>NW_005842357.1:906151-942003 GCF_000455745.1 Alligator sinensis
GGAAGCAAGAGCAGATTTTCTGCTAAAGTCAGCAAACTGCTCTCACTGCCTGGCACCCTGCAATGGGCCCCCGGGGTGTTAGCCCATGGGCTGGCAGGGACCACCAAGCCAGGAGACAGCTGTCTCCTGGCCAGGGCTGGAATATTACTCCCTGCCCCCCAGGGTGCTGCCTACAGCTGGGGTAGGGTCAATGTTCCCCTGCCCCAGCAGCAGGGAGCTCCCAGCCTCAGCTCCCTGATTGGAGAAAGGGACTTGGAAAGAGCTGCAGGGAAGGGGCAGGTCCCAGCCCCCTGCCCTGATCTTCCGGTGGCGCAGCTAGCCCCCAGTGAGGTGGGAATTCCCTGCCCAGCTGGAGGCTTGCTACTAGCTGCCCCACCAGCAGATCAGGGCAGGGGGATGCAACCTTGGCCATCACAGCACCTCCTCCCAATCCCCATTCTTTAATCATCCAATAGGGGCCCAAGACTGGGACCTGCCCCTGACCAAGACAGTTTCCAGTCCTTGCTCCATGATCATGGGGTGGGTGCTGGAGAGCTTGTTCCCTGCTCAGCTCTATGATCATGAAGCATGGTGGGGAAAAAGCTCCCTAGCCCTGCCCCCCAGCAGGGAGCTCCTAGTGTTCCACAGTTTCAGGGCCAGTGCTGGGAGATCCTTATGTCCTAGCACCAGCTTCATGACAGCACAGTCAGCACTAGAAGATCCTTATCTCCCAGCACCAGTCCTGTGACCATGGAGTAGAGGCTGGGAGGTAAGCATCTCCCAGGCCCCTGTTCCTCAATTGTGATCTCAGACTGCGTGTGTTTGGAGCTCCTTGCTTTCAGGGAAGTGGGATATAGTCCCCACCCAGGATCCAGTGTTAAAGCCCACCCCAGCAGCAGGAAGCTCCCAGGGGCAGGGAGCAATCTCCCACCCCCTGGTGGCCAGTGACATGAACAGATTTACTCCCAGTCAGATGCCTACATGAGCGCTACTGCACAGTTAGTAATCACAAATCAATTTGCTACCTGCATTTGCAGGTAGCACACTTACTCATGATCATTGAAGTTTACTGTTCAGCACGCATGTGCACGTGTACATGAAAATGCTTACTGTGCAATAAACTATGCTCCTTAGCAGTAAAGCATCTTGTGTAGGTGCATCCCTTTTCTACCTTTCCTGAAACAACACAATCAACTGTGCTGCCCAACTACTAGTCATATTTGTTAGGGTGACAATATTTGGATCTTAGGGAGCACAGGATTTGCAGCTGAATACAAAGGCTTTACCTGTGGCCTAGCAAAGTTGATGACTACAAGGCAGAATGATATCTAAGCCAGTCATTTGCTTATGCTAAGTAACCATCTTAACTGTGTCAACTATTTTCTGAGGAAAAAACAGCGAGTGAATCTGTGTGCTGTGAACCAGCTACAGTATGGAATGAGATTCATAGTTCCATAGTTGGTAGGGTCAGAAGGGACCTGAGCAGATCATCAAGTCTGACCCCACCCTGCCATGGCAGGAAAGAGTACTGGGGTCAAACAACCCCAGCAAGGTGTGCATCTAGCCTCCTCTTAAAGACCCCCAGGGTAGGAGCCAGCACCACCGCTCTTGGACGTTGGTTCCAGATCCTAGCCAGTCTGACACTGAAGTAGATGTCTAGCCCGAATCTACTCTCTGACACCTTGTGACTGTTATTTCTAGTCACTCCTGGTAACGCTCGGGGGAACACGGATTCCCCCAATGCCTGTTGGTTCCCCCCAGACTAGATTGTAAATGGCCCTTAGATCCCCCCCCCTAAGCCTTCTCTTATGGAGGCTAAACAGATTTAGGTCCCTTAGCCTCTCCTCATAGGGCCTGCCCTGCTGCCCCCTGATCATGTGGTGGCCCTCCTCTGGATGTTCTCCATGCTGTCCACATCCCTTCTGAATTCTGGCACCCAGAACTGGACACAGTACTTCAACTGCAGCCTGACCAGTGTTGCATAGAAGGGGAGGATCACCTCCTTGGACCTGCTTGAGATGCATCTCTGGATGCATGACAAGGTGTGGTTGGCCTTCCTGACTGCGTCCACACACTGTCGGCCCATGTTCATTTTGGCATCAATAATGACTCCAAGATCCTTTTCTGCCTCTGCACTGATGAGAAGGGAGTACCCCAGCCTGTAGGTATGTTGCTGGTTCTTCCCCACCAGGTGCAGTACCTTGCACTTATCAGTGTTGAAACCTATCCTGTTCTCGTCCACCCATGCCTGTAACCTGTCTAGGTCTGATTGCAGCCTATTCCTCCCTTCTAGCATGCCCACTTCCCCCCACATCTTAGTGTCGTCTGTGAATTTGAACAGGATGCTTTTTTACCCCCTCATCCAAGTCACTGATGAAGATATTGAACAGTGCAGGCCCGAGGACCAAGCCTTGCGGAACCCCACTGCTCATATCTCTCCAGGTCAAATAGGACCCATCCACCACCACTCTCTGGGTCCGGCCCTCCAGCCAGTTAGTGACCTATTTGACTGTGTAGGTGTTGACACCACAGTCCCCTATTTTTTTAATGAGAATGGGGTGAGAGACAGTGTTAAATGCCTTCCTAAAGACCAGAAAGACTACATCCAATGCTACACCTGCGTCTAAGGATTTTGTGACCTGGTCATAGAAGACCACCAGGTTGGTCTGACAGGACCTGCCTTGAATGAACCCATGTTGGTTGCCCCTAAGCATAATCTCCTCTGCTGGCTCCTCGCAGACATGCACCAGGATAATTCTTTCAAAAAGCTTACCCAGGGCCGAGGTAAGACTAACTGGCCTACAGTTTCCTGGGTCCTCCTTTCTCCCTTTTTTGAAAATGGGAACCACATTGGCCCTTTTCCAGTCCTTTGGCACCATGCCAGAGCACCATGAGTGCTTGTAAATCTGTGACAGGTGTCCCACAATGACCTCTGCTAATTCTCTCAGCACTCTGCGGTGGAGATCATCAGAACCAGCTGATTTAAATGTGTCCAGTCCCTCCAGAAGTTCCCTGACTAGGTCCTCACTGATCCTAGGCCTGGGTGCACCTCACCTAGGGCCTACGGGGGTCCCAGTGCGGGGGGGGGGCAGTGACATGGTCCCTGCTCAGGAAAATGGAGGCAAAGAAATTGTTAAATAGGTTAGCTTTGTTGTCTGGTGTGATAACCAGATTTTCTAGTAAGTCTTGCAGAGGCTCTACGTTACCCGGTACCTTCTTTTTACCCCCTATGTATTTAAAAAAAAGACTTCTTGTTGCCCTTGATCTGGGTAGCTAGTCCCAGTTCCATCTTCACCTTGGGCCTTCCTGACTGCCCCGCTACAGCCCCAAGCAACTGAGGTATAGTCCTCCCTGGTGATGGCCCCTCCCTTTCATTGGGTGTACGCCTCCTTTTTAGCTAGGAGACATTCCTGTATGCTTTTGGTGAGCCATGGGGGCTTTTGCGCCCTCTTGCCTTCTTTGATCCATGTTGGAATTACCTCCCTTTGGGCTTGGAGGATGATCTCCTTAAGGAACAACCACTCTTCCTGGACACCTGACCCCTCTCCCCTCTGGGACCTCAGTGCCTCCCTATTTCCCTTACCTCATTGAAATATGCCCTCCTGAAGTCCAGGGCTGATGGCTTGCTGCAGGCCTTTGCCACCTTGTACTGGATGGTGAATACCAGCAGGTGACGATCACTGTCACCCAGGTGACCGAGCACCCACAGACTCCTCACCAGGTCATTGCCTGTGGCCAGGACTAGATCCAACTAGATCCAGATGTCTGGAAAGTTCAGGTCATCCATGATGACCACACCCCTTGACCTAATTTCCTCTGTGAGCTGACTTTAAAATTCCCAGTCTAGCTCTTCCCCTTAGTTGGGTGGTCTGTAGTAGACCCCCACTGTTAAGTCCCTTTCCCCTAGACTTCCTTGTATTCTAACCCAGAGCACTTTAGTGTGCCCATCCTCTGAACCCGTGGTACTCATTGAGGATGTGTATTTTTCCTTGATGTAAAGCGCCACACCCCCACCTTTCTTCTCTGTCCTATTCCTCCTGTACAGCCTATAGCCCTTGATATTCACTGCTCAGTTTTGTGTTGGGTCCCACCACATTTCGGTGAGCCCCACTAAGTCTGGGTTGGTGTCAGCTAGCAGGAGGGTAAGTTCTTCCTGCGGGTTCCCCATACTACGAGCATTTGTGTAGAGGCATTTGAGGCCTCCTGAAGATGTGTGCAGTGACTCCCTAATCTCAGTACTACCCAGGCCCCTGTTGCTTACCTGGCTATTTGCTCTGCTTGTTGTCGGTCTAGGCTGCTGTTCTTGTGGGTGATGCTTGGTTTAGTTGTTCACTACTTCCTCTGCCCTCATCTTCCCCTTCCCCCAATGAGCCTAGTTTAAAGCTCACTGGAGGAGATCTGCCAACCTAGAAGAGAATTCATGCTTACCTTTGGGGGAAAGGTGAAGCCTTTAAGATACAGGGGCCCAAAAAAGGTAGAAGATGGTACAACCTGAGACAGAAAAACAGACTGGAATGTGGAAAACAACACGTAATTGGTAACAGAATCCTAGATGAACATATGCAAAAAGGTGAATGGTGATTAGTGAAGAAGCCTCCAGAAGTGCATATCTAATACCTTGACTTCTCTTCTTTGGTCAATGGGCAGACTTTGACCAAAACCTGGAAGCCTCCAGAAGTTTCCAGGTTTTAGTCAACGTCTGCCCATTGACCGAAGAATAGAAGTCAATGTCTTAGATATGCGCTCACAGCAAAAAGGCATGTAAATGAAAGAGATGCATAGGCAATACCCATGCTAATGAAGCAAACAGTAAACAGCAGCGGAGCTTGAGATTGGAAGATAAATGGGTGGAACATAGGAGGGGCAAGGGTAGAATGAATTTAATGAGTATAAACCAAAGTGTAAAAATGTGGGAAAAAAACTATTGTTCAATGTGGCTCCCTGGTCTGTTGGTTTTTTGGGAGCTAGTCCGAAGCTGTTTCCATTCTGAATAAAGTTGTTGCGAGCAATGTGTGCTGGTGTTTTCTCCCTGCTTGCTCTGGCTAATGAGTAACAGGATCCATGGGCAATTGGACTGTCGTGTTCCTTGTCATTGGGCACCACATGGAGTCAGGGTCTAACAATATTGTTCAAACACACCAAGAGCATCCTAACCTAACACTAATAAAGCAAGTGGATGTAGACTGTTAAGTGTTCCATTTCTTCAAGTATTGTTAAAATGTACCTGTTTATTTGGTTGTGGCCAGCCACCATGGGATTAAAATTTACTGGTTATTAATTTGCTCAACAAAGCAGTCCCTGCATATCAAGGAAAGTTTAGTTGGTCTTTCCTATTCTTTGTTGGTATTACTAATAAATATGTTTTTGACCTATTTTATTCATTGTGATATGGTTCTCTGAGTGTAGTTTTTATAACCCATAGTAACTTCCTTGACACAAGATGGCTTTTATTGCAAGATGGCTTTTGTCTCATGGTTTAAAAAAAATGGAAGACAGAAACTGTTTCCCCGGTACATCTGGTCATGAAATTTCATTTTTAAACAAGATACATAATATTCCAGAAGTCCTAGTCCTAGATGCCAAAGTAAGGTAGAAGAATCATTTCTAATGTCAAAAATGTAAATATAATCTCTATACTTAGCCATAGCCATTATATTTATATAGAAGGAAAAATCATTTTGAAATGCAACAAGGTGCTAAACTCAACAAAAGCATATGACAATGATGAAGCTTGAAGTGAAAAAAGAGTGGATTCATGCTGTTTTTGTTTATCTAAAAGACAATTACGTTCTTTACTTATTTAAGGAATAGGGGAAGAGAGGAAAAACAAGTGCTTGCTTAAGGGATATTTACTTAAAATTTTTGTGTTGCTTTCTGTTCTGGAAAAAATATGGTTCCTGATTTTATAAAAATGCACTGATTGATAGCCATGCTTAATAACTTAATTTCTATCTATTCCCATGCACACCAAAACTTTGGAGAGGCAAGGAGAATCACAGAATCATACAAAAGTAGAGATGACAGGTACCTCAGGAGGTCATCTAGTTCAGGGGTTCCCAACATTTTTAGGTTGAGGCAAACCACAAACTGGAAGTGACTGCTGACCAGCAAGCTATGAACTGGAAGTGACTGCGGACCAACAAGCCATGGAACATCAATGATTGGCATACTATGTGCAGGTACTCAGTATAAAAAAGGGTTGGCTACTGGTCCAGTGTATGCCAGTCACTTCCAGTACGTGGTTTTCCAGTCTGTGGTCACTTCCGGTCCAGCAGCCAGAATCTCCTGCAGACTGGCAGCCAACACTTCATGGCCCAGCACTGGGTTGTGGCCCAGAGGTTGGGAACTGTTAGGGTGACAGTATTTGGATCTTGGAATGTTGAATTTGCAGCTGAATACAAGGCTATAGCCTGTGGCCTAGCAGAGCTGCTAACCACAAGGCAGAATGATATATTAAAGTAACATTGCAAGACATTAGGCAAGCATTTTCCTAATAATGTGGTAGTGTGTAGGGCATATGACTTATTGTGTAAGGAGAACAGGATGCAGCCCACCAGCTATTGTTAGGATAAGCAGAAGCAAGACCTTGGAGATGGTGAAGAAATCAGCAATAAACCACAATTGATCAAAAGAAGCCAGGGTCAGGGTCTTATGCATGCACTCATAGCAAAAATCCATGTAAATGAATAAAATGCAGATGTAATTACATGATAAGTAAATAGTGGAACAAGGAGGGGTAAAGGTGGAGTAAATGTTAATAAGTATAAACCAAGGTGTATAAATATGGGGAAAAATAATGTTCACTGCAGCTCCTCAGTTTGTTGGGTCTTGCTCAAAACTGTCTCTATTTTGAATAAAGCTGTTGCTAGCAATATGTGCTGGTGTTTGTTTGTTTTTTGAACAATCGGATCATCGTCTCCCTAGTCGGGTGCTGCATGGAGTCGGGGTCTAACAGGAACTGCTGATCTAGTTCAACCCCCTGCTTGAAGCATTATCATACCTACCCAAACCATCCATTCAACAATACCTGCCTAACCTATTCCTAAAACTACACAAGCAACCCTGTCACAAAACTAAAAGACACAATGGCTCAAAACACTAAGAGTACCTTAACTAGCCGCAGATGAAGTAGAGGGATGAGAGTTGTCAGTGTCCTGCTGCTGCAAGTTTGTTAAAATGCACTCAAGAGGCCCAAGGAAGAGGGCTGTGTCCCAACTACAGAGGATGACAACCCCCCCACCCCGCCCACACACACACACACAGTGGGTACCAAGCTGACCTTGTGTAAAATTCATTTATGACACCAAATGTGGTGATTGGACTGACACTGAGCAGAGGGCAAGACTATCTAACCAGCAGGTGTTCAAATTTAGTTTCAGCAGAAGCACTGTCAAATCCTAATCAAAATCCCTAGCTGCTTTAATATTTTTTCATAACTAAACTAATTGTGGAGATCTGCTTTATTTTTCTGCTGCTAAGCACAGTTTTCTCCAGTATACACATGCTCAGGCATAGGCAATGTGTAGAGGGGACATGGGGGGGCACATGCATGAGATTGGCTGCTACAAACATGGCTACCCACAGCTGTGAGCAGTTGCCACTCACTGCCCCCTCCCCGCTTTGCTGCTGACACCATTGTGGCTGCCTGCAGGCAGTCCCCACTCAGTCCATCCTCACCACTGATGTCACCACAACCACCTGTGGGCTGTCCCTGATCAGCCCAGCCTTGCTTCCAACATTACTGGGGCCACCTGCGGGTGGTCCCCACTCACTGATGCCACACCTCTGCTTTGCCCCTACTGCTGACACTGCTACCACCACCTGTGGGCAGTCGCCATGCCCCCTCAGCCTCAGAAGGTACAAGTCGTTCATGTGGTCTGGCCTAAACATATCTTCTTACAGAATCTCAACTGTTTTTCTTGAGATACCTCAAGCATACCTATTCCTAGATCATCGCTGACCCATGTTTATCCAACTTCTTGAAAAAAAAGAGAGAAAAGGTGTTCTCCTCGTTTTTTATCATGTCAACTCTTAACTGCCTTTCTGCAAGCTGAATATGTCTGTTTCCTTTAACCGCTCCTCATATGGCTTACCTTCCAAGCCCTCTCATAAGCCATGTTATATAGTCAAATGACATGGGAAAGAATGACATGGCCAGGGGCAACCCAGACTGCATCATGAAGGACTACAAGGCCTTGGGGGCAAAGCTCAAAAAACGGGGGCACAGGTGGTATTCTCTTCTATTCTCCTGGTAAGTAGATGCGGATGGTGACATGAGGCTTTCATCAGTGAGGTCAACTGGAGGCTTCGGAGTTGGTGTTACCAGGTAGGCCTCAGGTTCCTGGACAACAACCCACATTTTCATGCAGGGGGCATGCTTGGATGGGATGGGCTTCACCTCTCCCCTAAAGGCAAGTGTGTCTTTTCTTCCGGGTTGGCTGATCTCATGTGGTATGCTTTAAACTAGCTTCACTGGGGGATTGGGCCACAGGCTGACAGGAGGACACCTCCCAGCTAAGACAGGTGATGAGCACAAGAAGTGCCCAGGTAAGTGACAAGGGTCCAGATAGTCCTAGGAATCAGGGGCGGGGGGTGCATGCACCAATAGGAGGCCTTAAATGCCTTTACACTAATGCTCAAAGTATGGAGACTAAGCAGGAGGAATTCGCCCTCTGGATAGCTAGTACAAACCAAGACATAGTAGGACTCACTGAAACCTGATGAGATTCAACCCACGATTGGGTGGTAAACATTAGGGGCTACAGACTATACAGGTGGGACAGAATGGGGAGGAAAGGTGGCTGTGTGGAGCTCTACATGACACTGTCTCCCACCCCATTCTCATTAAAAAGCTAGGCAACTGTGGCATTGATGTCTACACAGTCAGATGGGTCACAAATTGGCTACAGGGCCACACCCAGAGAGTGCTGGTGGATGGGTCATATTTGACCTGGAGGGATGTGGGCAGTGGAGTTCCCCAGGGATTGGTTCTTGGGCCCATACTGTTCAAATTCTTTATTAGCAACTTGGACGAGGGGGTGAATAGCACTGTGTTCAAATTCGCTGATGACACAAAGATTTGGGGTGAGGTGGGCATATTAAAAGGAAGGGACAGTATACAACTGGACCTGGATAGGTTACAGGGGTGGGCAAATGTGAATAGGATGGGATTCAATACTGACAAGTGCAGGATACTGCATTTGGGCAGAAAGAACCAGCAGCATACCTATAGGCTGGGGAACTCCATTCTCAAAAGCACAGTGGCAGAAAGAGATCTTGGAGTCATTAATGATTCTAAAATGAACATGGGCTGCCAATGTGAGGACGCGGTCAGTAAGGCTAACTGCACCTTGTCATGTATCCACAGATGTATCATGAGCAGGTCCAAGGAGGCGATCCTCCCCCTCTATGTGACACTGGTCAGGCCACAGTTGGAGTACTGCATCCAGTTCTGGGTGCTGCACTTCAGGAGGGATGTGGCCAGCATCAAGAGGGTCCAGAGGAGGGCCACTCACATGATCAGGGGGCAGCAGGGCAGACCCTATGAGGAGAGGCTACGGGACCTGAACCTGTTCAGCCTTCACAAGAGAAGGCTGAGAGTGGATCTAGTGGCCATCTATAAACTTACCAAGGAGGACCAGAGGGGAAACCCTGTTCCCCCAAGCACTTCCCAGAGTAACAAGGAATAATGGCCACAAGTTGATTGAGAGTAGGTGCAAGCTAGACATCAGGAGGCACTACTTCACAGTCAGGGTGGCCAGGATCTGAAACCAGCTTCCAAGGGAAATGGTGCTGGTTCCTACCTTAGGGGTCTTTAAAAGAAGGCTTGATAATTACCTACCTGGGGTCATATGAGCTTAAACTTACCAGGGGTCATATGAACCTAGTATTCATTCCTGCCCAGGGCAGGGGGTCTGACTTGGTGATTTGCTCGGGTCCCTTCCAACCCTACATCTATGAATCTGTAGCAAAACCCCCAGTTCTTCTTTTACCTCTCCCTCTCTATTCCATATAGACAAGCATAACCAAGCTCAGAATTAGGATAAGCTTTAACATTTTTATTCTGGTAGCAAGTTTTTGGTTTTGGATATCCACTGTTTTATACTGTATTATTATTAGGTTTGTATTGATTTTTAGTGTTGTATATTCTATCATTATCATTTTTGTCTTGATCTTTATTGTTTCATATAGATATTGTGTGGTTTAGGCCTGTGTTTGTAAGTGAACCAAAGTCATGTCAAGTCTCCATCTTGTGTCCTCTGCCTGGGCATCTCCTGTGTTGCAACTGTATGAGTCATGTATCCCTCCCATGTAAATTGGTTCCCAGATGAATGAGAGTGATTGGGAATGATTGAAATACAATGGTAGCAGGCCTCTATTGAATGGCCTGTAATGACCAGGCCATCACCTCGCATTGATTCATCCAGGAACCATGAACCTCACCCAGGAACAGAGGCAAGAACCCAGCATTTGAAAGACAAAAGACCCTGCAGAACCAGCAATTCTACCATTGTACCCCACCATTACAGAACTTCACATCCCTGCATAGAGCACACATGCTCAGTACACCAGGGGCTGACCCTTGCCTGGGCATGCCTCCTGTCACTAGGGTCACACAAGGTCTGCCCCTATAAAAAAGGGCAGTGAAGACAGACCCAGTGGGACACCCTCTCCATCTGGACCAGCACCATGCCACACCACCTATTCACCCAGAGGCCCTGCCGGCGACCCGCCTCTGGACAACACCTATTGGACAAGGACCACTTTCCAGCCTGGATAGGTAGCTATCACACCCCCACCACCCCCTCTTCAACCAAGGACATGGACTCTGCTTCTCTTCCCTACCTGAACTATAGCCTTTCCACTGAGTCTCTTTCTCCTGCTGCCATTGTGAATGCTTTTGCGTGTGTGTGTGTGAACCAATAACTTCATGGGGCTGTGTAGTGTGTTGTCTGTGTAATAAAACTGTTATTTGTACCTCTAAGTTGGATTTTGCTTTACTATGGCTTGGCCCTGCTCCAGTCTCTGTTCCTTACCCTTCTAACTGCTGCCTCATTTTTCCCTCTCCTGCTTCTGGCTCACTGACACCTCCAACACCTGTCCTGAGCTCCTCTCTGCCTCCAAACCCCCTGTTTCTTTACCGCAGTCTTATCCCCACTGCCTTTTCCTTTTCCCCTGAGCAACCAGGTTTCTGCCTCAGTTCTTTCCTGGCTGTCTCTTCCTTGCCACCACTTATCTGCACCCCAAAATAGCTCAGCTGTCTGCCTCAGTTTCCAGTCCCAGTCTACCTTAAGTAAACTCAAGCCTCAGTTCCTCAGCCAGCTTCTCTGTAGTCCATTGGTTCTAATCCCCATTCTGGCAACATTTACTCCCTACACTTTAACTCTCTCTGTCTCACTTGAACCTTCCTCCAAGTATCCCCGGTACCCCAAGCACACACATACACACTGTACCATCCAAGTTAGGATCTTACCTGTGTGTATGTGTAGGTGGGTTGTATGTGAATGTGTGTGTGTGTGTATGGCATTGTGTGAATGATATACGAATTAGTGATTGGTAATTAACTTGTGGGGTGTATAGTGTATGTGCTTGAATTGGTGATAGGTATGCATGTGTCTAGGCTGGTTTGGATGTGTATGTGCCTGAGCTGGTAGTGTGTGTCTTTATGCACCTAATTGATTTGTGTGTTTGTATATGTGCAATTGTGTCACAACCCTCCTGTCTAACAGCACAATATTGAGATCCTGAGAGTTGGCCTGACCCCACAGGGCTACAAATCTATAGTCATCAATAGCAGTAAAGCTTTGAATAGAACAGCTAGTAGAACTGCACTCCTGTTCTCTAGTATGTTTGCAATCCTTCCCAAATGTTGGGTTGTTTCTCCTGCTACATTATCCTGCTGTTTGCTTATTGTTGTAATGAAATGATAGGTGCAGTGGTTTCTGGGAAACTACACCTCAAACTAAACTGTTGACAAGCAAAATTCATGACATAGGTGACACAGTGTGTGTGTTAAGGTGCAGTAGGGTGAAAACTGCAGGGATGATGCCCCCTACTGAGGCCATGAAGTCTGCAAGCTTTCAAGGAGAGAGGTTCAGGGGTTTCTGGGAAACTACACCTCTGCACTTTTACCTGCGCTGCTACATCCCCATTTCTGCCCCCCAACACCAGCCTGTCCCTCACCCCATTTCCATTTTCACTGACTGGCTTTCTTGCCTGCATTGCATGCCAGGAGAGCCTATGGCTTCTTTACTATTCCTTCCATCCTGGAAAAGGAGACACACCAACGGCACATACTGCCTCAGTCTGACAAAGGGTTTTTCAACTCAAACGCTTCCTAAGATAGATTTCTCTCACTATTTTGGTTGGGTTTTTTTCATAATAAATGTATAAAGATAAAAACGCAAGTTAAGCCATCGCACACCATGAGTAACATATATCCAACACAACATCTTTACTTCTTACTGTCAATTCCTTTATAAAAAGAAAGGCTCTGTAACAGTTCTGTCTGGGTACCTTTGATGCTGCTGGTTCTATTGGTGTTGAGCAAGCTAAGTTATTTTGACCTGCCACTGTTTACAGTGGTAGACCAGGATAAGGCTGTAGGGGAGGAGGAGGCCTCACAGGGCCTGTATTGTGCAGAGGCCCCAGCACCAGGAAGGGTACACCTGAACACACACACAGTCCCACAAGCACACATGTAATGAGTTTTGCCTGCCTATGGCCAGAGGTGCAGGGCACCAGAACCCAGAATTCCCCTGCACCTATCTCCTTGACATCTGGCAGGCTTTTTGGCAGCAGAAGGCCCTAGCAGGCATGCAGTTTTCACTCCCCTGTGCCTTAACACAGGCACAGTGTCACCTATGTCATGAGTTTTGCTTGTCAGCAGTTTAAGGTGCAATTTCCCAGAAACCCCTACATATATCTACTTGAAACTTGGCAAGCTTTGTGGCCTCAGCAAGAGCTTCCATCCTTGCAGTTTTCATCCCACTGTGGTGTAACACACACACATGACATGAGTTTTGCTTGTCAGCAGCTTGAGGTGAAGTTTCCCCAAAACCCCTGTACCTATCTCCTTGAAACTGGGCCAGCTTTGTGGAGTCAGAGGGAGCTACTATTCCTGAACTTTTCACCACACTGTGGCTTAATATACACATGTGACATGAGTTTTGCTTTCAGGACTTTGAGGTGCTGTTTCCCAGAAACCCCTGTATCTATCCCCTTAAAGCTTGGCTGACTTCATGTCATCAGCAGAAGCTATGATCCCTGAAAGTGTCATCAGAATCAGATGAAAAACAACCAGCTTATAGATATTTCATTGATTCCCCATTATACCCTATGGCCAAATCTCCGAATCGCCGAATCTTTTCTGAATTGATTCAGAAAGCCTAAAGCTTCTAGCAATTTGATTCAGATTTGTAGATTTGGCCTTTGAATCATCTGAATCATCTCCAAATCTGGATCACAATCTGAAGCTTTGCACAGCCCTAATTTCACTGTGGGGCAGGAGAGATTATTGACTTGTCAATAGCATTGTGAAGGATCTTATATTAGAATGGGTTTCAAATAACATTACTTTTGAACAAGGTGAAGTGCCTGCTATGTCTCACATTCACTAGTATGTGATATTTTGAAATAATGCCAAAAATATCTAAAATGCCTAATAATTGCTTTATTTGAAGAAAAAGTTGGTATATGTCTAGTAACATGTAATGGGATTGAACTGTCTGATGACATGTTATTTGGAATCAACACTCCCTTAGAAGGCAAATGTTATATTTTTCCAGTGCAAGACTAATACTAGTAAGTTGTTTGAGCAGTTTTTCAAGTGTGTTTTGTAGTTCAAGTAAATTAAGGTACAAATGACTTGATCTTCAACCTTGGAGGAAATACAGAACTGGCAATGGAACACTTCCCACAAACCCACAGCTTGCTCTCTAGATAAATAATTATTATCTATTAGATAGATAATCATAATGTGTTCATCTGGCATGTAGCACTATCTCATATTTGGCATTGTTTCAATATTTTTACCACGTTACATTAAAAGCGAAGTAAGCTATGCATACACATTATATCTTGTCCATGGTTGCAAAGGTACTTTCTTCCTTTCCAAAAGAGAGGAAAAGCTTTTTTACACTCAGGTATATTCACTCTACTCAGGGCCATCCCTAGAGAGGGGTGAATTGAGGAGACCACCCCAGGCCCCACACTTTGGGGTGCCTCGTAGAGCCAGGCAGAGCAGCCATGGTGACTCCATGCTGTTGCTGGCTTCATGTCTGGCTGCTTGGCAACCCCTCCCTCCCCACTGAATCTGCCGCCAAATCTTGTGTGTCTGACTGCTCAGCATTCCCCACTCCCCCGCCACCTAATCCACTGCCGGCTTCCTTGCATCTGGGGACGGGGCCCTGCAGACAGTGATTTGTGCCAGGCCCCACACCCTGCTCTGGTCATCTCTGATTCAACAAATTCTACTACAGTAAGTAAGAGTAACTCTTGGATTCTGCTTTAGAGGGGATTACATTCTGTTTTGAGTTGGTACTTGCCAATGAGGTGATTTCAAGATGCTAAAAAGTACTAAAAACTGTTATAAATGAAACATTTATCTCTACTGAAGTTGGAATATCCTAAATTATTTAGTAGAAACACAGACTAGTCTACAAAGTTCTGTAGCACTTTATGGTTTATGATAGATTATTAACACAGATCATAAGAAAAAAATTCTGTAAACTCTGCAATATGAAGACAAGAAGAAATAGCATAATATACTATTCACCATATACAGCCAGTACAATGATATAGTACAGTATTCACATTTTTTATTATGACTGCTTCATTAAAAGCAACCATATAATCACCATATTTTCCAATTCCAGCTTTATGTAATGTACAGCATGTTTTAACAGTCTTTATTATTTAGTGAATTTTAGCATATTTTAATATAAAACTGTCTTAATATAATAGAATGAACCACTGTCAGGTGTCCCAAAATAGTTTTATCTTGTTTATGATAACCACCTTATTGACTTCTGGATCACGTGCCAAATCAATGTTTCTGAACTCTTATCATAAAGTGAAATATGTTTCATTGTACAGATCCCATAAAAATGGTCCCCACAAAATGTAACTCTTGAATATTTCTTTAGAGGAGGTTAAATTTTATCTTGAGCTGGCACATGGCAGTGAGATGAACTTCAAGCTGCAATGTGCCTGGCAATGCAAAAATAGAGACCCTTTGAAAATCTGCTATCCTCTTGCAATATTACAATTCTAGGAAGAGGTGAAGGACATCATTTGAACTTTCATTCTTCTCATTGAGCTCACTTCACACAACACAGCTGAATCTCAAATATAATTGTCTATTCTTCATATTGCTACATCTGTCTTGTTGTCTTTGGAATATGTAATTCAGGATGTCTCACCGTCACTGCAAACTCAAAATGAGCAAAACAGAGTTATAATCATAGGTTGGAATCATAGGTTGGCATAATGTGATCCAAACCCCCAGCTAATTATTTTAGGACAGATTCTTTTCTGTGGACAAACTGTACAAACAGGGAAGTTTATTTCTCTTTGATTATGCATTTACCAAATCCCAGTATTAGTTGATGGAGTCTAGCAGTTTTTCATTTCTATTTTCTATCCCTTGCTCCATTTTCCCAATGTCTCCATTTGCTCTTTTACTCCTCCTAGATTCAACATGAGGCACATCCAAAGTTCCTTTTCAGGAATGTAAAAGCCTCACTGGCAACACTCTGCTGAGTCAACGTTCTAATCCAAAAATGCTAGGCTTAGCCAAATTCATAGTGATAAATTATTTACATGCACATCCCACATAATATTATAATGACCTAAAGCAGTTGTGTTTTCAAAGAACATTAAGAAGGATATGGTTCCCTCCTGATACAACTGTTGGCTGTCTTTTATTAAGATTTTAATGAGAACAAATCCCACCCAATCCCAGTCCAAGTGGAAAATTCAATTAACTTAACAACTGTATGACAATAATATAATTACTGAACAAGACAGGTTCCAAAAGCTCCTCAACATAAACAAAATAAATAGTTTTTACTGTAGTACATAGGGTGCTATCACCACCATCATGAGAAAGTCATTTTAAAACAAAATAATTAATACTAAATATGATCCTCAGGAAACTTCTTTAGCATATCACAGTAGCAATGATAGCTAAATGGTAGAGTATGTTTCACAGCTATTTTCTTATGATTAGATTATATCTCAAGTTTCACTGATGCTGTTCTTTCCATTTCTAGGGTTTGTGTGGATTACACAGAAGTTATTGTATACCATTCCCTAGTAAAGCAGTTCTAAAATGTCCAAGGGGAAACCCTATAATCTGAACCACAATGACACTGCTCTGTGATCAAAGGAGTGTATGCAACCCCTCTTCCAGCTGATCAGCAAATTCTTCTTTCCAGAAAAGCATCAAAGTGTGACCCCTTATCTCACCATACATCTTCATGATTAGCAGGATTACTCTCAATGGAGAAGCAATTTCTGCAGCAACTATAGGAAATATCGGTCATTGGAATAATGTGATACACATTCAAGAATGCAAATGGTTATATATTATGTAGGAGGTAAATATATTTAAAGGAAGCATTTGTCATCCCTGTGAATAGAACACAGCTAGTAACTGACTTCAGAAGAAAGAAACTTCCATCACAGCATGCTTTGCCAAATTGTTCATTAAACTCCTCCCCTCCAAATGCTCTCCTATTATCCCTGTACTGCCATATCATCTTCTAATGGCCAAATCAGCACTCCATTCCTTTAAATATCACTGGTATTCCTATCAGCTCCCTAATATATTATCTGTGTTGCTTAGTGTCAGGGCTTGGCCCCGTTAAAGTTACAGGTATGGACACAAGGTATCTTCCTGACCCTAGCCTGCAGTCACATGGCCACTTGCCTACTTTTCTGTAGTGGTGGTCCTGACTTTCACCTGTCATGCCTTGGTTTTTTAAGATGATAACAATTGGGAGGTGTTAATTCTCACTGCCACCAGTTGACAATCACTCAAAGTAGATTTCTTATGGGGCTCTAACCTCCCCTACACCCCAGCCTAGCACCACCCAGATGTTATGCTGCCGGTTTTTTTTTAATCTCGATCTTAACTGGTGTATTTTCTTTTTCTTTCACAGGCTTGTGTACAACAAGATAACCATCTTAATGGAACTAAATTAACATGGACTACTGGACTTCTTCAGTGCAAGTTAAGTCCCATGGTTTTTGGTAAGAACATTCAATCCCATATTCTTGCAAAAAAGAATACGTGCATGTATATCCACCACACACCCCCACCACGCACCATGCAGGTAAGTCAACTTAAATACCTTATATTAAGAAGTATCTGTACTTTTCAGGTTTAAATATACAAAATATGTTTTCTTCCATTATATGTTTTCTCTTATGTTTCCAAACCCAGTGTTTTCTTTTAAAATGTGTTGAGTTTCAATTGAAACAATAAGGCAACTTTCATTTATATTTTAGTTTGTAGACTGAGCCTATTCAAAATTATGTAGTGTTTTATGTTATCAGCTTCATCCTCATTATATCATCACACTTGTGTTTTCATGAGTAATTTGATGAGTTTTGTTGAGCAATGGCCCATTGTTTGACAGCTCTAAGACTTTAAATACAAAAAACATCAATACTGACCACTTTTTGGGTAACACAATAAGAGTACTTGTTTCAAGTGGAAAGTTTTACCATTTATTTCTCCAAAGTCACATGTACTATTATTAATAACAGGAACAAATTATTATGGAACACATTTAAGTAAAAAAAAATGCTTCAACTCAAATTTGAAGTCAAGTCTGTAACATGGCATACACTGGATATTCTTAATCTAGGTATTCTTCTTCTGTATCACTATCTTCTTCAGTGTCAGGCTCTAGAACAGCTGCTTTAGTTGGCTTATCTGAATGTCCACTTTCATTGTTTAGAGGCAATTTTACTCCATCTGGCAGTCCACTTCTAGTATGCATCACAGGTTTCAACACATCCAGCACTGACATCCACCCAAAAATTTTTGGATCAAGAGTTTGTGCACGTTATGAATTTCTACATTCATAGACTTACAAGTCTTCTTGGAGGAACTGCTGTTTGAAGGAGTCATGATCCAGAAGAAGTCTTGCAAAATTATAGCATGCAATTTGCCACCATTTATGTGCATGAGCAGTGGACAAACTATTGCTCACAGAATCATTGTAAAGTGTGCTGACAATGAATAAAGCAAATTTATCAAACAGATCTTCAGTGAGCTCTTCATTTTTTCTAAGTTGTTGCATAGTCTCTTTGCACATCAGATCTTATGATTGTAAGGTTTGCTTCATTGATGTCACTTTACCCTCACCAAAGAAACCTCCCACTGTGTCTACTCCAGTGAATCCATAAACTCCATGAGTGGCAGATGCTACATTACACTCTGCAAATAATAAATGACAGTAGTAATGCAATGGTGTGTCTCCTGGTTTCTTCTTGTACATGTACATATCTTGCTTAGTTACGTGATGTCATGAAAGCAACAACAGATACATCAGTATCTTCAAAATCAAAAATGAATGTGCAGGAAAGATCCATTTGAGCTTCATAGAAGAATGCCCCTATGACAGCCTCACATTGAGATTTCAATACAAAGCGTACAAAAAGTTCTCCATATTTTAAATCATAGTAGAAGAGATTCATTATGAAGTACAGATCAGCATAGTGGAAGTAAAATGCCATTCTTTCAAGAAAAATTGTGGTAGTCTCATTTTGTTAGAATGCTTTGTTAGAAATGAGCACCAGGATGCTCCAGGAGGCATTTGCTGGTCAGAAACAGGATAGATGTTAGGAACAAACCCAAATTATTCTGAATGATGCTGCTGCTCATGCTGTCTTGTACTAATCTGCAAGAGTTCTTTGTCATAAATGTCATTAACAAAATGAAATGACACCTGTGGGTGTCAGCCAGTGACATATTTGAAGAGACTGAGGGCATATTCAGACCATGTCTTGCTTGGTGGGACGTTATTCCATATTATACCAACATCTATTACTGCATGATACTGTGATGGTGGTGACAGAGACTGGTGGTTCATCAATGTTACAAACTTTGAATTTGACAGGCTTGTGGAATGTCCCATCTGCTGTAAAAAGCAAAAAGCTTGCAGAAGTAATTCTGTATTGCATGATTTCTTCTAAAGTCATGGTAGTTTATTTTCTGCTGTTTAGAAGGTCAATGCATTTCAGAATAAAGTCTATCCGGAATGTTTTCCACTATCACATTACCCTCATCATAGGCTGTGTGGATACTCTTCCTTACCTTTCTCATTGTTGGCTCTCCAAAGCAAAGGAGGTAAGAGTTGATCAATTAAGTTCCCATGGGTCTGCATCCCATTTTTCCAGAGCTGTCTTCACTGCATCAACAACTTTGCAGTCCACCTCCATTCTTGCGGGACCCAGTTATTGATGGCAATACAAGGGTTGCTTGAAATTAGACACCTGTTTTAGTTATTCCCTTAACTGCATAACTGGCCTACTGAGTATTTTGATTGAAACCATGGATAGATTCTTGGTCAAAACCAATCCAGCCCCCAATTCTTTTGTCTTGCATTCTTTCTTCATGGTCATTTCAATGACCTGGTCTGGCGGCAGTTTGCTGTAAGTCTTTCCAGTCAATGACAATGAAAACAATGCACCCTTTCATCTTTTCCCAATGTTGTTATTTGCCAGTAATACAAGGACAGGGATCTTAGTTGACATTTCCATAAGCTGCTAACAGTGGAAGCGTTCTCTGGCAAGCTGATAAGCACGTGTTTGAAATGCATTCCACTCTGCAGACAACGGCAATATTGAAAGAGGACGTTAACATCAATGCTATAAGACAGAAAATACTTGGACATACATAATTCACAATTGAGCACTTCTTCAAATATTGAGTGCACCTGTTGCCCTGAGAGGTCAGGCCAACTCTCAGGATCTGAATATTGTGCTGTTAGACAGGAGGGTGTGACATAACTGCACATATACAAACGCACAAATCAATCAGGTGCATACACATGCACACAACCACCTCAGGCACATACACATCCAAACCAGCCTAGACACATGCATACCTATCACCAATTCAAGCACATACACTATACACACCAGAAGCTAGACACAGATCACTAATTCATATATCATGCACACAATGCCATATATATACACACACTCTCTCTCACACTAGCAACTCAGATACACATATGTTCAAAATACCTAGTCTAGGTTCATGCACACCTATCACCAATTTAAGCCCATGCGTGCTACACCCACCAAATTTATACAGAATCAGTTACCAATTACCAACACCTGCACATTCAATACACATATGTGGATTACTAATTCATATACCACACACACACAATCATATCTATATATGTATAACTATATATGTGTGTATTCACTAATTTATACACATACCACACTCCTACACATACACACAAGTGAGTTCCTAATTTGGGTATTGTGATATGTATGTATGTATGTATGTATGTACGTGCTTGGTGTACTTGAGATACTTGGGGAAAGGTTAAGTTAAGAAAGTAGAAGTGTAGGGAGTTAAAGTTACCAGGACCAGCATTAGAACTGGTAGACTACAGGGGCCTGGGCTGAAGAACTGAAGCTCGGGGGTAACGTTCAGTTAATTGATCTTAATTGATTAAAAGACAATGCCCGATGCCTACAGAATAGGGAAGCATGCCAGCACAGAGGCTGGGACTACAGCCAGGGCTATGGGG
The DNA here is from genome assembly GCF_000455745.1 of Alligator sinensis. NCBI lineage: Eukaryota > Metazoa > Chordata > Crocodylia > Alligatoridae > Alligator > Alligator sinensis. Next base: position 926,917 of record NW_005842357.1, read on the forward strand.
GACCTGAAAAGGTAGGTGGGGAGAGAGAAAATGAGACTAAGGGAAAGTGTGGGTGTTAAAGAGGGGCTCTGGATGTGGGGAGCCAGAAGATGGCTCCGGAGCAGCTAGAGAAGTTGCAGGGAGTGGCAGTAGGTGCTGGGAGCTGAAGGAATGCTACGGCTCCTGGAGAAAACTGCAGGGCAGCTAATAGGAGATGGGAAGCTGCAGGAGGGTGGGGGGGGGAGGATTACAGAAGGTGTGGGGGAAGCCTGAAAACAGAGAGACAGACAGCAGAAAATCACAGGAAAAGCAGCAGGTAGCAGTGCAGCAGGAAAACAGAGGAAGGCAGCAGAAAGTCACAGGGAAAAGGCAGTAGGAATTGAAAGAGATCGGGAAACTAGTGGAGAGGGGTGGGGCTAGAAATGAGAGAGAGAGAGAGAGAATGAGAATGAGGCTAGAATTTAAGATAAGGATGGGACTGGGATTCAGTAAAACATGACCCAACTCAGGGTTGCAAATGACAGTGGTTTATTGAACAGGGGAGATGGTAATACACTGTCAGGTTGGTTCCCTTGCACCCACCCACACACACGCACGCACACACAGTGGCAGCAGGGGTTAGAGAGGCTTGATGCAGGGGCTGAAGTCCACTGAAGTCCAGGAGGAGACAGAGAGAGAGAGAGAGAGAGAGAGTCCAAATTGTAGGAGGAGGTGTGCAGGTAATATCTACCTATCCAGGCTGGAAAGGGGTCCTTGTCCAGTAGGTGTTGTCCAAAGGGGAGTCGCCAGCAGGGCCTCTGGGTGGTTAGGTGGTTTGGCATGGTGCTGGTCCAGATGGAGAGGGTGTCCCACTGAGTCTGTCTTCACTGCCCTTTATAGGGGCAGACCATGTGTGATCCTAGTGACAGGAGGCATGCCCAGGCAAGGGTCAGCCCCTGGCATACTGAGCATGTGTGCTCCATGCAGGGATGTACAGTTTCTGGTGTCTGTAATGGTGAGAATTGCTGGTTCTGCAGTGTCTTTTGTCTTTCAAATGCTGGTCTTGTTTCTGTTCCTGGGTGAGGTCCGTGGTTCCTGAATGAATCAATGTGAGGTGATGGCCCAGTCGTTACAGGCCATTCAGTAGAGGCCTGCTATCTTTGCATTTCAATCATTCCCAATTATTCTCATTCATCGGGGAACCAATTTACATGGGAGGGGTATGTGACTCATACAGTTGCAACATGGGACGCGCAGGCAGAGGACAGAAGATGAAGGCTTGACATATAAAATGGAAACTTGACATGACTTTGGTTCACTTACAAACACAGTCCTAAACCATACAATATCCATATGAAACAAAAAAAATCAACACAAAAATTATAATAATACAATATACAACAGTAAGAATCAGTACAAACCTAATAATAATACAATATAAAACAGTGGATATCCAAAACCAAAAACTTGCTACCAAAATAAAAATGTTTAAAGCTTATCCTAAGTCTGAGCTCATTTATACTTATCTATAGGTAATAGAGAGGGAGAGAAAAGGTCAGAAATGGTTTGGGAAGGGGAGGGAATGCATTTTAAAATAAATACTAAAGAAAAATTAAAAAAATGGGGGGTTTTGCTACACACCAATAGCTGAAAAGCAGTTGAGCTGATAAATTCATCATGTCCAGTTTCTGTAGTAATATCTACCAAGAGTTTCAAGCTGTCAGTTGCTTCATGAGTTTTCTGGGGGTAGCTATGTATTAACATATTCAGTAAACCTTCTGTTACTAGCTTGTGGAGGCACATTCTTCTGTTGCAATGTTTCACAAAGATGCTCTATGTGTTCTACCTAGAGCCACAACCCCTGAAGCAACAGGTAATTCTTCAAAACTACTACCTGTATATATCTTCCCTAGAGCATTGAAATAGGACTTTTCTGTATGAAGACTACCAAGTACCCCTTTCACATAAGGCCATCTCTTCTCATATTTACAAAGGGCCTCTTCAATATATTTATACACCACTTGATCTGCAACCAACTGAATCACTGGCATCTACTTTCGGTCTGCAACTTTTTGGCACAAATCCATTGCATCTATAACAACTTCTTCACTCGGAGGTTGTGCATAACATTTAATGTATGTTTTCTGCTTCATGACGTTGCTTTCAAGGGAGCAATGATATCCAGTAAATGCTGGGACACTTCCACATGGTTGAATGACTCATAGTTCATGGGTGGCTAACCAGTGTGCCAGTATTCCCTCAGAACTAACCTCCAATCCTTATGGTTGTGATTAAGCATGTAATTTGCCACTCCCATAATTTTTGGTGATAACTGGGAAGACTAGACTTTTCCAAACTTCAGACTTTGGTATAACCAAGGTTGTTGTATCTGAAATAGTTAATTCTTGCTGAAATGAAGTTTGTTGTGTCATAATTAGATTTGTAGAATGGCTTGTTTCAGAGCCTGTTAACCCATCTTCATTGAAATATTGTTATCCATGATGTGGTGTTGCACCTTTGGGTGCTTGTCATTTAAAATACTGAGCAGGCTGTGAGGCAGCCTGCAGGTGACTTCAGAGCCAATCAAGAAGTCACATGACCAGGAGGCTGCCTATTTGAAGCAAGGTGGATCAGCCTCAGAATAAGAACAGGCCCTGGTAGTTGCAACTGGGGAGCCAAAGATTGAATCTCTCCAGACTGGAGTACTGATGCTCCCAGAACATCTGGAGGTCAAGGGTAGGAACTATGGGGATGGAGGACATTCCTGGTCCTGGGGAATGACGTTAAACTACACCCTGCTGGAGAGGATGGTGTGGTGGGGCAATCTTCAGGGAATGCCATATCAGTGCCTCCTTAGTGAAAGTTGAATATGGGGCACCAGAAAGCCTCTGCCCCCGTTGCCTTGTGGGTGACCTTGTGGAAGGGACAGGCTAGGGGAAAACACCCTGAGAAAAAAGCACAGGGTCCAGACACGTCAACAGATAACTGAAGCCCAAGTGGGCCATAGACTGAGTAGGATGGCCAGGGTACATTGACAGACTCCTGAGGCCCAAGAGATATAAGTCTCAAAAGCCCCAGTGAGGAGGTGGAGTGAGAGCCAGTGGCCATGTAGAGTAGGGCTTTAGGCTGCCTGAAGGCTGGCACATGGACTGGCCAGAGTAGCCAGAGTTGAGGCCCCAGTGAGGGGGGCCATGAGTTGAGGCCCTAGTGAGGTGTGACATGAGGCCAGGCCTGCTTAAGGATATCTGAGGCCAAGTTGGGCCAGAGGTGAAGTGCAGCCAAGTTAAGGGGCAGGGGAGTTTTAGTGGGTAGTGATTTGGATGCCATCTGTGAGGCATAGGACATGGTAAAGGGAAGGTTGGAGCAGTTTATTACGCCCTTGGCATCAGGGCATTAAATGGGCAGCCTCCCACATTTTTTACATTGGTTTATTTAACACATCAAGGAGTGGCAGGTGAATCAGGGTAGACTTCCTTATTCAGATGGGTGGGCAAACATTTTGAATGGCCCCTAAGATGGCCCTCTGTCACACATGTCAACAATACAAGGCCAACCTGGAACAATTTCACTTGGACACAACTGACTGTGCTGAATTGACTGCAGCGTATGCACTGAAAGTACTGAATTATGGTCAGATTTGAAGCATTTCTTTAGTGCCTATCTGAAAGTTCATCAAAGAATTGCCAAAATTAATTTTCTTCAGTCTATACCCCAACTATTCACTTCACTTTTAATATATGCTCTTCCATGCTTAAGGAAATAAACTATGGACAATTCATTTCTGCCATACCTGCACTGAAACCGAATATCTTTTCTAAAATGATCTTCAAGCTACACACAAGGAAACTAATGAGGAATGTCCTCAACTACTTCTTACTCGTGGTTCAGTTGGTTCATCACTGACTTCATATCAATCTTTTTTGCAACACTTAACAGATTGTGCACACTTCAGGTAAATGTCTACAACATTTAATTTATAATTTTTAGCATTTCCTTTTGCTTATTGTCAACCCGTATTTACTCATAAATGGCATGTCTACACAAGATTCTTTAATGCGCAAGAGCTTAAGTTAATGTGTGTTATGGATGCATGTCTACATGCACGCACCCTTAATGTACATTTAAAATGGTGTATTTAAGCTATTTGCCTAAAGGGCATTTATGCACATACCTTTTTGTCCTGTGATACTCTGGAGATCTGCCATTTTGGAGCAGACTCAATTAACTGTGCTGTGTCATGTGCAGTTGTATAACCATGTTCTATGTACTTTAGTTCAAAAGTGTGCCACTACCATTTTCTCAGTGGTGCTGCTCATTTCACTGCTTATACAATTGATGCAGCACCGGGTGCTTTTCAAAGTGCCCAATGCTGCAGTGCTTACATGTGTAAAAATGCCCAAATTTGATATCTGCAAACACAAGTATCAAATTTAGGCATGAATAGTTAAAGCACATTAAAGCATATCTAAACACTTTAAACCAGGGGTGGCCAAAAAACAGCCTACAGGCTGGATCTGGCCCACCAGCCCATTCTATCAAACCTACAGGGACTTAAAAAAAATTCAAAAATTAATTTATATGTGCCCGTGGCCACCTGTCAAAGGTGACAGGAGGCCAGCGGCCAGCGGCAGCAGGACCCAGAGGGAGCCTGTGACTGAGCAACAAGGCTAGCTCAGCTCCACCCAGCCCCCCACCCCCTTCCCACCTTCATCCCCCAACCGGAAGCCTCTGTGGCTTCTGGCCCCACACCCATGGAACTGTCCTCCCTCCCTCCATCTGATTGGAATATAAGGTAAGATTGGACGAAGGAAGTGGCTAGAAGTGGTGGTTGCAGGGAGTGTTGGGAGCTGCATGGAGTGGTGCAGTGGCAGGGGGACCATGGGGAGCAGCACGGGAAGTGGCAGCTGCAAGGAGCAGTGGGACCCACGTGGTGCACAGTAGGTGGTGGAGCCACAGCGGGCCTCAGAGCCATGGTGGTCCCTGGCAGGCAGCGGGGCTGCAGCAGGCCCCAGCAGGCAGCACAGTGGGTCCCAATGGGTGGCAGAGCTGTGGCTGGGCCTCAGCAGGTGGCAGGGCTGTGGTTGTCCCTGGGAGGCAGTGAAGCCATGGCAGGAAACAGTGCTGTCATGAGCCCCGGCAGTTGGTGGGGTTACAGTGGGTGGCAGATCAGTAGCATGCAGTGGACCCTGGCAGGTGGCAGAGCCATAGCAGGGCCCCAGCATGCAGTGGGAGCCAGTGGGGGGCAGAGCTGCAGTGGGACCTGGCAGCTGGTGAAGCCACAGTGCATGGCAGGACCCAGTAGACGGCAGAGCCCCAGTGGGAACTGGGGAGGTGGTGAGCCCCAGGATGTGGTGTACCCATGGTGGGCAGCAGAGCCACAGTGGACCCTGGCAGATGGTGGGGTTGCAGTGGGCCCTGGCAGGTGGCAGAGCCATAGCAGGAGTCAGGCCCCAGTGTGTGGCAGAGATGCATCCAGGCCCCATTGAGACCCAGCAGACAGTAGAGCCACTGTGGGTGGTGGGCCCCAGTGGGCAGCACAGCTGCAGCTAGGGTGAGGCAGGACCTGGCAGGCAGCAGAGCCCCAGCAGCTGGCAGCAGTACAGTGAGCCCTAGTGAGCAGCATAGCCATGGGGGGCCCTGGAAGATGGTGGAGCCATGTTGAGTGGCAGGGTTGGAGCAGGTGGTGGAGTCACAGCAGGGCTGCAGCAAGTGGTGGGCCCCGGCGGGCAGCAGGGGCTGCAGGGAACACTGCAGGAAGAGGCGGGGGCTGCAGGGAGCAGTTGGCAATCTTGCAGGAGGGAATGGAGGGAAAGGTGGTGACAGGCAGAAACACAGATCCTATGCAAGTGCCCTGGGACTGGGAGAAATCCAGGGTGGGGTTGTAGAAGCACAGAGCCTGGGCATGGGGTCTGCCTGGCTGCATCATGTAAGGCTCACATGCAGTGTGTTAGAGTTGCACACTATGGAGCCGGCAGCCCTGCCTCATCTCTCTCTCTCTCAGCGCACACCCAGCTACCATGCCGCACCCCACCATGCATGCACACACAATCACTCAAACTCTCACACACTCTTCCCAACCACACCACCATTTATACCCCCCTGCTGCCCACACAAGATACACAGTAGGACTGTATTTTAAGCTATTATGCAGCCACCTCTAGATACACTTTTTGTAAGCACAGAAATCAGTAGAAAAATATTTTAAATAAAATTAAAATAGGTTATAGTAGATGTTGTGTGTGTGTGTGTGTGTGTGTGTGTGTGTGTGTGTGTGCATGATTACATATACATAACTTTTTCACGGTTTGCAGATCACAGCACCCTTCCTCCCAAAAGGAGTACTTCCAGGGCAAGGGGAGGGACTTCCAATGGCAAAGGTCAGGGGCTAGGACGTGGGACTTCCATTCCCAATATTGTGACCAGGGATGGGGCAACTGTCAAGGAGTGGGGTAACTGTCAAGGGGTGGGGTTACCCACGCAGCCCTCAACAGCTCCCCAAAACTTGATGAGTGGCCCTCCACCCAAAATAATTTCTCACCCTGCTTTAAACCATATTAATGCTTTGTGTGTGGACTGATTTGGGACTAACTTTAGAAGTACAGGTTTCCCTCACTTTATGTGGGTCCTGTATGTATGAATTCGCTCTTATGCGATGACCCTTTTTATACCAAAAATTCATTATATGCAAGGTAAATTCACTCGTATGTGATCAGTGTGGCAGAAGCCTGCAGTCAGACAGCTGCTTTGTGCGGTGCATTGTGGGAGTGACGTGCACCAAAATATAGTCTCCTGCGTATATCTGTGCTCCTCGTTCATTGTCTGTGACATGTTTCTGTAGTTGCTATCCCCATCATGATAGTGGCTTGTGTTTGTGTGTACTGTCTCCTGTTAGTGAGTACCAAAATTATCTTGTAAAAGTGATACAAATGGGTCTGGGGATCAGTACTGTCGAGGTCTTGGAATGTATCCCTATTTGTTACATTGTAAAGTGGGTTCCCTTTATGCAAATTCAAGTTATGCACCATTTTCAAGGAATGCATAAACAGCATAAAGTGAGGGAAACCTGTAACGGTAAAAGGATAGGTTTACCCAAACATTAAGAGTGGATACCATTATATGCTATATGTTGTGCTTTAAAAAATGGCTAGTAATGTTGTTTTTTCACAATTAAAGGCTTTGAGCTGCCAAACAATGGGACATTACTCATCAAAAGACAAAGGAAATTTGTAGGTTATTGCAATATCCATTAAAGTAATTTAGAAAATCAAAATCTGCCTCATAGGTACTAATATATTGACATATATTCATCTAGATAGTCATGGCAACCATTTTTAAAGATGTTAGCCAAATGCCAAGATTTAAAAAGTGACTCCCCCACCCCCCAGCTAAATTTCTTCCTTAGCACCTCAGCTATGAATTTCAAAAATTAAAAAGATCTCTCCCAAAAAATGAACAGGCTATAAACTGCACTAGACAGAACTGTCTGTTATCCCAAGGTGGGGAAAAACTTTGAATTGACAATTATTTTTCTATTTTTTTTGACGGATGCCTGATGGATTGCAAGCAGCTGTAAAAGGAGACATGAAGAATGCAAATTAGGGTGTCCCATGCCTGATATTTCCCATGTGGAAGGCTGTTAGAGACTTTGATTGTGACCCCAGGTCCAGGCAGCACAGGTATGATTGGAATCTAATCCCTAATTGTAAAATCACACATCTTCCCATTCATGTGTGACATGGCAGGAAGTGTGATTGTTGGGATCACAGATCAGAGTCCATCATGCCTTTCTGTGAATGTCGATCAGCATTCTGAGAAATTAAAAGTAAAATGCCCTGCTTGTTTTGCATTCCTTATGTGCAAACATCATTGGAATGAGCCTCTGCCAACAATTAGACCCAAAGGAAGTTCAAACAGTTGGTGCACCAACAGAGCTTGCCTTAAGGGTTTATGATTTTGTGGACAGAGCTACCAACTTAAATTATTAACCATGCATCATTGCTCTCACACATCCATTGGAGACAGAAGGGGACATGGTGACAGAACAGTAGGATGTTACTTCATTTAAAATCAGTCTGGCCAGGACTCAGCTTAGGAGCAAATATCAGTCTCCAGTTAGTGTCACTTTTGTAGTAGTTCAACCCTCTGTTGGAGGAACAATAATGGCCCTTTCAAAGTCCATTACACTTGAGTATGTGCCTAATTATAAGCACACAATTAGTCATATTGACTTCAGAGGGACTGCTCCAGCATTTGAAATGAGAATTTAAGTACTTTTCTGGAAAAAGGCATAAATGGTGCACTAGGCCTTTTGAAGAATCTGTGCGCCAATGTAAATTTCACCTAAAGGAATTACATTTAAATTCCAGACGAAATGCGTTTAGAATACCATTTTAATCCTTCAGTTTTGCTTTGACTGAACTTGTCAAACAACTGTCTTCACTGTTGCAAAAATGCAAGGAGTTGAAATGATCAGTTTTTAATAATGAGATTTTAGGTTTGAAACATGTTTCTAAATTATGTGCTTCATCCTCACTGCTGCTATATTATAGCACCATATCCATATTGTCTTGCTTTCTCAGCACTACTTGTCAGACAACTGAAGTTTCACAGAGAGAGAGAGAAAAGATGCTTGTGATAAGGACACAATTGCTTTCAACAGAAATATACATTTCTTGTTAACTAAAAAGAATGTAAAGATTGAGGTGTGTAAATTAATACAATACAAAAGTAATGTGCCATTCCTTATTTTTTGAGAGATACAAGCTATAAAATTCACTACCATCTCCAGGTTTCTGTTTTGAATCTGGTGGACAGGAAATAGGAAGGACTTTCCTTTACTTACAGCTTTCTCCTGTATGCGTGATTATAATATAATCAGTTGCTTTAAATTAAGCAGCTCCTTACATGTGTTAAATCAGGTCCATGCACCTTTCCACAATTTTTGAATATAAAGAATTCTTACAAAATAATTACAGGGACTGACACTTCTAACAGCACCACCCACTCAAAGTTTTCAAAAACTCTCCAAATGTTAATTAATCCTTACTTCCTTTCTCTATTATCATATTTATTCAAATAGAAGACAACTCTGATTATAAAACCAGCATATCTACTACTCCCCTCAGCCTGGTGTCATCTGTAAATTTGCTGAAGGTGAATTCTTTGCCATCTTCCAGGTTGTTGATGAAGACATTGAACAAAACCGGCCCCAGGACCAATCCCTGGGGCACTCCACTTGATACTGGCTGCCAAGTAGACATTAAGTAAATGATTACTACTCTCTGACTCTGATGCTCCAGCTAAGTTTTCTATCCTTCTTACAGGCCATTCATCCAGTCCATACTTCCTTAGCTTGCCTGTGAGAATGTTGTGGGAGACCATATCAAAAGCCTTGCTAAAGATCAAGGTACACCACATCCACCAGTCTCCCCACATCCACAGAGCCACTCATCTTAACATAGAAGGCAATCAGGTTGGTCATGACTTGCCCCGGGTGAATCCATGCTGACTCTTCCTAATAACCTTTTTCTCCTCCAAGTGCTTAGAAATGGATTCCTTGAGGATCTGCTCCATGATTTTTTGCAGGGACTGAGGTGAGGCTGACTGATCTGTAGACATCTCCTGATTGCCATGAGTTTTCAAAGATGATGGCCAATGACTCTGCAATCACATTAATTGACTCCCTCAGCACTCTTGTGTGCATCCCCTCTGGCCCCATGGACTTGTACACATCCAGCTTTTCTAAGTAATCCCTAACCTGTTCTTTCACCATTGTTGGCTGCTCACCTCCTCTCCAAATTGTGCTACCTGGTGCAGTAGTCTGGGAGTTGACCTTGCCTGTGAAGAGTGAGGCAAAAAAAGTCATTGAGCACTTCAGCCTTTTCTGCATCCTCTGTCATGAGAATGCCTCCCCCATTCAGTAAGGAACCCACACTTTCCCTGATCCTCCTCTTGCTACTGACATACATGTAGAAACCCTTCATGTACCTTCTTGTAACCCGTCTTGTAAGTATGATTTAGTTTACTGAAGAGTTCCCTGCTATGGTCTTCTGCCATACTTGCTAGTCTCCTTGTGTATTAGGATAGTTTGTTCCTGCACTCTCAATAAAACTTTGACGTACAGCCAGCTCTCCTGGACTCCACTCCCCCTCAGTCTGGCTTCCCAGGAGATCCTGCCCATGAGTTCCCCAAGTGAGTCAAAATCTGCTTTTCTGAAGTTCAGGGTCCTTACTCTCCATGCTTCCTTTCCTCAGGATCCTGAACTCAATCATCTCATGGTCACTGATGCCCAAGTTGCCTTTCACTACTACATTATCCAACAATTCTTCTCTGTTTGTGAGCAGCAGGTCAAGAATAGCATGGCCCCTAATTTGCCACTCCAACGCTTGCACCAGGAAGTTGTCCCCAATACTCTCCAAAAACTTCCTGGATTGCCTATGCAATGCTGTATTGCCCTCCCAGCAGGTGTCAGCATCATTGAAGTCTCCCATGAGAGCCAAGGCCTGTGACTGGGAAACGTCCACTAGTTATTCGAAGAAAGCTTCAACCACCACTTCTTCCTGGTCTAGTGGTCTATAGCAGACCTCCACCATGACTTCACCCTTGTTGCTCTCCCCTCTGACCTGACCCAGAGAATCTCAACAGGCCTATCTCCAGCTTCATACTGAGCTCTGAGTAACCAAATGGCTCTTTTACATACAGTTAAACTCCTCCTCCTCTTCTCCCCTTCTTGTCCTTCCTGAACAACTTGTACCCATCCATGACAGTGCTCCAGTCATGTGAGCTATCCCACCATATCTATGTTATTCCAATCACATCACAGCTCTGTGACTGTGCAAGGACTCCCAAATCTTCGTGATTGTTTCCTAGGCTCCATGCATTTGTGTGCAGACACCTGAGGTAACTATTTTATTGCCCTGATTTCTCACAAAGTATGAGAGCACCTCCCTTGTTACCCCTTCCTTTTGCTCTTTCTCTCAGTCTCCCACTTCCCCACTTACCTCAGGGCTTTGGTCTCTATCCCCCAATGAACTTAGTTTAAAGCCCTCCTCACTAGGTTAGCGAGTCTGTCTATGAAGACAGTCTTCCCTCTCTTCATCAGGTGGATCCCATCTCTTCCCAGAAATTCTTCTTCTTGGAACAACAGTCCATGCTCAAAGAAGCCAAATCCCTGCTGGTGATACTACCTGCGCAGCCAGGTGTTGATCTGTAGGATGCACCTACTCCTGCCTGGTCCTTTTCTCCTGACCAGAAGGATTGATGAGAACACAATCTGAGCCCAAGAGCCCCTCACCATTGAACCCAGAGCCCTATAGTCACTCTTGATATGCTTAGGGTCTCCCCTGGCAATATCATTGGTGCCCACATGGATGAACAGCATGGGGTAGTAGTCAGAGCCTCGGTAGTCCCTCTGTGACCTCTCGGATTTGGGCTCTGGGCAAGCAGCAGACCTCCAGACACAACAGGTCAGGTTGGCAGATGCCTCCCTCCATCCCCCACAGATGGGAGTCTCCAACCACTATTGCCCATCGCTTTTTCTTGGTGGCAGTTGTCTCGATCCTTCTTAACTTGGTGAGGGCTGGCCTGTCTTCTTCTACCAATGGAACATGCTCCTCCCTCTCTGCTGCTATAGCTGCATATTTGTTCTCCAGATGAATGACTGCAAGCAGAGGTGAAGATCTCAGCTGGCTGCCAGAAGTAACAAGCCTCCAGCTTCCAGGCTTTTGGGTGTCCATGTCCACTTCTCTAGTGCTGTGTCTGGCATTTCTTCCTCCACAGTCCTGGAGGTCTCCTCCAGCATCAAATCAATGAATGTTTCATGGCAGATGATGCTTTGGAGTCTCACTCCCTCCTCCTGTTGCCCCTTCTCTTGCCTGTTCCCTGAGAGACACCACCAGGAGGCACCACTCACACCACAAGCACTCCCCGATCTGGCTATCACTGGAAGGAACCTTTAAGCCACAGTCCCCACAGTGCCAAACCTGGACTTGGGTGAAAGCATCAATACTGAGTGGTCCTGTCTGGACAGAAGCCTCACAGGTGCAAGCAGAGGCAGTGACAGTGGCTCTAGCATTGCAATATCCTCCAGTCATTTCCCTGGGTCTCTTAATCTGCCTTCTTCCAAGCATACCTTCCCTAGAGAACTTGCCTGGAACTGTCCTGTTTATTTCTCATTGGCCCCAAAGTGTTCCTTCCCTCTCCCCTGCCCCCCCCCTGCTTTTTCACACCAAGCTGAAAGACTTGCCCTTCAAAAAAAGGACAAGCCAGGGGGGCAGGGGTCTGTAGGGTCCACGATCTGGCCTCAGCACTGACCTGAAAACTGCTTACCCTGTTTTCAGCCCCTGTTCACTGGCTTCCTGGTCACTGGGTCCCTGGTCACCTGGGGAGTCTCCTTTTATACCCTGCTGGGCCTGGACTGCCTCTACCCCCTTGCTAGGGATTCTGTCAGGTCCAGGCAGCAATCACTCTGCAATCACTCTACAACCAGAAATCACACAGCAGTCAGCAATCACTCCTGGCTTCTCAGAGCACATGCCTCAAACACACACAGCCCACCAAACAAACACTCAGCAAACTAAAGGCACAGGCAGCTGGATCATTTATCTTCCCTGGGCAGGATCTGGTGCCTGGTTTCTCTCCCCCTTCCTCCTCTTGCCCCCAGCAACTACCTGCAAACTCCCCCCCAGTTGCTGACTGGTTGCTGGGGGGGGCATGTCCCCCCCCCCCCGACTAAGGTGGCACCAATCAGCCATGACTCTAATACTCCTTCTTAGTCATTTGTCCAAGTTTCCATTTCTTTGTAAACTCCCTTTTTGTGTTTTAGTTCATTGAGGAGTTCTCTGCTAAGCCATGCTGGTTTTCTGCCATACTTGCTACTCTTCCTGTGCATTGGTCTGGTCCTTTCCTGTGACTTCTGGAAGGTTTTTTAAAAGCACTACCATCTGTCCTGGACTCCTTTCTCCCTCAGACTGGGCATCCTGTTCATCAGTCCCTGAGTGAGTTGAGTCTTCTTTTTTGAAGCCCAGGGTCCTTACTTTGCTCTTTTCCTTTCTTCCTTCCCTCAGGATTCTGAACTTGATCATCTCTTAGTCACTTCTGCCCAAGTTGCACTTCTACATTCCTCACCATGGTCACTTGTGCACATGACTTGGGAGAACCCAAGCAAACAATGTCTCCAATATTCCAAGTTTTATTGCATACTACATACTCACAAATAAGATACACACCTTGGGGGTTTTTTGGGTGGGGGAAGTAAAAAGAAGAGAAAAAAGATCTTTCCTTGTTGTAACTGAATAGCAGCAGTGAGGGTGTCAAATGTGCTCATTCTTCTGCTTCCAGTGGATCACATGGTAATTCATCTTTGTTTTGTTAAGTAAGCAACAGAAACTGCTCTTGACATATTTTGCACGCACAATTTCCAGCAGCTGTGTTTTTGTAAAAGATGGTACATACTGTATGGCATTCAGTTCATCCTCAGCTTTAAAACTCACCAAAAATTTATTTGGGCAGTTACCTCTCACTGAGCTCCATTCTGTCATGGCTGCATTGGTACTCTTACAGTAGCTACATAGTTACAAACTGCTGAAGTAATTGTAACAACACCTTTACCTGAAGTGTATATCTGCTTTAATTGTAGTGCCTTCCTCTAACCGGATTCACTTTCTCACTGTATGATCTTTTCTTCCTTGGATGATTTCTTGCATGCTACTTATACAGATGTGTCTATCATACTCTCATGCTTTTTAAGTGGCATTCCCCAGTTCCGTAACTGTCATGCTTACTTTTTTATACTTCTTAGAAATATTTTTTTCTCCATGAGTACTGGCTTCTATTTCAACTATTTTTATAAGCAAATACTTTCTGAAATGACATTTTGTCAATTTGGGGAGGAAAAACATTATCCCAGTAATACCTATATTTTCTGACTCCAACAGTGGACTGCATCTTTCTTCATTTTCATCACTTCAATTAAAATGCCCAAGTAGGTAATTACCTTTGGGTTATAATAGAATTTCATCCAAGTTTCAACTGAGAATTGAAGCTTTGCTTTTTGCTGAATCTTTGGCCTCATTATTGAATTCCACCAGCACAAGGAGTTTTCACTACCATTCAGAATTTGTTTAAATATAAAGAATAATTTATAATTGATTTACTTTTAAATGTATGCAGCTAGGGGAAGAGACTTTTCTGCAGGAGCAGTTACCCTTTCTCCTAGCTTTTCTCCCTATAGGCTAAGTTCCAACTTCACCATCTGTCCTGTATAAGAGGCAGTGCATAGTCAAGCTGCCCAAGGAGAAAAGCAGCTCATTAAGATACTTACCTTTTTCCAGTTAACCATCCCTTCTATGCTGCCACAGGTGCACTGTTACCAGTATAGGAGATAGCTGCTTTAAAAGCATACCCTGATCCATCTACTTCATCATTACTCATTGGTTACTTGATGTTGTACACCTGGCTGGCTACTGTTCTTAGTGAATGAGTAATTTATAGTCAGGGCTTCTCTCATATCTTGTCCTTCTTTATTCTGTTTCTTTCTGTCCATGCACCAGGGTTTTTTTTTTTTAAAATAGTCCCTTGTTCCCCGTTTTCTAAGGTGAGTCACAGATGACTACTGAAGTGATGGAAGCATAGTTTTCCTTACTCCTCACTACTGAGACCAAGTAAAGCCTAACAATCTTGCCATATACATGGAAAGATAAAACACCCTATATATAAAACACATTCTCACTTTCTCCCTTCAGATCATTATAACTTTCTACATTTCTCTAAGGATATGCATCTCAGGGAGTTCTTAGTTACTGTCATTAATCTGGAACTGGGATCTAAATTATTACCACCTACTTATTTGACCTGTTAGTCAAATAATATTTAGAGAAAATTAAACATAAACCAAAAAAGAAGATGGTGTTTTGAGAAGACAGACCCTTTTTAATCCCCACCCTGTTTTTTTCCCCCAATATTATTTTAAATATTTTATCTTCTAAATTAATTTGTCAAAATATATTACAATACATTTCTTAAGTGATTTGCACTTCCTACAGGCAATTTTGACTTATCATTGCTAGGCAGTGCCATCCCTTAATACTTTTTTTTGTTTTTGCTAGAATATCATTCACACAAATATTGTAG
>NW_005842357.1:942034-951908 GCF_000455745.1 Alligator sinensis
TTTAGAGCAATTTTTTTCTATTTCTTTTTCCAAATCATGTGCCAGGGGCAAAAAAAAAAAGAATCTATTTTACTATTTCTGATAGAATTGTTTCTCTTGGTCCTCTGGGAAAGATGCAGCCTGCATTGTGTTTTGGCTGGACTAATCCAGCTTCAGTGTATGATTGCACCAAGCACATTATTTGTATTTAAATGTACACATTTTCAACAGCTAAGGCCCCATTTTGTGAGGTAGTAGGAACTCTCAATGAAGTTACTGAATGTGAATGACTGTCAGTACCTAACATGATCTGTGCATGTTCCTGTGATATTGAGGCAGTTATTGCTTTAAGGAACAGGACAGTCAATAATCACTATTTATCTAGAATTAACACGTGAAAATATGTCACTGTGTTACAGATTCACTAATATTTCATACTATATTAGAAATATAGTCTGCTAACCACCAAAAACCCCATGACTAATTTAATTTGAGGGGATAAAATACCTGATTTTTCATTCCATAGGTAATTACTTTCTTTATATACATATAATTGGCTACATAAATGCCAATTTTTTTCTTCCTTTGGCCAGATAGAGTTGTATTTAGTTGATCCAGATGACTAGATTGATTTAAGTCAACTGACTGACTCCAGATGCACATTTTTCAACTCAGATTTGATAGGCTAATGAAAATCTGGATGGGCTTGTTTTAATAGAAAGTCAGCACACTTGTACTTCAACAGGAAATCCTCCATATCTCAAACTGAGAAACTGTCAAAATTCCCCTTAAATTGCAACCTTCAGGACAAAACAGTTGCATGAAAACTCTTGATTCATTTTATAGATAAGTGATTAAATGCTTGTGTTCAGAGAAATTACAATGAATATGCACTATGCAGAAAACCATCTGGGGGAAAAGTCTTAGATATAAAAGATTAAACATGGTGTGTGCTAAGAAAGAATCCCATGGGAATATCTTGCACAATTCAAAGCTTATGTTCAAGTGCATACAGCAGCATGCCAAATGAAAAAGAGGTAAGGCTCAATCTATTTAATCATAAGCCCTGTCAGGGGTTTTTTTTTAAATGTATTCATGCATGCTGTCAATTCATATCTGTCTATTTTGTAAGCAGAAACATTATCTGAAGGTAAAACAGAGTCACTGCTTTAACTTATCAGACAAATTGATTGCTTTGCTTACGAATCACAGCGGAATCCAACAGATTAAACCCAAAGTGCACATTGGTAATTATCTAAGATTCCTCTTTGTCAAGGTATGTAAATCTGTCCCATTTCATTAGTCAACCTAATTTTCAACACCATCATTGTTCAACTAATATTTTTGTAAGCTCTATTCAACATGGCCAATACACTGAAATATTTGATGAGGTCTGAAAAAGATGAGAAGTCTGTGTAAAAAAAATTCTGAATAATATCAGGTTTGTTAGCTGTTAAAGTTAGCTGAATACTTATAAGCAGTATAGATTGCTGATTTATAAAGCAATGTAATTATTTTGCATTCTCACACAAATTCAAACCTTCTTGGAAAAACATAAGTATCTGAGTATAAAATGGACAGTTTAAAATAATCTACTAGATACAGTATCTTAAAATCCAGTTGATGAATCTTTCCTTGTGGTATTGCTTTTTCTCCAGATGGCCACCATCTAATAGCAATTTATTTGCATTAATTTGTTGAATTATACTATTTTACTGCCACAAACTTCCTGGAAGACAAAAGATCAGCTTGTTTTGATGAAAGTATCTATAAATAACATGAATAGTTAAGCAAACCACAAAAAGACAATATTTTCATAAAGAAATTCTGGTTTCTGTGCCTTATGTAGTGTAGGCTGGTTAATATGTTGAAATGCTTATTCCTTATTACATTAGAATGGCACCAGCCTTAAATTTATAAGCATGGATAATAAATTTTCATTTTTAAAAATGGCTTTCATCCAAAGTAAAGAATATACTTTGTTCATTTTGGAAGTATAGTGTTTTCAAGTGAAAAACAGAACAATGAAATATGTGACAAAAGCAAAAAGATACTTCAGTTAATTAGATTGCAGAGCAATTTCATAGTTTCATAGTTTCATGGTTAGCAGGGTAGGAAGGGACCTGAGCAGATCATCAAGTCTGACCCCCTGCTATGGACAGGAAAGAATGCTGGGGTCAGACAACCCCAGCAAAGTGTATATCTAGCCTCCTCTTAAAGACCCCCAGGGTAGGAGCGAGGACCACTTCCCTTGGAAGTTGGTTCCAGATCCTAGCTGCCCTGAGTGTGAAGTAATGCCTCCTGATATCCAGCCTGAGTCTGTTCTCTGTCAGCTTATGGCCATTGTTCCTTGTTACTCCTGGTAGTGCTCGGGGGAACAGGGACTCTTCCATTTCCTGCTGGTCTCCCTTGGCCATTTTATAGACGGCCACCAGATCCCCTCTCAGCCTCCTCTTGTGGAGGCTGAACGGGTTCAGATCCCATAGCTTATCCTCATAGGACCTGCCCTGCTGCCCCCTCAGGTAGGTGCATCATAATTGCCAACTGTAGTTTAGCTCTAGTAAAACAAGACTAACTCCCCTTCTCCTAAAACTGCCTAAAAACCAAGTAGGGTAAGGAAGCTCATTGAGATGGATATGAGGTAGTGGCAGTTTATACCATAGTCCAGTATCTGTTTACACGCAATTCACTATGCCCTGGAATTGCAGCACAGACCTCTTATAAGAATACCATCCAGTCATTTCTAATGCTCCCTGTCTCTCCACCCACTTCTCGCTTCCCTGAAGACAAATAAAATAGTGAGTGCAACCTATTGAATGAGTATTGAATAACCTATTGAGTGTACTGTTAGTGTGTCCATCAAAAGGGGTCGGGAGCAAAATCAAGAAATGTTCCTTGCCTTCATTGACCTGACCAAGGCATTCAATTCCTTAGGTCATGAAGCTCTATGGACCATCCTCCAATGCCTTGGCTACCTGGTGAAGTTTGTCACCATGCTAAGGCTCCTCCATGATGATATGACCACCACTGCCCTGCGTGAAAGATCTGAAACTGATGCTTTCCGCATCTGGACTGGGGTCAAACAAGGTTGTGTGATCGCCCCCACCCTGTTCACCATCTACCTGACCATCATCATCCAGTTCATCCAAGATGATTTACCATCCAGCATCAGCATCCAGTATCGACTGGATGGGAAACTTTTCAATCTTGGGCGCTTCCAGGAAAAAAACAAAACTCAGCACCAAAGACACCCACAACCTTCAGTTTGTGGATGATTGCTGCCGCTCTGGCTCACTCTGCACAGGACATGCAAATAAACTTAGATCTCTTCAACATTTCATATAAGAGACTTGGCCTGTCCTTGAACGTCACCAAGATGAAGGTTCTCCACCAATCAAACCCAAGCCAACTGAACATCCCTTGCACTATCTATGTAGATGTGGAGGTTTGGGAGTACATGGAGCACTTTCCAGATCTCAGGAGCCACCTCTCTCAACAGGCTACCATCAATGAAAAAGTCCAGCACTGGGTCAACTATGCCAGTGCCACCTTCTTCAAGCTGCGACAACAGGTCTTCAAAAATAGAGACCTTTGGAAGTTGACAAAGGTCCTGGCTTACAAGGCTGTTGTGCTGACCACCCTCTTCTACTGCAGTGAAACCTGGACCATCTGCCAACACCATGTTAAGACCCTTGAGAGCTTTCACCAACGGTGCTTGCATTGAATCCTGGGGATCAAATGGGAGGACTGCCAGACCAGCATGAGTGTCCTCCATGAAGCTGCATCCACCATAATCAAAGCCTTGCTCTTGAGAAATCAACTCCAATAGATGGGCCACTGCATCCAGATGTCCAAGAACTGCCTCCCTCACCAGATTCTCTTCTGCCAGCTCTCCATTGGCCAACACTCAAAGGGCAGCCAAAGGAAATGGTACAAAGACACACTCAAGGTCACCCTCAAGCATGGAGGCATCGAAACCAACTGCTGGGAGGAGCAAGCTGCTGACCATTTGGCATGGTGCCACCCAATCCACCAAGGCATGCGCCACTTCAAGGCCCAACAACTCGATACTGAGGTGGAACGATGGCAGTGGAGGAAGAAGAAGGAGACCAACCTGGGGCTGCAAATCCCACTCCCCTATGCAACAACATGCCCCCATTGATGAAGAATGTGTGTATTCAGAATCAGGCTCCTCAGTCATCCGAGGACACATCAAGCCTGACAGACATCATCTTCAACTTTGAAGGCTCACTGCCACTGAGGGTGTCCAACCTTCCAGATGACAAATTTTATTATGAGTTGCAGCCTCTACTGACTGGTTTAAGAGATGCTGTGTTGAAAGTTTGATAGCATGAAGCAAAGAGGAAGGAGGTTACAGGCAAAGGAAAGGTTAATATTTAAAAAAATGTTACAAGGAGCATAATTATTCTATCGCATGTTCCCAGATTACATGAGTAGGATTGATTTTAATCAGTGACTGAAGTGTTTTGTCTCTACATTTTCTTTTGAACCAACATTACTAATTGTGCATATTACAGTAGTAGAAACCCCAGTTTACAAGAGGACATGACAGGAAAACAACTTAAGGTCCATTAAAGAGGGGAAGGCTGCAACCATATAACCTCAGATGGATCTAGCCCAGGAATCCCCTGCTTCCTCCCCCTACTCCAATCCAAGGTAACTTCATCCCGAAGAAAAGCTTTTCTTCCTGGGGCAGCTTCTTATTTGTGACCCAATAATCTCTAGCAAACCTCCTGTGTCAGCATATCTCCATTAGTATAACCATGACTTAAGTGCCAGTCCTTCTTTGGAAAAGTGACTTGTCTAATACAATGATTCTCAACTGGGGTGCCATGAGAGCCTGCACAGATCCTCTGTGAGGATTTAAGTGCTATCCCCCCTGCCCCGCCAACCAATCTAGTGCCCTGCACCTGCCCCAATTAGCCCAGAAGTGCCTGCAGCTGCTTTTCTGAGAACTGATGACCTCCTCCATCCCTCCAAGGAGCCCCTGTGGCAGTTTCTTCCATGGCCCCAGCAGTTCATTCTGTTATAGGTGGTCATGGGCAGGCAGATAGGTGAGCAGAAATGGGGCCAGAGCCATGCTTTGCCACCCAGCTCATCCTCACCACTCCTCCCATGCTCCTGGGGTTGTTGAGAAGGGATGTGGGATAGTCATTGGTGTGCAAGACCCCACAGGAGCAGCCTCACTAGCAGAGGCCCCCTTGCCCCTTCAGATATGGACCAGGACAGGCATGAGGTAGCAGAACAAGCAGAACACTTCCCCAGATAGCAGGGAGGTCCTGTCTCCTCTGCCCTTACATGATACCAGCTAGACCAATGGTTCTCAAACTTTCCTTCCTAAGGCTTCCTCCATATCTTTTCTGAATTTAAGTTCTAGCTTAATGATTCTTAACTGCGGTGCCACAAAATTCAGAAAAGTTATGGAGGGGTGCCTTGAAGCTGAAAAGGTGGAGAACCATAAGTCTAAATATTAGAAGGCAAGGCAGGATGACACCTTAATGACTAACTTCTTAGAGACCAACTCGAAAGGTGCCAGCCTACCCTGCCTTCTGCCTTAGACTAAGACTAACCTCTAATTAAACCTAAAGACTAACTGAGACATGTTCTAGAAAGCAACATTAAGGCCTTTCTGGAATTTCTGCTACTTCAGTAAAGCAAATTATCAGGTCCGATGAAATGGAGCTCAATGAACATTTTTGTGCATGTTTTGGTTATGATCTGCCTGTGTGGTATGAATAGGATCTACCAAATACCTACTTAAGTCAAGAATTTTCTCTTTCCCCAATCAATATGTAAGAATCCATAACTGGTTCATGTGGGTTTGTGTGTGTGTGTGTGGGGGAGGGGGGGGTCTGTTTTCCCTGAAGCATTTCTTAATGACCATTGTAGAAATGAACTTCCTGGTCCTAATTCAGTACAACCTGTAATCAAGCACTTGATAAATATATTATTTTATGAATGTTATTCTGGCCTATTTTTCTCCCATACTCTACTACTTGTGCATCCTCTCTCCAAATCATTTGATACAGTTCCAAGTTGTTCTTCTAAGATTGGACTTTTTTTTACTTTTTTTTTTTTTTTTTAAGAAAGTACCCATGGTGTCTTCTGGAGTCCTATAGTATAGAGCAATACTATGAAATGCACTCTTACACACCATTTATATTGAATATACTGATTCAGAAAAAATATTTAGGTACATTTTCCCCATATTTTGAAACATAAAAAAAACAAAATATAAAAAACAAGAGTCAAACATAATGAGCCCTTGAGAAACAAATATCAACCACATTAGCACTTTGCAGTTAGGCATGACAGGTAAGTCTTTCTTTTGCTTCAAAGACCCCAGTAAATCAAAACAATGGGGCTGATGGCGTGGTATAATTGTCTCTGATATGCTGCAGTGAGTGTTATTTATGGTTGTTTATAAAGTATGCTGTCAGAATGGTAGGCTGCCTAGGACCTAAGCATTATTTATGGATTCTTCTGTCTTCATACACTCTTTGGTGTACCAAATTAAAAACAAAAATGAAAACTTACAACTCTATGCTCTTAAAACAAGCACACTTCAGAAAACAAGATTTGCTGCGCCATATATCTCTAACAATTAAGCTTTTCTTGCATTCTTTGTTTTGTTATAACAATCATTTACCACTTATCTGTAGTACCTCACCACTTCTCTATAAAAGGCCATAATCCATACTGAATCATAACATACATGCATGTTATTCCAGTGATGCCAGGGAGCTAATGTGGGATATAAGCCAACAATAAATTTGGCATGAACCATGGGTGTTTCAAAGATGCTCAAAGGAAATAAATATCCAGCTTTTATTGAATGGGAGTTGGTAGTTAGATAATTAATTTTTTTCATGTGCACATAATGTACTACATTTATGTACATAGACTTGCCATAGTGTCTCACTTTCTTTTAAACTATTCTCTTCTCTCAAACGTTCTAATATAGCCAGTAAACTGGGATATAAAGAAAGGATGCAAGATAGATGGAGCTGTTTGATTTTTAACACAATATCTGAAGTGATAAGAATCAGCACCCATGTGTGAAAACGAGAGGGATTTGAAATAAACACTGTAGATTTTCATGAATGTTGTGACCTGCAAGAAATAGTAGCTACTGTAGTTGCTCAAGTCAAATGCTAAAGAGATATAAAATAAGCAGAGTGATTTATTCATAAATACTTTCTAACATTTTTTGCTGTTTGCAGGCTTCAGACTTTGTTTAATTAGATGTAATTTGTCAAGAGCAGTGTCAGTAAATAAAAGAGCAAGGAAAAAGTTTTAGTTTTGTTGTTCACGGCATATTTTTAGATAAAGATTAAAATGTACTGCAGCTTCTGTCACCAAAAAGACCGTATGAAATATATACTGCCTGAGACCCAACAAAAAGACAGATTTTTTGTTCTTTCATCTGAAAAAATTGTTAGTCTCTGCCATGGATTGAGTAGAAAAGCTAATATTTGGATTCAGTCAGATCTTGGTATTCTAATACCACAAAATTAAGTATGTTCAACAACTATTCATCTATAAGTATCTTTTCCCTTGCCTGAGTCATGTCTCCAACCTCTTCCTGGTTAATAGTTAAAATGAGGCCAAATGAAATTATGATAGTGAACTGTCTTGTATTTACAAATATTATTAGATATTGTGATATCTCTTTAGAATCCCTGTTTTCACTCAGCCACACAGCAAGAAAAGAATGAGAGGAGTTAATCCTCAGCCAGAGAGTGGCTTGGAGACCCCATTCCAGAACTTTGCCTTGTTTTCTTCTTCAGTTGCAAAATGGGAGAATAGAATCTGTAAATAAGCCCAAGAAAGTTCTTTTTTCATAACAGTTGATTGAATATCAACCCTAATTTGGTGACAGAGAGCAGTATATCTATTGTTTGTGGAATCTGATTCCCAAGATGCTTAAGATCCAGTTAGAAACCCGTTGATTTTTCTGCCAATTTTTTTTTTCTGCCAATATTTTGTCTGACACATATTCATGTTAAATAGCAACCTTATTATTAAGTCCATCCATTCCTACTTTTCTTCAACCAAGAGGAAGCATAAAAAGTGATTGGAAAACAAAATTTGCATACTACAGAAGCTTCAAAATTTCATAATTTGCTTTCATTCTGAGTCAAGACAAAAGGCAAAATGTATGTTTTCTCATGAATAAGAAATTCTAATACATTTTGATTCAGGAACAATGAAATAAGTATTTTTTTCAATGTTTCAGTACCATAAAACTGTATTGCTTCAATCATGAAACATTTGACTGTAATTAAAAAAAAAATAAAGCCTAGGTAAAAATATTTCACACTATCCACATGAATACAAATAATTTGTTTAGATTTTTAGGTGCAACATTTTTACTGAAATTGACACTGTTTACAATGTTGATTAAACTATTTTCCTATAGAAAATGTCTGTGTATTAGTGAGACAGAATGCACAACATTTCAGGTACTAGAAAAATATTTAAGACATTATGGTTTCCCACTCACCCCTTAGATCTAACAATCCAAATGAACAAATCCAAAATATAAAGAGCAGGGGACAGAGGTATAACATAGAAGCCAAGTGATAACTGGTTGAAGATACTACTCTGTGGTTCCCCTTTCTCCCTCCACTCTTTAAGTGTTAAAGATAGATTTTAATTTAGTGTCAATAACTTTCACTTTATAGAGGACTAGTGAAACTATGCTGATTTATATCATCTCTGTATCAGTCCCAAAAATATCCTTAGTTGTCCTCCTATTAAAATTATGGTATTCTTGCTTCTTCAATGTCCCTTTCCCTCTTCCCCTTCCCCTCACCCCTGAACTTTTCATACTCTAATATTTATTTTCAGGTCTATGAATATCCCAAGTTACCCAAGTACTTTTGGCCAGGAAAAGAAGTGTCAAAATGTCACAAGAACACCTATTTTAGGAAGCCAAGGAGCATGGATAAGCATCGCTAATGTGATTTTATCTGACCTTACAGATTTCTGGCAGCACCTCACACACTAGTACCTGCTGATGGTCACCCATGAGTCTTTCTTTTACTAATGTGGAGCCATATTTTTAAACACATGTATACAAATTATGTATGCCCAGACCAGAGGTGCTCCACCTGCAGCCTGGGGATCAAATCCAGCATGCAGATCCATACAGCAGCCAGGCTGCAAGACTCCCCATGGGTTGGCAAATTTAATAGATTTCATAGATATTTGGGCTGGAAGGGACCCCAGAGGATCATCGAGTCCAGCCCATGCCCCAGGGGCAGGAAGTCAGCAGGGATCATAGGATCCCAGCAAGATAAGCATCCAAATGTATCTTGAAGGCGTTCAAAATGGGTGCTTGAACCACCTCTGGTGGCAGTCTATTCCAAACCCTGGGGGCTTGGACAGTAAAGAAGTTCTTCCTTATGTCCAGCCTGAATTTGTCACAGAGGAGTTTGTGACCATTCAAACTTGTCATCCCTTGGGGCACTCTGGTGAACATACGTTCCCCCAGATCCTGGTGACCACCCCTGATAAACTTATAGGTGGCCACCAGATCACCCCTGAGCCTGCACTTTTCCAGGCTGAAGAGTTCCATGGCTCTTAACTTCTCATTATAAGATCTGTTTTCCTGACCTCTGAACATGCGCTTGGCTCTCCTCTGCACTCTCTCAAGCTTCTCCACGTCCTTTTTGAATTGTGGAGCCCAAAACTGGATGCAGTACTCCAGCTGTGGCCTCAACAAGGCCGAGTACAATGGGAGAATGACATCCTGGGATTTGCTTGAGAAGCATAGTTTCATAGTAGTTTCATAGTTTCACAGTAGCTAGGGTCAGGAGGGACCTGAACAGATCATCTAGCCTGACCCCCTGCCATAGGCAGGGATGAA
>NW_005842357.1:951996-979491 GCF_000455745.1 Alligator sinensis
TAGGAAGTTGGTTCCAGATTCTGGCCACCCTAACTGTAAAATATTGCCTCTTGATCTCTAACCTAAACCTATTCTCCATCAGCTTATTATCATTGTTCCTCATCACTCCAGGTGGTGCTAGGGAGAATAGGGCTCTTCCTATTTGCTGATGGTCTCCCCTAATGAGTTTGTAGGCAGCCACCAGGTCCCGCCTCAGCCTCTTCTTGCCGAGGCAGAACAGGTTCATGTCCCTCAGTCTCTCCCCATAGGTCCTGTCCTGCTGCCCTCTCACCAAACAGATGACCTTCCTCTGAACGCTCTCCAGGCTGGCCACATCCCTTTTGAAGTGCAGCACCCAGTACTGGACACAGTACTTCAATTGCAGCCTGGCTAATGTCACATAGAGGGGGAGTATCACCCCTCTGGACCGGCTTGAGATACATCTTTGGATGCATGACAAGGTATGACTGGCCATGCTGGCTGTGATCTGGCATTGGCGGCTCATGTTCATCTTGGAGTCAATAATGACTCCAAGATCCCTTTCCACCTCTGTGCTTTCAAGAGGGGAACTCCCCAGCCTGTATGTATGCTGTGCATTCCATCTTCCAAGATGCAGCATCTATCTACTTTGAACCCCATCCTATTCTTATCTGCCCACTTTTGTAGTCTGTCTCAATCTAGTTGCAGCCTCTCTCTCCCTTCAAGTGTGCCCACCTTGCCCCACATCTTAGTAGCATCAGCAAACTTGGACAATGTGCTTTCAACTGTAGCAAACCCCCCAGGGTTTGTTTGGGGGTTTTTTTTGGGGGGGGGGATTTATTTTAAAATGCATTCCCTCCCCTTCCCCAACCATTTCTGACCTTTTCTCTCCTTCTCTATTCCCTATAGATAAGTATAAGTGAGCTCAGACTTAGGATAAGCTTTAAATATTTTTATTTTGGTAGCAAGTTTTTGGTTTTGGATATCCACTGTTTTATATTGTATTATTATTAGGTTTGTATTGATTCTTACTGTTGTATATTGTATTATTATCATTTTTGTGTTGATTTTTATTGTTTCATATGGTATGGTTTAGGCCTGTGTTTGTAAGTGAGCCAAAGTCATGTCAAGTTTCCATTTTATATGTCATGTCTCCATCTTGTGTCCTCTGCCTGGGCATCCCATGTTGCAAATGTATGAGTCACGTACCCCTCCCATGTAAATTGGTTCCCCGATGAATGAGAATGATTGGGAATGACTGAAATACAATGGTAGCAGGCCTCTATTGAATGGCCTGTAACGACTGGGCCATCACCTCACATTGATTCATCCAGGAACCACAGACCTCACCCAGGAACAGAGACAAGACCAGCATTTGAAAGACAAAAGACCCTGCAAAACCAGCAACTCTCACCATTACAGACACCAGAAACTGCACATCCCTGCATGGAGCACACATGCTCAGTACGCCAGGGGCTGACCCTTGCCTGGAATACCTCCTATCTCTAGCGTCACACAAGGTCTGCCCCTATAAAAGGGGCAGTGAAGACAGACTCAGTGGGACACCTCTCCATCTGGACCAGCACCATGCCACACCACCTAACCACCCAGAGGCCCTACCAGCGACCCCACTCTGGACAACATCTACTGGACAAGGACCTCCTTACAGCCTAGATAGGTAGATATTACCTGCACACCTCCTTCTACAATTTGGACTCTCTGTCTCTCTCTGTCTCTCTCTCTCCTCCTGGACTTCAGTGGACACAGACCCTGCGCCAAGCCTCTCTAACCCCTGCTGCCATTGTGTGTGCATGCGTGTGTGTGTGCATGCAAGAGAACCAACTTGACATTGTATTACCATCTCCTCTGTTCAATAAAATCACTGTCATTTGCAACCCTGAGTTGGGTCATATTTTATTGAATCCCAGTCCCTTCCCTATCTTAAATTCCAACCTCATTCTCTCTCTCTCAGCTCCAGTCCCCACCCTCTCTGCTAGTTTCCTGATCTCCTCCTAATTCCCTTTTGTGCCATCTCTCAGCCTCCCCTGCTCCTACTGCCTTTTCCCTGTGACTTTCTGCTGCCTTTCTCTGCTTTCCTCTGCCCTGCTGCTTGCTGCTTTTCCTGTGATTTTCTGCTGTCTGTCTCTCTGTTTTCAGGCTTCCCCCACACCTTCTGTAATCCCCCCCCCCCTGCAGATTCCCAGCTCCTATTAGCTGTCCTGTATTTTTCTCCAGCAGCTGGAGCCTGTCTCCCCCTTCCAGCACCTACTGCCACTCCCTGCAACTTCTCTAGCTGCCCTGGAGCCATCCTCTGGCTCCCCATACCTAGAGCCCCTCTTTAACACCCACACTTTCCTTTAGTCCCATTTTCTCCTCTCCCTACCTACCATTTCAGCTCCCCCATAGCTCTGGCTCCAGTCCTAAGTGGCAGGTTATCACTCAGATTGAGATGATTCTCTGAAAAGCAAGAAATGACCTCAAATCAAATAAATTCCTGGTGGGGGTGAAGGGGAGAACCTAGATGAAATGTCTTTTGGCAGAGCCTTGGTAGAAGATATTAAAAAAAAATCTTTTGTCACAATTATCTTCATCCCAGGATTCCAGGCACCAGTTTCCCAGCTGTCTTCTTTCTCGCAGTGTTAGTTGCTGATCATCAATAAACAAAGGTAACCTTTGAGGAGAAAATCATGGGAAGGAAGCCTCAGTCCATGGGGAAAGATAAAAGATAATAAATATTCTACTAATCCAGCAAAAGATTAGTTTATCAAATTCACAGTATTTTTGCCCACAGTAATCTGGGACACCTTCAGTTTCATCAGCCTTTGAGTTCAGATGATTAAAAAAATAATTTATTAGGATCAAGATAAGAATCCACAGGCTTCAATCAAAGAATAGAACCTCATTGTCAAAGCTGGTCGATTACCTCAATGAGAGGCTGAAGACACATGACTCAGCAAT
Organism: Alligator sinensis; assembly: GCF_000455745.1. Lineage (NCBI taxonomy): Eukaryota > Metazoa > Chordata > Crocodylia > Alligatoridae > Alligator > Alligator sinensis. The sequence goes on from NW_005842357.1 coordinate 954,913, forward strand.
AAGACAGATATAAGCACTAGGGCTGTGTTAAGCTTTGTTCCCTGATTCAATTCAGCAGATATTTGGCCTGATTTGGTGGCTGAATCTCTGAATCCAATCAGGACACCCTTTAGTCTCTCTGAATTGAATCTGAATCCTCTGAATCAATTTGGAGAGATCTGGAAAAATTCAATGATTTGGCCATAGATATATCTTTTTCTACATACCTCAAGGTACCAGGTGGCTTGTGCATGCTGCAATGGTGGGGCAGAGGCAGCCCCCCACAGGAGCATGGGGGGGGGGGGGCTTTGTAGCGTGCTCAGAAGCAGACCCAAAAGTGGAACAGAAGCACTTTTGGATCTGCCAGGGAGTGTGCTGCCCTCCCCCCCCCCCCCCCCCCGCCCCCCCTCCTAGAGTCTGATGTCTCCTGGGTCTGGGAGGGGCATCTGGGGTCCATGGCCAATTGCCAAGCTGGAGGGCATGGTGAGGGGGGCAGCATGCTCCCCAGCGGACCTGGAAGTGGACCATAAGTATTTCTGGTCCACTTCTGGTTTCACCGTCTAGCATGAAGAACTGCCCCCCCCCACCCCCACGTTCCTGTGAGATGCTCTATCTGCCCCAGCATCACAGCATTCATGAGCCGCACCTAGTACCTTGAGGTATATAGAAAAAACATTTAAAGCTGTGTCTATGGCTGAATCACTGACTCTCCAAATCAGCATCAAATCTTCAGATTCAGAGGAATCGAATTTGGGGGCAATGATCAGAATCAATTAATCGAATCCAAATCTGAATCAAATACAGACTGTTTTGCACACCCCTAATAAGCACCTAAACTTCCAATTTCTAATACCTTCTGAAATATCAAATCTGAAATGTGACTAACTGAGAGATGAGTGTGTAACCACCTGGTACAGCTTTTGGCCTATGCTTATCACAACCCCACCTAATCCTTTTTAGGGGATTAGGTGGTGCCACTGGAAGTTCCACAACTAAATCACAGACATGGATCTCAATGTCAGCAATCACTTATAACAGTCTTCACAATGAAAAAGCAGATCTGTTTACCAGAACCAGTCCCATCTTAACTCTACCCTAATATTTACATATATCCTACTAAATTCAGCTTTAGCAGGACACAGTTCATATGTCCCACTTTTTCTGTGCCCTAGAGAAGAGGCGTGGTGCCAAGAAGTATTGGTATGATCTGCTTAATGGCCCACATTGGGACAGTGGTTGTTAACCTCTGACCCACACTCCCATCCCCGTTTTCTCATTTCTTGTACCTAGGACACAACTGTTATACATCTCTAGTCTATTTGCATGACAAATAGGCCAATTAGATTCAGGACTAGACAGGAGATCAACTAGTTGATGTTAGAAACCCCATTTTAGGGAATGTTCCTCACAGGCCAGAAGTGTTTCCTGTAATTAAATGAGCCTTTTTCCAGTTTCCATTAAGGTCAATGATAATTTGAAAGCTTGATATACCCAACAGGGTTTAGATTTTTTTTTCCCCTAAGGGAAATTTGCTCTCATTACAAAGTTCTCTTCATGTTTTGTAAAAAAAGACTAGTTATTCTGAGAGACTCAGAACTGATATTCAAAACCACTCCACCTTCACAGGCCATCAAGAAATTGAAGCAGAAAAGTTTTCAGAGTGGATAATCATCTCTATTTCATTCAAGTCTGAGTTATTACCTCCTAACAGGAGGTAAGGCTCATGGTTTATCATATAGCTTTTTGGGTTGGTATGCTGTAAAGTGAAACAGCATTTCAAACCATGGTGACTCCACAGCTCAGGATTGTTTAGTATGCTTGTGCACTCCTAATACCCTCCCCCACCCCACCAATGAAGAATCTATGTAATAATTAGCTTCCAACTCATGACTGCAATCAGGTGTTATTGTTATGAGTCTTGGGGTCCTTTAAAAAATTATATGCAGATAAAGTGCAGGGCTATCTGGTCTGGCTCCATTTCATGAAGGGCTGGACCACACTAGTCATATGAGACAAGTTGAGAGAAGGACCAAGTAAGAGATTCTGTGTGATCCTTTTGGGCCCTGTTACATCTCAACTCTGTGTGCTTGGGGAACCCTGGCACAGGACACAGCCTGTCTGACTCACAAAAAATTCCCCCTCCATCCCCTCCTCTACCTAAACGAAACTGATTAAGATGCAGTGGGAGACACACCTAAAACCCTCCAGATAAGGGTGACAAGAGTGAAACAACTGCCCTAGGTCTCATTTGCATCTGAGATGGAACCAGATGACAACTCATTTACATGGGAGATGGAGAACAGAAAGCCTGAAGCAGAGACTGCAGTGAATTCTGGGATCAGAGAAGCAGGGGAGCACTGCATGATGGGGAATTTGTGCTCCAAATGCTAATCAACCCACATTTACAAACACCCAGCTCAGCATTTATCAGACCAGTTCTAATCTGGCTTTACAAACGACTGTAACACCCTCCCCCAGCACACACACACCTCTAAGCAGAAGTAACATTTAATAGGCATCTTGGGCTGTACATTCCCCAGTCCCACTATGGGAGGACTATTTAAACTTGATTGACTAAAACTCAGTTGCCAGGGTAGGGAATGCTGAGGCAAGAGACCGAGTCAGAGGGGGTATGGGCAACATTTGAACAATGGTAAAGGGTTCATCACAGCATCCAGCCCATTGGAGCTCTGACCACAAGTGTTGTCATACTTTTCCCGGGACGACTGGTGGAAGTCCTCCTGCCCAAAGGTTATAAACACTCCAATAATTGCCTTAAGTCTGTTAAAAGACTATAGTAAGAGCTGGAAAAGTTATGCTAAGCTGAGGCTTGTTCACAACAAGTAAAAATCCAAAACCCTGATGCTGCAAGCTATCTATTGTTTCTGAAGAAACCATGAGATATCCCATCAGTATATCTGCTATCCATAGGAATTTCAAGCTGGCTCCCAAGTATCTGGTTACTCCCTAACCTTATGTGTTTCCTGATTATCAATCAGTTTCTTCAGATGTTCCAAACCAGATAACCCCTTGTCAATAGAAAAGACAATGATTTACACTATTAAGAATGCTTCAAAGAAGCTGAACTGAGGGTATAAAAATCTGTAAAAAAGCAGCAGTGTGTGTGCTGACACCATCCGCTGTTGTTCTCGGGACGCTGGAGGAACAGATCCTCTCCCTTCAAGGATTGTGCTAGGAACTTTACCTATCAGCTTTGAGACCCAAGTGCTTTGGACTGGTGAGATCTCAGCGCGCTCTCTCTCTCTTTTCTCTCTAGGCATACATTTCTGAACCTGAACTGTATTAGTTAAGCTTGAGCTAAGCTTCCCCAAATACTTAGTGAAACCAGGGTAATACTGTAATTGTTTGTGTTTGTTTTTCTTTTGCATGTCTATTACTACTAGTACCATTATATATTTCATATACTTAGCAATAAATAACTTTTATAGTCAAACTGGTAGTAACTGAGTACATTTTTCCTCCTCTGCTTCTCCTTCTTCATGTGATCTGCAGCAATGCTTCTTTTACCTAAGCTAAAGATCCCTGTGAAGCCCAAAAATATTGTGGGGTCTGCTCATCAAGAGGGCAAAGATTGGGACATGCTGAGTTTGAAACACATAAGGGGATCAGCTTGTACAGGCTGAATGACCCAGTTTGACTCCGACGTGCCCTAATGAACTGAATGCTGGCCCATGAGGTTTGCCAGCTGGACACCCAGCCAGATTCAGAGGGATTCTGTTTACCTGTGTGCTTGTGTCCGACTACAGTTTATTGTTGCTTTTATGAACTGATTCTTGGCATATGAGGGTGTCAGCCTGTCCATGCTGATCAACCCGGCCGGGTCAGGTGTGTCACATTAATCTGTGTGTGTTTGAGTGTATGACTGATTTGGTGATTGGAGGAACCCAGCCCCATTGAAATGGAGTCCTGCAAGATAGCTCCATTGGGGGTGAGGACTTGCAGAAAGGAGATATACAGCTCCGTATAGAAACACAAGTCACACAAGCAGCACATTGACAGTATTACCAAGACCCTAGAAACGTATCCCTAATAAATGTGCACACCCCAAAGTAATGGGCAAATCTGGTAACAGCCCCATTTGGTGATGTTTGCCAGACATTTAAGGCTGGAGAAAAAACAGGAATCATTGGAAAAGGGAAAGAAAGTTGCAGCTCAGCTGTAGGAGTACAAGAACCTTGTTTGAGGAAGTCAAAATGTATTCAATATAGTGGCTCATCATGACAACAAAGAGTCAGCACTGACGGGGACTGCACGCAATACATGTTAGCATATATCTTATTTATATAGGTTATACTAACCTATTGTTTTGGTAGGTTCCTATCAGCATGTTTGCCCAAGATGCGCCATGTGTTTTATAGTCATATTTAGTGCTGGCTGCATTTAAACAACTTCATAGTTGGTTTCTATTACTAAGCACATTCTGCTTTTGGCAGCAGTTTAATGATAGACAATATATTTAATAAGGTTTCTTATGTATGTGAATATAAGACAAGGAGCCTTTTTTCATGCTGACTAGGTAGAAAAACCTTGTCTTATATTTGAGTACATACAGTACTTCTGTGATACAAGAGGAGAGGTAGAGAAATGATGGAAGGGGAAAACTGCCCTAAATTTTAGAAGTTATGCCTTCATCAGATCACTAGGGATTAGCATATGGAGTAAAGAGGTAGTTGACTATGCTACATACCTGCTCCATCTTCTCAGAGAATGTGGTGAATAAGCCAGCTAGTATCAGAACTAATCCTAAACTGCATCAGACAAGGGCATCTGCCATGCAGCTAGATTCAGATAGCAAAGCAAGAATAAAAACAGAAGGCAAAGGGGGAAAGAAAAGGAAATGATTATTTTAAAATAGATTCTACAGTTAAGTTTGTGCTGCAGCCAGGAGCAAATAATGAAACTGATTAATCTGAACATTAAGAAGTCATGCAGTCTCATAGAAGAGGTGTTCCATGAAGAAATGCCTCCCATTTCCAGCTTGAAGGGTAAGATCCAAAGTCTGCCTAGAAGCCTCTCTTCTTCCCCTCCCTTGCCTCAGTGATTGTACATCATCTAGTAATCATGAGTTTTGTGCTTGTTGGCTTGATCTGAGCACAAGGACAGGTGCAGCGAGTCTCCTATTAGCACCATGCAGCCAGTAGCAGCACTTGTAAATCAACCAGATAGATTATGCTAGGGAATGAGCTGAATCTGATTTCAGCATCAGAGAAAGAAAGACAGACTAACTCTTCAGCCTCCCTACAGCAGTGCACTAGTTTTGATTTAATTTCCCTTTTTGAAGATAATTGGATGCATTTTGTTTTGTTTTGAAAGGAAAGAAAGGAGTGAAGAATGGTTGTGAAAGAGAAAAACAAACTGGATTTAGGGCTCAATTTACCAGTTAGTTTATTGTTATGCCATATCGTTCTGTTTTCATAGTAGGAAAAATAGTGTTTTTCTCCATTCATTTATATATTTGGGTAATATATTGGTGGATTAAATCTTTCTTTTTTGTTAACAAATTAATTTGCATCCCACACTGTTATTTTACACCATATTCGGCTTCCAAGTAACCAATTTTGGTATGGGCAGCGTCATACATCTTGAAGACTTAATTCATGAACTGTGTCCATATGTAAGTGAGGTAAGAGAGAATAAATTAAATGCCATATGAAACTATGGTCTCAGTGAAAATGAGGCCTTTATGAACAAAATTGCATTACTCATAGATTTCCTGATAACGTATATTCTACATATGTAATTTTAAAATAGATATAGTAAACATTTTATAATGCTTTAGCAAAAGACAATTTTCTCAACCAGGATTTAATCAGAGGGCTGACTTTCATAGATGCAAGGTCACAAAGTAACCACAAAATGTTTTTTAAGAGTAAAGAGACCTGCAGATCAATGTTTTTTAAGAGTAAAGAGACCTTTACAGCATGTCAACAAATAGGATTTAAATACACTGCATGTTTCGTGAGTTATAGCTGATTTTGCAAGCTCCCCACACCGATCCAAACCTCTTTTCCACTCTTCCTGAATATTTTGAAATCAAGAAGTCAAGCTAAAACGATTTTTTTAATCATCTATGCATGCATATTTCCTCATGCCATTGATTTTTCTGTTTTTCTAAAAAAAACACCCAGAAAGCAGAAATGTCCATGTTTTAACCAAATCCTTCAATTGCCTTTCAAGATATAAAGCACAACATAAGAAGCTATAAGAAGGTATTTGAAAAGGTTTGGCTCAGATCACCTGCTTTTTTGTCATTGTCATCATTAGCAATATGTAATTAATATCTTAGATTACTAATGTGTAGGATACAGGGGAGAGTGGAGCTGACATGTATGTGTGGGTTGTGAATGCCGGTTTTCCATCCTGAATATCTTCTTTTAAAATATTTTACAAAGAGAACATTGAAGTTAATAAAAGAGTAGTGTGGTTGTAAATATGCCATGAAATATGAAGGAACAGACAGTTTAGGAAAAGTTGAATGACTTAGGCCTGGCTGAAGCTCAGTAAAATTGATTAAACAAAGAGAAAAATACTCATGGAAGTCAAGAGACTTTGGATCAGGTTCTTAAATTGTCAAGTGCAACATATAATTAGGAAGCTACTTCCCTCCCTCTTCATGCTGATGCACCCATACTCTCACTGAAGACCTTTGGCATTTCTTTTGTTTATTCTTTTAACCTTTTTTTACCCCTAATATGACTGTCTATATAAGCATTATGTTCATTTAACAGACTTTTCTTTTCCTAATTTGTCAGTTCAACATGAATATTTTGGGTCATAGCTTCTTTGAACTTTAAAAAAAAAAATGTAAAAAATTATCTGAAATAGCACATATGGAAAAAAAAACCCAGCACTATAAAGAAATGTTATTTTAATTTACCATCTTGGAACAAAATTATATATATTTTTATTATTTTCTGTGTATGGTTAGCAATGGTGGGACCAGAACAGAATCATGTTGACCATGGTGGCCCTGGGCATATACCTATTAATTTCAACATTACAGGTTCAGATCCTATAGCATTTCACATGTTATGGGGGTAACAAGAAAAACATCTAGGACTAGATCTTGAAAAGTCAGGTAAAACCTAAAAAGAAAAACTGCTCCAGCAATGCCATGCTGAAGCAGTAAGAATAAAAGGGTAAGAGACATGAAAGAAGGACCTGGCTATAGGAAATGGGTCTCGGAGGCATGTGAGTATGCTTTCACATAATATTTTTTGAGGTTTTGAGCATCCACATATATCTCAGGTTATTTTCACTGTGACTTTGCATTCTGATGTATTGTTATTTGCACTTTTACCTAAATTTGGTCTTATTTTGAGAATGCAGAACAAAAATTAATGATTCATACTATATTACAATTTTATGCTCTGAAGTTAGTCATGTGTTACTAGAATAATCCAGTAATTAATTGGTTCCTACATTTTTATAAGATGTAGAACACTGTGGTGTTAATGTGTCATAAACCATTTGTACAAGACAGGAAAAATTAAGCAAAATTAGGCAAAACATATCAACAAAGTTGAATTTTGGGCAAAACAATTTGAAATATGACAAGCACCTTATCTAAAAGGCAACAGTACCATTGGTTAACAGTGAAAAAGAAAGTACAAGTATTATATTAAGCACAGAACAGCTTTCATATTATTCCTTGAATATATATAAATATCCTAAGAAATGCAGGCTAGGAGGGAAGTCTCTCTCTCATGCATGCGCACGCGCACACACACACACACACACACACACACACACACACACACACCCACCCCCAAAACTAACAGAGCAATTAAATGCTAATAGAAATAGCTCCCATACTTTCTTCTAAAGCCATTGCTAATGCATTTATTATGTGGGGGTTTTTTCTGTATTATGTGTGGTATTTTTCCCATTTGTAAATTCATATAAATGGTGCAGACTAAATTGGTTAAAGAGAATGGAAAGGTCTTGACATCAATCTGTACTGTACATTACTGTATATGCATGAAGAATGCAATGAAGTCACAAAAGAGAATCCTAAACTGCTTTTGAGCAAAAATTATATTGTATTAAGATCATTCCTATTCTGTGATTCACTGAAGCCAGAGTATAACAGCAACCCATGGAGGCAGTCATCTTTTGTATTATTATGTGTGATTATATTGTGGCTAGCCACAATGCCACTTTCTATAACTAGAAGTTATAACAGAACATTTTTTTAATCAGATAAATTTATATAACATTGAGCTTCATAGTGAGGGTGACATGAACTTGTTATGAACAATCCAGAAAAACTAAGTCATGTGTGAGTTCATTAATGAAGCATTGAAGTTTGAAGGAATCATTTTACAGCAGCCTAAATGCCTTTAAAAATGCTCTGTTCATTTGTAAATTTGTTCCAATGATACCAACTCAAAGCATCTTTGTAGAAGACCATGAGCATGTCTATAGGCAGTGCCAAAGCAGGGGGGAGGGGAGGTTATCAGGGCAACTGCCCTGGGCGCTGAAGCAAAGGAGTAATAGGTGCTGCCTACCCATAAATGACAGATGGGGGGGTAGGGCATGGGGATGGGGGAAGGGCAGCTCCCACCACTGTGTGCACTCCCAGGTAACCATGGTTGGGGGGGGCATGTCCTCCCCTTCCAGATCTGTGCACAGGGAAAAGGGGGGCTGCTGCTGCGGACTTTGCCCCGGGCTCCAAACTTTATTGCTATGGCACTGTCTACAAGAGATGCTTTACTGTGCCATTGCCTAGTTTACTGTGCAGTAAGCATGCATATCTACATTTGTGCACACTTACTGCACAGTAAAAATCCCTAATCAAGATTAAATTTTCTACCTGTAAATGCAGGTAGCAAATTTAAGCACAATTAGTAACTGCAGAGTAGGACATATCTAGACACGACTTGGAGCAAATTTGCTGCTGGGTCTGCCCAGCCACTAGGGGGCCAGCCTGAGGCCAGTCCCAGGGCTCCTGGCTGGCAGCCTTTCCTGATCCAGGCTTGGGCTGCCTCTCTGACAGTCCCTGTTTGCCGGCTATAAAAGCCTGCAGCCATCTTGTGCCCTGAGGCATCACATCACAGGCAGCCTGAGGGCACAGCAGGCCCTGTGTCCCCCCCTAGGCAGGCCAAAGTTGAGCTGTGTCTGCCTTTCTGGAGCCCTGCAGTGTTGCTTGACCCTGCATAGCCTTGTGGCTTCTAGGGCACTGCTGTCAGGCTAGGTGGGTGAAGGACATTTGCTGCAGGCTGCTGCATCCCTTGGCTAGCTTGTTGGCACCCCCAGGCTTCCTGCAGGCTGCTTCTGGAAGGAGGGCCAAGGCCACCTTTCTGCTGCACACCCCAGCAATATGCCCTGTGCCTGAAGCTGCTGTTCGGTATAACCTCTGCTGCATGGCTGCCAGTCCCATGCCACACCCCTGTGTGGGTGCTGCTGGCAGCTGCCCAGGGCTGGCAACAGCAACAAAGCCATACAGGGGCCCAGAGAACTGGTGTGGGACCCACAATGGCCTCTTTCTCCTGATCCTGGCCCAGCACCACCCATGTGCACTTGGCTGTGCTCTCCACCTAGGGATTCAACTGAAGCCAGGAGGAGGTTGGTGACTTTGTGGCACTCTGGGGTGATGCAGAGGTGCAGGGCCAATTTCAGCATGGTGGGCACTTGAATATACACATGTATGAGAACCTGTTGAGTAGACCGGTGCAAATAGGGAATGTGATGGGGCACCAAGTCTGCCCCATCACAGAATTTTGAGGGAGTGAAGGAAAACAGAAAACTTACCTTAGCAACCAGTCCCAGGAGAAAAAGGTGTGGGGCTACCTGGATAGGGGAAAGAGAGACCCGAATGAAAACTTCAACAAAGAGCAGCATGTGCTGAGGGAGAAGGGAGAGAGTGCAGACTGTGAGAGAAGCAGCAGATGGCTGGAAGGATTTAAAGGGGAACTAACCAAGATTTAGCTGGAAAAGAGAAGAAAGCAACCCAGAAGAAACAAGGAGAGACTACAGGAGAGATAAAAGGGAATGTAAGAAGGGTCCTGGAGAGAGACTTACCTGGGAAGCTGAAGTGAGTTAACCAAGGAGAACTTTGAGTTGGTGAGTCTGATACCCGAAGACATAGAGTAACATCCCAGAGACTTAAAATTAAGAGAAAGGAATGAGAGTGGATGAAAACTAGCAAAAAGAAGAGAATCCCACAATTTTTATATTAGTCATAAATACAAGATGATGTAGAATTGCTATGTGCTTGGGACCCGTGTGGAGGAGAACGAGGCAAGCAACCAAGAAATTGAGAGTTCTCAAAGAGAGAGGGAACTATATATATATATTTATATGTTATTTATCTAAGAGAGACATCATAATTGTGCAGAAGAGTTATCTTTGTTGCACCACAGACATGATATCTTCCTCATCTCTCAGGACTGTGTTTATTTCCACACCTTATTCCATCAATGTCGCGGCAGGCGAGAAATAAAGGAAATTAAACACTTCATATTAAAACAAGAGATAGTGATTTATTTTGTGAGCGTAGCTTAACTCTCACAAGGCACTATTCAATTCAGGTTCAGATTCGGGAAATTTGGATGCCAGCGATTCGATTTGGAGCTCTGAATCGGTTTCCCACTTCGATACAGCAGAATTGGCTCCAATCGGCCATTCGGCCATAGGGTATAATGGGAAATCAATGACATATCTATAACTATGTTGTTTTTTGTCTGATTTGGATGCAACTTGTAGGGATGGTAGCCACTGCTGAGAGCATGAATCCTACCAAGCTTCAAGGTGATAGATTCAGGGGTTTGGGGGAATCTTCACCCCAAATTCATGAAAACAAAACTCATGTCATGTGTATGTGTTACAACACAGTGGGGTCAATACTGCAGGGGTGGTGGCCCCTGCTGAGACCACAAATCCTGCCAAGTTTCAAGGAGATAGGTGCATGGGGTTTTGGGTAAACTACCTCAAGCTGCGGATAATCAAAACTTGTGACATGGGTGACACTGTGTGTGTTAAGGTGCAGCAGGATGAAAGCTGCAGGCCTGCTAGCCCCTTCTGAGGCCTCAAAGTCTGCCAGATGTTAAGGAGATAGGTGCAGGGGTTCTAGGTTCTTGGGCCCTTCACCTCTAGCTGCTGACAGGCAAAACTCATGACATGGGTGCTTGGCTACCTGCAGAACTTGCATGCCCTGCTTTCATATGATCCTGTCTCATCTGTGCCATCTGCCTCCAAGAGTCAGTGACCTTCTGGCCATCAGTCTTCCAAGGGCTATCCTTCATCTGTGGACTGTGGCCTTGGAAACTAAACATACCCCAGTCTTGGGTTAATCATAAACTTAGGAATACAATGAACATAAAAGGTCAATGTCCACTGGTGGGTCCCTGGGATCTTGCCTCCCAAGCCCTTCATCCCATTTCTTGGCTCCCTTCTGCCTAATATTTGTCCAGAAGCTGAAGGACCTCCCCACTGGGCCTCTACCAGATCTCTCAGGGCGGCCTCCTTTGGATCCCTGTCCCTTCCCACCTCAGCTGTTTCTGACCTGAAACTGGGCTGCTGGGTTCCACCAGTCAGTACTGCCTCTCTCTCTCTCCCCATGCTCCACAGTTACCCTGCCTCATCTCTCTGCAGAGGCTCCTGGTTGAGCTGGAGTCCCTCTTTCACTGCACTCCATGGCACTCCATGACCCCCCACCTGCCACACTGCCCAAAAGTGTTGAGCTAAGTCTTTAGCTGCCTTTTGAGCAGCCTACGCCTCTCTCCAGCCACACCCCTTCCCCCTCTGATTTACAGGCTCAGGCAGCTCCAAAACTGCTGAGTCTGTTCTCCCCATCCTGGCATCTCTCCCCAGCTACCATTCCTTGCTGCATCTGCAGTGAGTGTTGGAGCACATCGCGGGGAGGGGGCAGTATGGGGCAAGTTGGGGGGGGGCTTTCTCCTCCCCTTTCACACTTTGTAAGATTATCATTTAAAACTTTTAAGCCCATTTCTACTTTCATTCTATTTTTGTCATACTTTTTAAAAAGTATAACATTATTGATTGTTCTTCATGTGCATGACAAAAATATAGGTGATGAATATATTGATGTTCTTCATGAGCAATAGGAACTAGAACTGGAACTGGACACCCTAAAAATGGTCATCTTCATGACAAAAATATAGGTGATAATGCTTGCTCAGAGATTTCCTTGGCTTTCCAGGTCCAGGATGTCTGGGGGTACTGGTGGGTCCAGGACAGGACTGCCTGGTTCATGAAGTAGGTAGTGTGGGGGGCATAGAGGGGGTTGGTTTGGGTTGGTTAGACTAAAACATCATTGACCCACGGCTGGGGCAAGTGGCTGGGCATTCCCAGCCTCTGGGTTGTTCTGTGAAGGTATGCAGGAATTCACTAGGCTTGATTAACACTTACTAGATCAGGTTAACCCTTTCCCAATATAAGTTTAGTTCATCTCTGAGGTGATCTAACTTCATATTGGGGGCACCATTTTTAGGACTACCCAATTCTTGTGCATGGTTGCATGCTAGGGCATTTAGACCACCCTAAACTTGTTTAGGGTGCAGGGGTTTCATCACCAACTTCTGATAGGAATATATTGTCTGATTTTTTTTTTCCTCCATATTCAAACATGAATGATTCCTGAACGCTTATTCATTTTCTACATTTTCCTGAACTGTTCTAAATTTTCTATCTAATAATGGACCATTATAATTGCTAAGATTCTTTGTTTCCCCTATTACACTCTTTGAAATCGCTACCTCAATTGTTATCTCTTATGGGCATACCTTTTTTCTTATTTATTTTTCCCTCTCTCATTCATTTTCTGATTCCTAGCTTCTGGATTATAGGGTCTTCTTTCTCTTTCTTTTATTTGATATAATTTTCTAATTTTGAAAGATTATCTTCTCCTTCATAGTAGTATTATTGTAATGGATTTTGTTTGTTTTTTATATGAAGTACTTTCTTTTTTCAATGTAACATTGTGGTTTCTGAGGCATTTAGTAAAATGTCCTTAAATAGTTCCCAATGCGCATTTCATATATATGGCTCTTTAAATATATATAGAAAATAAGTATTTCAAACCCATAAAATATATACTTTGTACTTTAAAATGGGAATTCTGCAAAACTCAAATAAAATATTCTGTGAAATCAATTGGGATTCAGAAGATAGATAGATAGATCTATGTCTATATATCTATATAGATATATATAGTTATCTATCTAGCTGTGTGTGTATGTGTGTGTAATTACATAGGTATGCAATTATCTAGGTAATTATGTATACTGTATACATATTGGTGTGTATACACACACACACACACACACACACCCCAATATAAATATGGTATATATACATATATTACACACACACACACACACACACCTAGGTGTATAGCTAGGTATATACCAATATATATGTATACGTAATTACCTTATTACATACCTAAGTAATTACACACGTGTGTGTGTGTGTGTGTAAGTATGCATGTGTATACACACACACACAAACACACACACACACATATATGTGTATATCTATATATCTCTAGATATATAGACATAGATAGAGGCATGTCTGTCTGTCTGTCTATCTATCTATCTATCTATCTATCTGGGCTGTGCGAAACAGCACTGTTTCATTTTGACTTCCATTTCACCATTTTGAAGGGAAAGTGTTTTGTTTTGACATTTCATTTTGTTTCAAAGTACTGCTCTGTTTTGTTTTGTCAAAACTGTTTTGCTGTTTCGATGCATTTCAATATTTTGCCCATAGGCTATAATGGGGAATCACACAACTGCCAAAGCTTTGTCATTTCTTCCCTGATTCAAATGAAAACAGCAGGGAGGGTAGCCCCTGCTGAGGCCATAGAGCCTGTCATGATTCAAGGAAATAGGTGCACGGGTTTCAGGAAAACTGCACCTCAAAGTCTTGAAAGGAAAACTCATGTCACTTGTAAGTGTGAAGGCACAGAGGGGTAAAAACAACAGGCATGGTAGTCCCTGCTGTGGCTATAAAACATGCCAAGTTTCCAGGACATAGGTGTAGGGATTTCTGGAAAACTGCACCTCAAGCTGCTGACAAGCAAAACTCATGTTGTGTGTGTGTGTGTGTGTGTGTGTGTGTGTGTGTGTGTGTGTGTGTGTGTGTGTGTTAAGGTGCAGGGGGGTGAAAACAGAGGGAATGGTAGCCTCTTCTGAGGCCATGAAGCTTGCCAGGTTTCAAGGAGATAGTTGCATGGGTTTCTGGGAAACTGCACCTCAAGCTGCTGACAAGCAGAACTCATAACATGTGTGACTTTGTGTGTGCGGTAAGGCGTGCCCTCACTGGTGCTGGGGCCTCTACATGACACTGTGGTGCACCCCAGTGAGGTCTCCTTCTCCCCTACACCCTCAGTCCAGTCCACCACTTTAAATAACAACAGGTAATAAGCAGTGCACTGCAGCACAGTAGTACTAGCATCTCAGGCAGCCAAACTATCACAGAGCCTTTCTTTCCTTTCCTGCAGGAGCTTCTTCTCACCAGCTGCCAGAGAACTCTCCCTGCCAGCCCCAGCCCTGGGGTTTAGATGTGCCCAGGGCCCGGCCTCCTTCCAATCAACTGTTCGGGAATAGGTGCTAGGGGTGCTGATCTAAGAACATGGCACTGGCAGACAAGCTCCTTTGGGTCAATCTAGTATCTTTTAGTAGACCAACTGAATAGTTAGTGAGATATATCTTAGCAAGGTTTTGAGTTGAAAAACCCTTCATCAGGCTGAGGAAGCACCTGCAGTTGGTGCGTGCACTCTACATGGATGGAATAGTAAAGAAGCTAGCATGCAATGTAAGCAAGAAAGCCAGTCAGTGAAACTGGAAATGAGGCATCAGGGGGTGAGGGACAGGCTGGGGGTGGGGGGGGGTGGGATGTAGCAGGTAAAAGTGGAGAGGTACCTGGGGAGTCAGACGTCCAGCAGGTTGCAATGTGTCAGAATTCTGATGTCTATATATAGTCCATGAGTTTTTGTACCTAGGAGGTTGATGAAGTGCAGTTCATAGGCTTGTCTGTGAAAAGTGGTTTGTAAATTCAAATGAGCACTGAACCTCACTAATCTCATCACCTCATCACCAGGAGCCAAATTCGTACAGCCTAAAACACACCAAATGGATCCAGGCCATGCCATGACAAGACATTTAAAACCTGCCAACAATATTGGAGATATCTTCACAATACAATACATATCTCTATCAGGGCACCAAGTGCCTTGATGGAAAATACGCAGGGGACACCCAGCAACAACTGTGCACCAGAATGAGCTCACACCAAAAATCTATCAAAGACAAGAAGAGAACACCACCTGTCTTCCATCTCTCAGGCCTGATCCTCAAAGGGAATTTACAAACCATTTTCACAGACCCATTTGGGAAAAAATGTGTTTTGCAAGCTGTCAGGCACAAATGCCCTTCTTCAAGCATAGGGAAAGTCTGTTAGTGTGTGTGTGCATTCCTGGGTAGAATAGAAGCCAAAATGCAAAATGCAGGTCTTCTGAAAATGCAAATGCATGGCAGTAAGCTTCAAAGAGAATGGGAGACAATAGGCGTGAAAAGATAGTTGGGGTGGGGAAGGTGAAGAAGGAGATAAAAAGTAGTTGTTAGAATGTAGAGAGGTTACCTTGGGTTATCAGATGGCAGGCAGGTTATAATTTGCCATAAATCCAATGTCTATATTTAGTGCATGATTTTTTGTATCCATTAGATTTATGAAGTGAAGTTCATAGGCTCATCTATGAAAGGTGTTTCTAAATTCCCTTTGTGGATTCAAACTGAGAGAGTGGGGAGAGAGAGGTTATCTTGTAAGAGGTGTGCACCTACAGGTAATTGGATATTTTTGTCTTTGATAGATTTTCGGTGTGCTTTCATTGTGGTGTGCAGTTGTTGTTTGGTTTCTCCTACACATTTTCCAGAAAGGCATTTAGTGAATTGGATGAGATATATTACATTTCTGGAGGTGCAGGTTTAAGATCCAGGAATGGTAATGGTTCTGTTGTGGGATGTAGTTATTGGGGAGTGGTAGAGATGTGTTTGGCAGGTTTTACATTTTTTGTCCCGGGATGGTTTGGTTTGGTGTGTTTTGGGCCATAGGATATTTGCTTCTGGTGATGAGGTTGGTGAGGTTCAGTGCTTGTTTAAAGGCTAGGATGGATGTTTCTAGGTCTTAAAGACCTCTTTAAGAGTTGGGCCTTCTAGAATGGGTTGTAATTGTTTGAGGATTTTCTGTATAGGTTCCAGGGAAGGATGGTATGTCATAACTAATGGTGTGCAATTCGTAAGGATTTTCTTTTTGTACTGCAGCAAATCTTCATGTAGTATCTGGGTGGCTCTTTCAAAAGTACAATCTATCTCTCCGGAGGAATGTCCTTGTTGGTGAAAGGCCTTTTGAGACTTGTGAGCTCATGATTGTGGGTATTCTCCTCAGTGCAGATTTGATAGTACTGAAGGGCTTGGTAGTATATTACAGCTTTCTTGCTGTGTTTAGGTTGATTGGTAACATTTTAGTACTGGCAACATGAGACTACCAGCATGAGACTCAGGATGAAGACAATTTAGGATTGTGGCTTTTTAACCCTGCACATTAAAAAAGAGAGTTTGATTTGATGGACTGAAGCAGAAATCAATTAGTATCACACCTTGTGTTTTATGAGTTAGGACACTGATCTATAGGAATCCAATTTGTTTCCTCTGAGTTTTTAGTGACTGGGCTTAGTAATGTCATTTTTAGCATGTTTTGCTATTTTCCCTCCCTTATTGCCCTCTCAATCCTTCCTAGATAGGTTATAACCATTTATTTTAATACTCCAATCATGTAATTCATCCCACCATGTTTAACTAGCATTAATGAGGTATTAGAGCTGTCAGTTTCCTCTTCACAGTTGGAGAGTAATATTCAGAATACCCTTCCAAGTTTTGGTCCCCCATGACAACATGAAGAACCCACTTTTGCTATTACAATGGCTTTATATTATCATGAAACCATATTTGTTTAATTCACAATTTAACAACGTTCTATTCTTTCTTAAAAAAAGAAATATTTCTGAGTCATTAGGATGAGCTTGAAATTTGTGCTACTTTATGTGGCTTTACTTACTGCAACTTTGCTCTCAGTTTTTTCTACTTCGCTCAGAACTATGTAGCCCTCCTGCTGGGATTTAATTTATACTACTTGTCCTCCTGCCCCCAATAAACACTCTCCTGGACTGTCAAGAAAAATCACCTCTTCAGATTGTGTGATTATAGTGGAGATGAGCTAAGCCATCTTTGACATCATTTTCTTTTAATAAACTTTGATTCCATGCAACTTGACTATCTATACATTTAGAAATACTTTCCTTGTTAGACCTTTACACAAGACTGTTTATGGTAAAGATTTGATTCATTCCTTCATATATTTTCTGAATAATTTTGCATATGGCATTTAAGAACCTTTCCTGTATCAGTGGATATACTTTTTATTTGTGCACTGAATTTCATTTGGTGCTCCAAAAGATAAAATCCAGAGCATCTTGCCCTTGATGAACTATGCATTTTTTCCGGCATATGCCAGGAAGCTATTTCTTTTTGAATAGTCCTAAGATCTGTGGGGGGTTTTTTCTGTACGAGTTAGTAACATAAATATGAAAAAATCAAATTACTATTGATTTACACCACAGATAATTATAGGTGAATTTGTGATAAGGCTCTCTAATAGAATCCTGTCAATCAATTCCAAGCACAACTTTCCCATTATGTGTTTGCTGAAACTATATGATGGAATTCTGCTGGTGACATTTGAGTGATAGTGACTTTGATTTCAAAGGAAATGTTTCAGGTTCATTTCATTACCTCAGAAAAGTAAAAGCAAATTTGCCTTATAAAAAGCAATTACTTCTTCGCTGACCAGTGCACAATAGCAATATAAAAAAGATTTCTCATTCCACTATTCAAATCCTGAACTAGCAAACTAGTGTTTGATTTTGCTTTAAACCAATTTTGCCTTGTTTGAATTGCAAAACCATTTAATCTTCATAAAGTAGGTTATTATAATGGAGATCATATTGTATTGGTACAGTACACCAGCTATGGAACAAACAGATTTTTTATTAGACGAATGCTTAAAATTGGAGAATAACAATATTGTTCATTATGCAACATTTGCAAACTTAAAAAAATTCCAAGTAAATGTAAGATATGTTTAATAAATAACTAATGATTATGTCGTTACATATATTGTATAATTACTACCGTTTTCTTCTGAAGTCAATTGGAATACAACAGCATTATTTATTAAGTCCATCCTTATTTCAAGTTCTTCTTACACACATGTCCATATTGAATGACACTGAGGTATCCAGTTCCTTTCACTATGCTTTTTAAAGGGTTTTTTTCACAATGGGCATGTGATTTCCCATCATATACCCAGACATTCTTAACTTGTATAGTTGCATTGCAACTGAATTATACAGAATTTTTTTAACAGAATCAGAGAGAAAGAACTCAAACCCAAACCATTGTAAGTAAATGTAATATGGATTTTCTCATCTTTTCTTCTACTTAAACACAAGTACCTTACTTGTTTTAATTGGTTCTGTTACAATGACAAGACTCATCTCAATATTCTACAGCTCCTTCTACAGTGGATATCTTCTCAGTATTCTACATCTCCTTCCAGTCTAAAGTCACTTTGGAAAATATATAGATCAATATGCAATTATAACACCAGCAAAAGTTTTATCACGCCAATGAAAACCCACATAATTAACTGGATAGAAACAACTGAAAGTTGCAATCAGCTGCCATTTGTTCTGCCTTTGGAATGTAACATAACCTAGATGTATGGATCCAAAGTGCTATGAAATTATGCCTATTTTAGCTAAGATCATTTTACTATGAAACTTGGCACCAGAGCAGCATAAAGTAGCCTGGAAAGTGAAATGAAAGTGCAAATCATTACCATCCCACAAAAAGAAATGGAGAAATCTCAAGATCAATACAAGAATAAAGTAGGAATCAAACCAAATGCTTTAGAAAAGTAGAAACAACAGTGAAATCCTGAACTGTACCTAGAGCAATTATTTTAACAGAATTTTGGAAAGGTTTGTATTAGGGTCGGAGTGTTGCTGTAGCCATTGTAGTCCAGGCAAGGCTTGAGAGAGAGAGAGAGAGAGAGAGAGAGAGAGATCTTTTAGAGGTTTGGCAGCTCATGTCATTTACTAAAAGAGTTTTGATGAAGACTTTCAATAATGCATACCCTTTCCCCCCATGACTTTATGTTATGCTGTAAAAGCAACACACTTTGGTTTAGGGAAAAATCTAGGCCTTTAATATTACCAATGGCTTCATCATGAAAGATGTGTGTAATATGGAACATTAAGTACATGATTGTTGTGTTTCTGCAGAAGGGTGAGGAGGGGACTTGTATTACCATGCCATGCATTACCATACCAAAAAATAATGCAATTTTTAGGGATAGCCCTCTAAACTGAGTGAAACCTGATTTTCTTACATGCCTGTTTTCTTGCTTCCAGAGCCTGACAAGTAAAAAAAAAACCCAACAAATTTAGGGATAGTCATGGGATTAGTTTAATGAACCACAGTGTAATTGGCCTGACTGAGTGGTACAACTGATTGAGTGGGGCAACTTGGGAGGGAGTGCCAAGATTCCCCCTGGTGGGAGTCTTTGCCATGGCAGGGAGGATCCTTTGTTGACTCTGCCCAGCCATAGGAGTTGGTCAGGGCAGTGCCACACCAATCAATATATTTTGGGCATGGTGGGGGAGGGGGCAAATGGAGCAAAGGAAATGATTGGGGATTAATATGTTTTCCTCTTTTAAGATATAATTATAACTAATTTTATTTTTTTCTTTTTTTCTTTTTTTTTGGTACAGAAGCTGAACATGAAAGAAATAAGCTTTCCAAAAGAAGTAGGTTCAATTAAAATTCCCAGATGATTTCCTCTCTTTTATAATTAAAGGATAACATGTTTGGTGCTGAGAGAGGCCTGGAGGATTATAGGCCAAAGCAGACAGTATGTCTACATGAAACAGTACAGTGCTATTCAGAGATATCCAGGATAATTTGGGTCCCAAAAGCAGCATACACCACTTTACCTACTGAGAAGCAGGGTCTGTTTGATGTTAACCTTGTGCCTGCAAAATATTGCAGAGTAATAAACTCTTCCCTTCTCATATGGGAAGCACTGAATCCCAATTAAATCTGGAGGGTGAATCTAGCACCATCCCTAGTGCTAAGCTTCCCAAAGGGGCTACTGTGAGGGCAGAGTCATGACAACTCTTTTTGCACCAAAAAGCAGAGCTGAGCCTTCACACTGTAATCTGCACATGTATATGCACACTTCATGGCTCCCCAAGGAATTCTGCCTTATTCAGCCACAAATTTTTGCTGACCCATTGCACTATGGACTCATTTTTACCCCTCCACCTAAGAAACATGGGCTATGGTTTAGTAACGATTCATCGTGCATATCAATTGTGAAAGTTCTAAATGGAACTGAGGAAATCCTTAAGAATTCATGAAGCAAAATGAAAAGGGTGTTCTGTGCTCCGATTTGGCTTCTAGAAATTGATTCTTCTTTAAAATTCCAAGTAGTACTACAGAACCTGCAAGAAGAATGCCTGCTGCTACTAATTTCCTTCAATGAAGCTAGTTTTACCTTAACAAAGCTTATTTTACTCTGTGGGATATCATATTATTTCATCTGGAATTTCATAAATTCAAATGATTATTTAAACTTTTAAATTTTGTAACTATGAAAGTTCAAATCTAGGTGATGTGTGTGTGCACATTTGCTTTTAAATAATATAGAACATTTTTATGCATGCACCTGTAGCCCAGGTAACTTGGGTATATATTCCCCTTCTCCAATTGAAGGGGATTGTTAGCTGGTAGGTGTGCTGTAGCAGGGGAACTACAGACCACTCAGTTTCCCTTCATCCCTATAGAACCAGGCCAGGACAGTCAGGGGACTTAACTATATGCAGATTTATATATCCGGAACACTGGTATAAGGTTTTATGTCATTTACCCATATATGATATCTAAGCAAGCAACATAAACAATACCCTCTGGGTAAATGACATAAAACCTTATACCAGTGTTCCGGATACAGGTAAGTCACAGGTCTGATCTGAAAAAGATAAACCCCCCAAAAAGCAGATAGCCAACAGATAAACTATAGATAAGTATGGGTGAATAAATAAGCCACAAATAAATGCAAGTAAACAACGGGTGAAATAATAGCAATAGGGGGTCCCAGCAGAGCCCTAGGACTCTACTTATCTACTAATTTACAAACATGAGAGTTCACAAAATAGAAGGCATGCCATCACACCACTTATGGCACAAGAACCCCAAAGATAAACTTAATCCCAAGGAGAAACCCCAATGCCCTTGGGCTTTTCCCAAGCCCTACAAGGAAGTTGGTAACTTTAGGGGGCCTTCCCAGTGGGACCTCCCCTTTCAGGAGCCCTTAACTAACAGGGGGGACTCCCCCTCCCCTATGGGAATCTTCTTTTTCCCTGCAACTCACGGCTGCCAGGCCTGGAAGGTGGCCCTCATCCTCTGTGCCAAGCTGCTCTCTCACCTGAAGTGGGCTTGGGGGAGGGGGTCGCTGTCCCCTGGAACAGGGCTCCTATGTGCAGGGCTTCTGGGGCCTCTGGCTTGGCCCTGTCTGCTGGCTCAGTGGCCCTGTCTGCTGGCTCAGTAGTCCAGCACCATCTGGCTCCCTAGACTCATCCTTTTGCTATGGGTTGGAGGCGTGGGCTCCACCAATCAAAACAGCAAGATTTCAAGCCTGGGACTCAACCCAAGCTCCAAAAGGCAAGCCTGCTACACGCCTTTCCAGAAATTCAATCTTAAATTTGAAATAGGTTATATTACAAAATATCTGAAAGTGAGAGGTAAAAAAAGTACTCTAGTAATGTTTTGTTACTGATAACGGGAGGACCTTTTGTCAATTCATTTATGAAATGCCAATTCACTTTGCAGGAATAAATCAAAATCTAAAGTATAGAGTCACCTGCAAGGTAGTTCCATATAAAGATTGAAATCTGCAAATTTAACAGTATTATGCTGGAAGTCATCAAGTTACATTTTTTGTACAAACTGAGGCAGCCAACTCTCTTCCATTGAATGATAAATATACAAAACCAAGCAGATATGAAGCAGAGTACTGTTCCTGAATCAAGAAAAATACCAAGTGAAGTTATGCATCATCTCCACAAGAAAAAAAAAATGACTGTGTCATTGTATAAATATTAAACAAAGGGAACCATGCATTTCTGAAAGAGAGCTGGATGTAAATCACCCAAATAAAACAGAATTAGTCCAATGAGATACAAGAGAAAAAGAAGGAAACGTGTTAGAGAAATGAGGATTGTGTTTGAGTTCCAGATACAACAGTTTCCCCTTTCTTTTTTATTAATAATATTGAATCTCACAGATATAGCTAACATACCTATGTGACTATTCACAGGTAGATGAGTTTATTACACATCTATCTGAGAAGGGCTATTTTATCATTATAACTGTAGGATTAAAGCTGCTAGAAAAAAAAAAGAATTTCTGTTTTATAGGCAGTGTCAACATTTTAAAATCAATTTCAGTTCCATTTGGAATAAGAACAAATGTTTAAACATTTCCTATAAAACTGACACTGATCAGTTTTAGTTTCTAATACTGTAATTTCAAAACCATTTTTAAATTATATTTTGTTGGTATTCTTAATTTTAAATTTTTTAAAGATAAACTGTCATACTGTTTCATTACATTACAAACAAGAAATATTTTAATCTAGAAAACAGTGCTTCAATTACTACTAAATAGCAGATGTCTTTAAATATTTTCAAATCATATACACTAGAACTTTTGATTAATTATCAGATATTATTTTGCCATATTATGACATTTCAATAGTAGTTATTTTTTTAAAATACCATAGGAATTCTTGTTCATATTGACATACTTTTCAAAACATTTAAATCACAGTAAAAATGCAAATTAAAAATGGATGACACTTAAAAGAGTTAAATCATTCCCATGCAAACCATTTATATTTTTTGTAAAGCAATGATACATACATATAAAGTTGAAAGATTAGGAGTCTAATAAATCAGTTAGAACCATCTTTTATTTTTATTTTTTAAATGTTATAATGGTTAATGATAGTTCTGGAAATTTGACATATATAAGGTACTGAATTTATATCAGGAGCTTAAACTAACCAAAAAATGCGATCCTGTACCAGAAAAAGATCAAACAAACAATGAAAAAGAAAAATAAATGTTTTTGATCATGGGCAAATCTAGGATTTTGCAAAGGGGAGTGCAAATAGTGTGGCATCTCATCACATATAATGCAGTGTATTTTTTCTCTAGATAAAGAGAAACTAGAAACTTCACTAATATGCTAGGAGGATTGTACTATAAAAATAGTCAAAATGGCCAAAAGATATAATTTAATTAGTCCTCTAGTCATTAGAGTTAAATGTACATCCCTTATTAATATTCATAAGACAAACTATAGCCTTTAGCATCTTGACAGTGCCTCCAGTACTTCACTATCAGTCATTTCTATACCTGAGTTAATATTACCACACCTGAGTTAAAGGTTTTAGCTATAGATAAAAACAATCTGCAGGGCTGTGAAATAGATGAGAGACCTAAGCGGGAATGACTAACAGACAGTAAAACTGCTGAAGAAAGGATAGTTTGAATAGTGGGACAACAGGATCATTAAAAAGCAGAGAAGGTCATTAAAATCTAGAGGAATGAAAAGGGAACATTTTGTCTCCCCAGAGCAGACTAACAATAGCCTGAAGAGATTAGCAGGACTCAGAGAGATGATAATGATCCATGAAGCCTACTGATTCTCTCAGCACTGCCTGAGTAGAAATGCCACTGCCCTCCCAGGCAGTTGGTTTTTTAAGTTTGGGTGGAGCAGGAAATAAGGTGCAACTCTAACACTGTACTACCCCCTGAATCTACCCGTTTATGACATTCTTGCATAGTAGGCACTAGACTGCCTTAAGACCAAGTAGAGTACAGATAAGGTATTTGATGTCCCACCCACATAAATTGCAACTGATACAACAGCTATTCTTGATATTACCACAATTTTTAAAAATGGGAGGAGGGGGAAACCCTGGTAGTCCACTGGACATAAAAAATTTCTGTAGTTCATAAAGGACACATTTTACAAAAAAAATAAAAAAAAGGATATGGAAGAATTTAGAAATGGATTGGAAAAAGAGATTTTAGTGGGCATGTCTACGCAAGATGCTTTACTGAACAGTAAAGCAAATTACTGCACAGTAAGTGTTGTCATGGGTCGGGTCCCCAGGGTGTCTGTAATGCCCCTGGGGCTCCTCGACCTTGCCAGCTCCACCCTGAAGGCACCTTCTTATTTCTCCTGCCATGCCTTGTTGGTAAAATAATAAAATAAGGAGGCTGTCCATGACCCCTTGAATGGCCCCAGTTCCTCTGAACCTCTACTAAACCACACTGGTCCTTGGACCCCTCAATGGGCCCCTCTCCAAGATGGTGCTTCACAGAACACCTTAAGCCTTATGGGCTAGTTGCATGGCTCCAAG
>NW_005842357.1:979501-992618 GCF_000455745.1 Alligator sinensis
CCATGGCTCGTGGGTGTTATATAGATCTTGTTACCTCTGGGTCCTCAGCCTACTCAGCCTCTGCCCCCATTAATCTAGCTAGGCTTCTAGCTTAGGTCCACTGTATCAGACCTGGCTTTGAGACACTAGTTCTGATCACTCTCTTCCTGTCACCAGGCCTCTGGCCACTGTCTTCTGTGCCACTCTAGTACCAGGCCCTCCGGTCCCTGTCTGCTGCACCCCTCTGGCACCAATAGCCTCACAATTCCACTGTAACCAGCAAGCCTCAGGTCTGTCAAAGATGTGATGGGTCTGGGCTTTCCCCAGCCCAGGACTGTGTTCATGTGTGTGGTAGCTGGAGGTTATGGTGCCTCCTACATGCCTTTCACCAGGGAGTCCTGGAATTTCCTGTGACTGCCATGCCGCAACAGTCCCACCAGGCCTCCCAGACCCTGGAAGAGTGCAGTTTTAGAGATCACACCCAGAACTTGGGGTCACCTCCTTCCCCATAGCTCCAGCCCATACCACGAAGTTCATCCTGGCATGGAATCTCATCAGGGACATGTTCTTCCCCTGCTGGCTGGTGATGCAGTGAGTGCCTCCTCCAGCTCTGAGAGTGGGGCATTAACTGGGTTTTAAAAAATAAACCAGAAATACATGCAGATGGAGTGAAGAGGGTGGCACTCACTTCATCTGCAGGTGAAGCTTGGGGAACCCCAGCAGTCTGAGGTTCACATTCAGGAACACCAACAGCTCCACCAAACTAAGATCCAAGCAAGTGTGATGGGGTGTCACAACATCCCCAGCAGTGCTAAACACCCTTTCTCTCAGAACACTTGTTGGTGGACAGGACAGGTGTTCCTGGGCAACTGTGACCAGATCCTGCCACATCTGGCTGTGGCTTGCCCAGTAGGCCAAAGTGTCACAGTCCAGCGGCTCCATGTTCTCAGTGACAGATCCAGCCATCTCAGGGATCCAGCCATCTCCTGATGCCCTCCTTCAGCTGCCTCACCAGTGCCTGAATGTCTGGTGACAGTGGCTTACCCCAGCCAGTAACATTGATCCCCTGGAACTTCTCCATTTGGTTCTCAAATTCCATCATTCCAGGGATCACCTGGCTAAGGAAGGCATCACCAGCACTGAGGGTCTCTGTGGCCTTGAAGAAGGTTTTGAGGACCAGCAAGATCTGGGAGATGGTATCCCACTTAGCTCTGTTAAGGGGACCACTGATCCCATTCTACCCAAACAAGGCCATTTCATGTCTTCTGTTGCTCCACCAGCCTTTCCAGCATCAGGTATGTGGAGTTCCACTGAGTCTCGACATCCTGCATGATTTTGTGCTGTCTTGCTAAAGGTGGTGCATGTGGGCATTTGGTAAGAAAGATCTATGAGCACCATGAGCCATCTGAATCCTGGCTGCTCAGCTAAGAAGAAGGGCTAGCCATTCAGAGCAAGCATCTCCCCAGTGCTCTGGGTGATCTTGCTCATCCTTGCAACATGCCTCGCTTTGTCTGCGGCTTTCTCCCACTGTTCCAGGGTAGCCTGCCTCTGCTTTTGGGGGACAGTGGCTTTGGAGCAAGTGGTGGACTTCCTTTTAGGCATGCTGCCACTGGTGCCAGGCTGAGGAGCAAGAAGGGCAAGGCAGTGCTGTCTTTTCAGATGCAGCAGTATCACTGTGGTGGTAAAGTGTTTCACCTCCTTGCCATGGCTGATCTGCCTTAAGCAGTGCTGGCAGATAGCATACTAGGGATCATCTGCCATCTCAAAATGATCCCACACTACACTAGTCCCCCACTTCTGGGTTGAGGGTGGCGATCCTGCCTTATTCCCCTTCTCAGCAGGCAGAGGCACAACAACAGGAGGAACTGACTCCGCTGAGCCACCACAATGTCCTCTCAAGTTGCCTCCACAACCTTCTCTGAGGTGCCTCCCTGACAAAGAGACCTGGATCTAGGGAAACTATGAGGGGTGTGGAGCACAAAGTCAGCTTCCCCCTCAGTCTCCAGACTTTCTTTAGCTAGGACACTCAGGTCCCCTGGTTCCAGATCCAGATCCTCCTTTGGCAGTGGGAAGCTCATGCTGGGAGATGAAATTCAGCTGGAGGAGACTGTCATTCTGCTTCTGGTGCCTATTTCTGGAGTTCAGGGAGGTGGTTCAGCTGCAGGGACAGGTAGTGCTCCCACCTCCTTGCTTCCACTGGCAGCAGAAGACTCATGGCTGCCAGGAAAGAGGATGTGTCTATGTTTGGGGGAGGGGAGGACTTGCAAGTCTAGCTCTCCCCCTACCTATTCTGGCCCTATCTCTCCTGCTCCCCTGCCAGAAGACCTGGCACCTGCCTTTCCAGCACACTTCATATTAATCTTTCCTGTGCTGGTAAATGTATCTGTGTGACTAATTAATAATATATGTCTTTTTCTTCTTCTTTGATGTATGACTCTGTCAAACTTCTTCTGTGTTGTGTTTACTGTTGTGTGTGTACCTAAAATAATATAATAATATCTCCTCCTCTTCTTCTTCATGTTCTTCTTCTTCTTCTATGACTCTCTGACTTCTGTGTTGTGTTCATCTGAATCTCTGACTTCTTATTAATCTGAATCTCTATCTGAGTTTTTCTTTTGTTCTGTCTCTAGTCTGTATATAATTATAACTAATAATTTTAATAACTATATGTAATCTCTTCTTCTATGAATGTTCAAATTCTTCTTCTATGATGTATATGTGTAAGTGTGTGTAGTATGTGCTTCCCTGCACAGTGATGAATCACACTGCCAGGGAAAACACAGCTCTCTTTTTAAAAGAGTTGGGGGGAAAAACAAACAAACAATAACTAATATAAATGGAAATAAATGGATTTGAAAGGGATAAGTAGAGGGATTCTAGTTAGTAAGCTATATCCAATCCTTTCCAAGAACAAAAAGTAGCAGGAGACTTACTAGGTAGGAAGCCAAGCCAGTCCAGTACCTTTCAGACGGTGTTGCTCAGGCAGAAACAGCTCAAAACAGCCACAGAAAGCCTACAGACAGAGGCGTATATGCTGTTTCTACATCCCTCCCACAGAGCACTGTGATTGGAAGGGGACTCAAAGAAAGATCACAGTCACTGGCCAGCTACAGATGTCAGTTTTTTGCCCCCTGTTCCCCCTCCCTCTTCTCAGTTTCTGTTCCCCTGAAAGACTGCCTTCTGAATCTCTGAATTGATTCAGAGGTTTTTTGCCTTTTCCCAATTTGATTCAGATTTGGAGATTCAGCCTCTGAATTGGGCAGAATCTTGTCCAAATTGAATCATGGACTGAAACTTCACACAGCCCTACTGCAGAGTGCTTTTTAAATGACCAATTGCAGAAAAAAATAACCATCCTTAAATGAGGTATTAAATAAAGGTGGTCTCTTTTAGAGCAACTTAGAGAACTTGTGTTCCCCAGGGTTAACTGTTCATGCATTGTGGGCTTGGTTGTCAGCGAGGAGAAAGGGAGAGGGGGAGGGAGGGAGCAGCACTGAGCTACTTGCTGGGGTTTGCTGCCTGGTTGTAGCTGAATGGGGGGTGTGGAATGGATCCCCCCTCCCTCATGCCAGACCAAAGTACCCCATCTGTGGTACTGGGAAGAGCAAGGCCAGGGCCACAAGATGAGGGCGCTCCATTTCATGCCCACCTGCCAAGCTCATGCAGAAAGGGGGAAAGGAGCAGCTAAGCTGCTACCTTGCCACGCCTGAGCTGGAGGGAGGGGGTGGAAGGGAGTCCCCTTGCTTCACAAACCCAGCCTGACTCCCCCCCCAGTAGCTGAGACAGGGTAGCTGAGGGGGGCCATGAGGCAGGGGGGCTTCATTCCATCTCCTCTTCAGCTCCAGCCTGGCAGCAAACCCCAGCAAGAAGCTCCAAAGTGGGGGTGAGGCTGGGGATAGGGATGGTTCGGTAGAGTCCAAGGCTTCTGGAGTGCCTCCACCTGCTGGCTAGGGCTTGTTCATGGAGGCTCCATCCCCCACACCCCACCCCAACCGGTGAACATCTTTTTGGTCGTAGCAGGGTGGGAGACTATAACTCATGACACTTCATATAAAGTGACATGAGTTAGAGAATGGCCAAGGTACATCTGCTGGCACCCATAATACTCATATTGATGCAACCCAAAACTGAATTCACCTTCCTTACACTTGTATCACACTGAAAACTCATACTAAGTCTGTAACCAACCAAGATCCCTAGATCCTTCTCCATATTGTTCCCATCAAGCCAGCTGTCATTTACTTTGTATTTGTGTTTTTTAATGTTACTAAGTTTGGTGCCTACCCTAGAGATCTCCTGGTCTGACCTTCCTATCACACCTTTGTTGGGAGAATTTGAAGAATGAAGACTTGGGTGAGTTGCCCCTTTAAGGAACGTGAAAGTTGTTTACTAGGTGCTTATAGAAAAAGATGCAGATTTGCTGGTCACCACATAACAAAGTAACAAAGAATGGCCGCCGCCACGTTTCACTGCTGTTCCCCCCCTTTCTCTTATCTCTCAGGTTCCTGGAGTACCCCATGTAGGTGTGACTTCTCCCTCATTCACAGGGACATCTTGTCCCTTTCTTGCAGGTCTGGTCCTGTCGCCTCGCTGTGGCTGCCATCTCTACCGCCATGTCCACCATGTTTGCAAGGATGCTGGCTCTGTTCCCTGCTGGACACTCCACCTCCACAGAGCCCATTGGATTGCCAGCTCCACTTCCAGCTGGATGCTCCACCTCCAGAGAGCCTGCTGGAATGCTGGTTCAGCTCCCCCCTCTCACTGGGCACTCTGTCCATTCCGAGCCAACCAGGTGCTACCTCCGCTTTCCACATTAGCCACTCTGCCCCTGTTGGACCTGACAGATGCTGGATATGCTCCCTCCACACCAGTGGGCACTCGGCCTGTGATAAGCCTGCGAAGACACTGACTCCTTTCCCCATGCCGGCAGTATTGCCTCCACTGGTCCAGCCACGGCTTCTCCCTCGGCTGATCCCCAGCGGATCCCAGCTCTGGTAAATGTTCCCTTTTCTTTTACATTTATTGTTGTTGGCCTCCACTTTGGGGTTATTCAGACCCCTTTTTTCATTGGCCTCCTCACTGTCCAGCATCCAGCCAGTTTGTTGTTCCTGATCCCCCACCAGAGGCCTTCTTCTTCCTACCTCTGGCTTTTATCCTATGGCTCTCCCCTGTTAACTCATACAGCTGCACATAGCAGCATCTATGCTTAGTTTTGGTCCTGACCGGTCGATGACCCCTTCCAGTTTCTTCAGTAACAGGGTCTTGTGACCCCTGTTACATTGAACATTCTTCCTCAAGGATAGCACCTTGAATTTCTTAGTCTTGAATGTCATCTTATTGGCTCTTGCCTAGCTTTTCAATCTATCGAGAGCTTTCTGAATTGTGTTCCTATTGTTCAGTGTATTCACAGTCCTTCCTTTTTCCATGTTGTTTACATATTTGCTCAAGAAGCTGTCTATTCCAACATCCTAATCCTTTATACACACATTGAACAGCACCAGGTCCAGGACAGACCCCTGTGGAACTCGACTTGAAATCTCCTGTCATTTCAACATGGATCCATTTATAATTACCCTTTGCTTGCAGCTAATAAGCCAGTTGTCTATCCACATTGTAGTAGTTTTATCTAGCCCACATTTCTCAAATTTCCTTATGAGGCCATGTGGGATTTTGTAAAAGCCTTACTGAACTCCAGATACACATATCCACTACATACTTTATCAAAGAAGGCTAAAACCTTCTCAGTATTGATGTCAGGTTAACTGGCTAACTTCCTTCTCCACCTTCTTTAAAGAGAGGCACTATTAAGGCCTTTTTCTACTCTTCTGGTACCTTGGCTTTCTCCCAAGATTAGGTAAATAGGGTTCTACCAGTGCTTTCAGTGCCCTATGATGAAGTTAGATTGGATTTCTCAAAAACATTTTAACAGCTTTGCAGCAAGAAGACACTGACCACCACTGCCTGGTGCTTTACCTGTGGCAGAGTAGGGTGATGTTGGTGCTTTGGACAATATGGCATGTATTTTTATGGTACAGTTGTTTGTGTAGTTCTAAGAATAAAGTAGCTATGAATTTGTACAGGATGGTTTGAATAGGGATGATCCTTCCTTGAGCAGGTGATTGGATTCAATGACCTCCTGAGGTCCCTTCCAACTCTTCTTTTCTATGACTCTATTAATCTCTTTGGAGCAGGGTCCATCTTTTTATGTGTATTGTACCTAACACAATATGGACTGGTATATCAATGCAACAAGAGACCCAAATGTTCTTGAAAACTATATTGATTTTAGTTGTCAAAGAATATGCTACCAATTGCCCTGGGAAATAGTCAAACTACAAAGGTCTAATATATATTTTAAAGCAAACTAGAGACTTGTCAGCAGTGACATCTTTAAGATAACCACAGGGATGCAGATTCAAGATCCATATGAAAACTTGGTGCTATTGAAGGCAGTGGAAAAATCCCCATTGACTTCAGTGCAGCCAAGATTTTCCCCTCTGGAATTTTAACTCCAATTTAGTTTTAAAAAAATCCTTCAAACTGACTGAGATTTGCCTTTCATAAATTTTTAAAAACATGTATTAAGCCAGGGTGTTAGCAAAGATATCAAGAACTTTAGCATAATAATGCAACTACAGAATTAAATCAGTACTGGAGCAGTTATAATAACCCACTGTGGCTTGAGTAGAATCAGATGGATGCTCATTAAAATTTAGAGTTGAAAGTTCAAAAAAAGAACTTAGAGAAACCAAGCTGTCCTCCGGTCTGAAACACTTTTTGATGAGACATGGAGGTGAGTAAGTCAAATTCAACCAAAGGAAAGAATTGAATAATCAGAGATTAAAAGGCAAAAAAAAATTAAAAATCATCACATCAGAAATAGAAAGATTAAGGTAAAGAGTGTCATCAAGAATACTTTATAAATTTAATTTAGTGCTTATGAAAAGGAGACAGACTGACATCACTAGAAAATAAAGCCCCCTGTTCACAGAATAAGCGTAACACAATCAGCACTAGAAAATGCAAACCTCCCTCACTGACCATCTAAATAGCTCGACCCTGACCCAGAAAGGAAACCTCCTACTGGGAAAAGAGGTTAATCCATTCTCAATGCTTATTCTTTTCTTGTTCTGTCTTCTGAGACTCTCAGCTGGGCCATAACTGTTGATAACTGCTACTATATTATGCTGCAAAATGGACATCTAACTGCTATAACTTAGACTAAAGCCAGAAACTCATTTTCCCCAAGTGCTTAAATAACAATCAGACCATTTTCAGTCACTACTTGACATGCATCACATTTGAACTACAGTTACAAAGACATGTGATTCTTTAAGTAACATCATGACCATAAGCATTTACTGTGACTGATAATATTCATTTATAGAGAAACATATGATGTATCACTGTGGCTTACTTGGCCAGACCACTGAAACCATAATCCCACCTCCTTTAGTCATCCTCTAATGCTGCTGATGAATTCACAGGCCTTAACAACTATGTTATGAGCACTAGCACCTGCATGAACAGTTGGGCAATTCTGGTAGAGGTTCTTGAAAACTGGCATACAGGCTTTTGCACATACACTCACAAGCAGACAGAAATAACTTTATGAAAGATTGGCTCTGTGTATGTAGTCATTTTTTTTTTAATTACAGAGAACACAAAGAGTTTTATCTTATGTCAAACCCCATCTTGCTCTGTGTGCCAATAGGACTCAGAAACAATAGTTGGAGTTTTACTTGTAGGCTGATGGAAAATTATACAGGTGTAAACAATGACAACAATGAATATGTTTGTTTCAGCAAGCTAAAATAATGTAACTTAGCACTGTGTAGTCCTCTCCCTCTTAGTGTGTTAAATAATATTTGTACCTAGTAATACATTGGAGCACCTGCTGTCAATGCAATAGTCTTCTTATGAAATCATTTGGCAAAATTATAGTACTTGGTCACCATCTCCAATGACAAACTATTCATACTATGGGGAAAAAAAAATCTCTTCCATTTTGATTATTCATACCAAATCTCAATGAAATGTTAAATGAATGAGAACATGTTTCAGCTGCTACTACTGTTCAGTTGCTTCAATGGGTGCAAAATTATTGTAGCTAGCACTCGCAGAGGGTTGGGGTTTTTTTTTACATAATCATTATATTCATATTCAAAGCTTTAGTTTAGGAAATGTCTAGGCTGTCCAAGTACCATAAAAGTCAAATAATATACACACAGATTGTTGGAAGCAGACACATGTGATTCTAATTTCAACTGATCTGACTTGATAGTAGAAAGAGAATCAAGGCTTCATTCACAACCAGCAAATTTTACCAGCCACAAATTCAGAACTTGTTGAGAAGTAGATTTATATTACATGTAATTTTTATTAAACTTAAGGACCAACTTCAAAAATTAGAAATGGGTGCTTGACATCTCAAGGCAGATGCTCAGCCTCTTACAATATCAAACCTATGGTTACTAACATCTCATAAATGAATCTCAGACATTTTTGAACACTGAACGAATTGAAGATTTTCTACTTAAGCTCCAGTTGATTAAAATCTTAAACAATTTCATGAGTTTTCAAACTATCTCAGGGAAGGAGAGGCCCAAATAAAAGGGGAAAATATGTAAGTAAGATTCTTTATAATATGTATTTAGTAAATTAAAAGTAATGATTTTCCTATTCAAATACATTCTGAAATTCAGAGCATTCATCCCCATTCTACATTGGCCATACTCTACATAGTAGTGTAATGAGAGGTGGGCAACTGGGGCACCAGCCCTGGGCCCCCATTTTGAGAGGGTACGAGAATAGCAGCTGCTGCCACAGCTGAGCTGGACTCTGCTACCTAGGGTGCAGATCCTCATAGTTACACATCTGACCCAACATGTCATGCTGTAAATAAGAAAAGTGCAGCAGCGGGCATGAGAAAATATATGAAGGATGAGTGATCTGAGAGGACACACAGATTGGACTACTAGTGCCTTCACTTCAGATTTGGGAATGTTGCTAGTGTTGGCTTAAAAACAGTATTTAAAGACTTGTTTTTTGGGAATTGGTTTATAGGCATAGATATATGCATTATAAGGGAGGGCAGAAGGGGTTAAAAGGATTTCTAAAGAGCTTGGGAGACACCACAGCTTCTCATAACCCTGAAAGTAGATGGGCTGTCTAGCACAACAAGGTCAATGGATTGACACAGCCTGAAAATTAAGTGGGGCATGCCATAACATGAGATCACTGCCTTCAAGGCAGATGTGTCTAGCACAGCAAGGATACATAGCCTGGGAAGCAAAGAAAGTATGTACCATACTATCCCATAACACAAGATAAGTGACACCAGCAACAAGGCCTCAGAGAGCAGGGGGGCCTAAATCCTGGTTTTGGGGGAAAAAAAAACAAATGAGGCCAAGGCCCGGAAGGCTACGTGATGTGTGACCACAGAGATACAAACAACCAGAGATAGCGATAGAAGAGTCATCAAATGAAGAGTCATCAGGAGTCATCAAGGGGAAAGGAGTATATAAAAGCAGAGACCTGAGATTAACAAAGAGTCCCTCCTGTCCCTCCCTTTGTCCTATCCCCTCTCCATTTTGCTTCCTGAGAGGGGGTCCCCATCCCCGTCCCCATCTCCTGTGAAGGGTTCCCAAGGTCACTATGGACCAAGGGCATATCAGTAGTCCATCTCATGCACCTCACTGGGGGAGAGGGAGGGGAGGAGGGGTGTTGTGGGCCTCAGCATCCCACTTCCAGTCTCCTGACATGTAAGAGAGAGCCTGAGAGTGGAGCCTGATTCCTGCCCAGATGTAGTTTGACTCTGATAACAGCCCTAGGATTGGTAGATTGATAGAATTGTTTTATTGTTTGTATTGTTACTTTTTTGTTCTTGCTCTGTATCAATAAATTCACCTATTATTGACTGGCAGGTGTTGTGGTCGGTCTGAGGGTTGTGCTTGCCCAGAGATAGGTGCTGGGTCCAAATCCAGTGTCAACAGCTAAGAAGAAAAAAAGGCTAGGGTAGGGGGAGATGGCTGAGATAAATAACTGAAATCTAAATTACAAAAGAAAGGAAACAGAGGACATGTATTCCAACCCTGATGAGGAAAAATATTTTAATTTCTGATTTGTCATCATGTTCATGGCAAGAGCCATTATGTAGAGAGAAGGCCCATGCATTCCTATGTTCAGATTGCTGTACCAACATGTCCTGAAACCTACAATAACACTATGTTTGCTTCTCTTTCTGGACAGGCTAATATACTTTACGTATATGTGTATCACACATTAAGGTGTGACATGGATGCTGAGCTGCTTTCCCAATTAAGAATGTTTTTTCTGAAATCAAGGTTTGATCATGGTTGCCATTAAAAAGGGTATATTTAGCTAGCAAAGGTGTCAGTTCTTTCCTAGTCTTATTCAAAAGAGAAAACTGGTAGTTCAGCTACCACTGTGCTGTAGCTTAGTAATGCTGACAAGTTAATAGTGATTACTGTCACCTAAAACTAAAACATTTTTTTTTCATCTTTGGTAGAATGCTTGAGAATATTAGAAACAGAGCCCCTTTATAAACAGAGTCTTCTCAGGGAGTGAGGAAGTCATTAAGATCCCTATACCACAATTGGGTCTTACCAAGCTGTGGTCATGCTTTACACCTTTTATCAAAAAAACGATAAGCTTTTTAGCAACAGGTTTATTAAATGTCACATTAATCAATGCTAATCTCAAAGATATTTTCCTCTTGCTTTAAATATACAGCTGCAATAGATATTCATGATTAATTCCAATAACTTCTGAAAATATGGTATCAGTTCTAGGACCTCTAGAATGAAACTGCAAAGATAATTAATCCAGATGCAAAATGATCATTCATGTCAAAATATGAGTGTAATGTTGTTTCTCAAAAATAAAAGGAGGGAGTAATTTAAAATTCCATGCTTTGGATATGTAAGCAAAACTCCTACAATCACTTTGCTTCAAAATAAAATGCACTATATCGAAGGCAGACATTAAACATACTATATTTAATTATATTATATTGAAAAAGATATTAAATTGAAAGCGGACAAAGAGCATCCCTTTCCTAAACAAAGAAGATAACAGTCTCCTAAATAATCTTCTTTTTTTCCCGCAACATGGAGACATAGTTGAATAAATGGATAATGTATAACTGCTTGGAAACAGAAAAATGCAGATGATAGTATGGATTAAGCAGGTTTGGGATCTATTAAGTGTTTGTTTGTTTATATAAATATACCCAGCTCATTGGCTTGGAGCTTTTATGAATGCAAATAAACAAACATGGTCTAGCATAAATCCAGATTCATTAGACTTTTTATCACTATCACAGGATTTTGCGATAGCATTACCATTTGGGGATGTGAATGTGTTTAGAAGCACTACTCTAGGCAAAATACCATATTTTCTTCAAACCACATGTGCCTTTTCTCCACAAGTTGGATGTGTGTCTTAAGCAGGAAAGCTGAAGGCTTTTAGCTAGAGAAGAAGCATGCCTAGAGACACTGTGTATGCCATGCAGCTGCAAACATGACTGGTCCTTGTGCCTGGCTCAGCAAGCTGAAGGGATGGAGTCCTCTGTTAACCCTCTCACAGACATACCTACTGGCTTAGCACCGTACCTTCTGACTGGGTCAGCAAATGAGCTGTTGGTGGTATTTTGTTGAGGCTTCTGATGTGGAAAAAATACTTTATTCAATAGGAACTTATATAAAGAACAGTTTACATTAAAGAACAATCTTGCTACTGCTCTTGCAAGAGTAGAGTCTGGTGCCTAACCTTGTGTGACATAGAGTAAATCCCCTTGGGAACAGAGTGTCCAGGGAGCATGGCATCCTAGGAGGCAATCTGGGTGAGGCAGCAGTCAGCAAGAACTTCCAGGTCTGGTTCACAAATGGTTGTTTAAAAAACTAGACCTTTTAATGTAATATGTGTATTTCACAGTAATCAGTCACTGCCAAAGTAAAAACCCAAAGAAAGGAGAATCAAAGCTTAATGTTGGAAGACTATTTTCATTAAAGGTCTTTTCTGTATCTGATTTTAATAAATGGTGTTTTCCAACAAGTGGTAAAAAAGCAAAAATCAGCTTCTGGGTCTTCATTGACAAGTAATTTTTCCCTGCTCAATCTATTTTACAGAATTAGAAATGAAGGCTTGCTTACCTTTGAACAGTACTTCTTAAGTATTCTGGGTCTTCTTTATACCTACTTTCTGTAGATGCCTGAAACACATGTATAGGCCAGGTCTCCTAATTTTTACTTCAAGTTTTAATAAAGTTGAAAGAGAAAAGGATATTTATCAAAGACAAGATTATGTTTGGTTTTGTTTTCCTTTTCAGAATTGCTTATATGGTTAAAAGCACCTATACATTCACATGCCCAGAAAACTAGGATAAGAATATGAAAGAGAAGTTTTGGCTGAAGTCAAAAGTGGAAATAAGAACCTATAAAGATTGTAAAATGGTTTCCTTCATAGATTTCATAGACA
The DNA here is from genome assembly GCF_000455745.1 of Alligator sinensis. Taxonomy (NCBI): domain Eukaryota; kingdom Metazoa; phylum Chordata; order Crocodylia; family Alligatoridae; genus Alligator; species Alligator sinensis. Next base: position 991,982 of record NW_005842357.1, read on the forward strand.
TTAGGGCTGGAAGGGACCTCGGAAGATCATCAAGTCCAGCCCCCCGCCCAAAGGGCAGGAAGTCAGCTGGGGTCATAGGATCCCAGCAAGATAAGCATCCAGTTTCATCTTGAAGGTGTTCAATGAAGGCGCTTGAACCACCTCCGGTGGCAGGCTGTTCCAGACCTTGGGGGCTCGGACAGTAAAGAAGTTCTTCCTTATGTCCAGCCTGAAACGATCTTGAAGTAGTTTGTGACCATTCGACCTCATCATCCCTTGGGGCGCTCTGGTGAACAAACGTTCCCCCAGATGCTGGTGGTCACCCTTGATAAACTTGTAGGTGGCCATCAGATCACCCCTGAGCCTGCGCTTTTTCAGGCTAAAGAGCCCCAGGGCTCTCAGCCTCTCATCGTAGGGTCTGCTTCCCTGACCTCTGATCATGCGCGTGGCTCTTCTCTGGACTCTCTCAAGCTTCTCCACATCCTTTTTGAATTGTGGAGCCCAAAACTGGACACAGTACTCCAGCTGCGGCCTCACTAAGGCCGAGTACAGGGGGAGAATGACGTCCCGGGATTTGCTTGAGAGACGTCCCGGGATTTGCTTGAGACGTCCCGGGATTTGCTTGAGATCATCGAGTCTGACCCCCTGCATAGGCAGG
>NW_005842357.1:993070-1000996 GCF_000455745.1 Alligator sinensis
CAGCTCCTTGAGTACCCTGGGGTGAAGATTGTCAGGGCCAGCTGACTTGAAGGTATCCAGCTTCTCAAGATGTTCCTTCAGAAAGTCAGCATTAATGGAGGGCAGGGGATCACCCTCTCCCCGACTTCCTGGCCCTGTAGCGGGCATGGGCGTCCCATGGGGCTGATGAAAGACTGACGCAAAGTACCTATTTAATAGGTTGGCTTTTTCCTGGGCGTCAGTTGTCAGTTGCCCCATCTGGTTCAGCAGGGGTCCAATGCTGCCCCTGCTTTTCCTCCGGCTCCCCACATATCTGAAAAAGGACTTCTTATTGTCCTTGATGCTCAAAGCTAGCTGGAGTTCAGTTGCAGCCTTGGCTTTCCTGGTCTGCTCCCTACAGGACCGGACCAGTGCAGAATAATCCTCCTTGGAGGTGACTCCCACCCTTTGTAGGCCTTTCTTTTTAGCCTCAGGAGATCTGCTAGGTCCCTGGAGAGCCAGGGGGGCTGCTGTGCCCTCTTGCTGCCTTTCCTCCGAGATGGAATAGACTTAGTTTGTGCATTGAGGATCGCTCCCTTGAGGAGCAACCACTCCCCACATATCTGAAAAAGGACTTTTTATTGTCCTTGATACTCAAAGCTAGCTGGAGTTCAGTTGCAGCCTTGGCTTTCCTGGTCTGCTCCCTACAGGACCGGACCAGTGCAGAATAATCCTCCTTGGCGGTGTCTCCCATCCTCCATCTTTTGTAGGCCTTTCTTTTTAGCCTCAGGAGGTTCCCAGGTTTCAGACAGTTCAAGTAAAAGCTCTTGAAAGAGTTAAAGCTTCTTAAAATACCCAGAACCTTGGTAATAAATAATAATGATCTCAGGTGGTGTCACCAGAATTTGTGCATAACTGATTCAATCTATATTTCTGTGTTGTTTTAAACAGAGACATAAAGTGGAATCATGACCTATCGCTGATTTTTTTTTTCACAAAGCAAGACTGCAAGCCATAGTTGTCATGCTAATAATTTACTCAACATGCTGATTAATCTATCAATGCTATACCAAGTCCTCGAACAGTCAAAAATAGGGAGGATGTTTGGTTTATCTGATTGCTATATATTTCAGACACCCAGCTCAGATTGGAAACTCATCATATATCTGAATTTGGGTGTGAAGGTTTATATCCTTGGGATATAACCATGACAACATCTTTGACATCATCATCTCCTTATGAACTGCAGTGCTATCAATGTTGCTGTCAGAACGGTGCATCTGCTTTGATGGTATACCCTTGGAGACTCATTGAATGTGCTGTATTTCACTACTCTGTGGGATAATTTTGTCCAATCATTAAATCTCCATGTCCATAGTCTCTTGGGACATCATAATCATCAATGAGTACATCTTGCACTGCAGAATTCTTGCAGGTCCCCATAGTTCAAATATGCAATAGCAGGAAAGGTGGCTAGAGGGCTGATGCAAGAAAACATATCTAAATCTGATTGATTGCGCAATATTTACAGTCCTATACCCTGGATGTAATTAAGGTTGAGATTATTCTCTGCTGACAGAGCATCTGGAAACTCTAGACTTGCAGAACTGTTCCAAGTGATAGCAGCCTGGTGGATTCAGACTGTCAACTCCACTATATTATTCATATGTTATTATATGATAGTCACAGATAAAATAAATTGGATCCATTGTAGTCGTTTTAAATCATAGAAATAAATCAGTAAGAGCTGACAAAATGACCCTCTTTCTCCCATTCAGTTTTTATACTGGAGATTCTGGATTAGGTAAAATGTATATGAACATTTATAAAAGAAATGCTTGTCCCTTACATATTTTGAGAGAAGAGAAGAGACCTTATATCTACTCATGTTGAGAACAGTTTTGATTCATACTTGTTTAGGAATGTTTCAATGTGTTCATAGGCCTTATAATACAGACTTTAATTACATGATACATGCATTTTTTTCCAAAGGACCTCTGTCTCATTCCTTGTATAAAATTGATAGTAATCATTTAGGCTAAGTACAGGCATGCAAAAAGCCTGAGGTGGAAGCACTCTAACATTCAAGCTTTACTCTAAGCACCCAAGTTGGGGTTGGCAGCAAACAGAACAGATGTTAGTCCTGCAGTGGGGCAGTGCTCAGAGCCTGCCTGCACGGGCCATGCTCAGCAGGTAGGGGGCACTCTGCACACCTCCCAAAGTGCCCATGGGCTCCCCAGTCTGCCAAAGACTCCTTAATGGATCCAAACAGCTGAGCCACCCCTGGCTAACTGCTGGGCATGGGCCACCATGTCCCCAACCCCCTGCCATCATGACTTGGACATACCTTTGTTTTGGATGTGGGACACAGGGCTGGCCCACAATTTTTTGGGTTCCTCTGCAATATATAGTTTTGGGCTCCCTGATCCATTGAAAAATCAAAATTGTGGTTAATTGCAGTATTAACTCACTGAAATAAAATAGTCACGGCCAGGTTGCATGCACATGGGCTGTGCTGGAGGGGGCACGGGGTGAGGGCCACACATGCTGGGGATACCCGAGTTCCCTCCCTGGGCCCAAGGCCAGGGCTGGGACCGGGGCCGGGGCCGGGGCTGGAGCCAGGGCAGGAGTGGAGCTGGGAACTCCATCCCCACTTGGCTGGGAAGGGGTTCCCTGCCTGCATTGAGACCTTTAAATATGGCGCAAGTGGTGGGGGGTGAGTGGGGCATGGCCCCTTGGCTATGTTGCCCCCTGCAACCGCAGGTTCCACAGGATAGGATAGGCCAGCTCTGGTGGGACATCATGGCCACCCACCTGGACCTGATATGGCAGCAATTCATCGTGGCATGCACCTCAGTGTCACAACCCATCAGCCAACTGTCCTGCAAATTGTCACCCAGTGACCCGGCACTCACTAACTGCATGTCCTTGTGTGTGTGTCTGTGCATGTCCGTGTGTGTGTGTGCATGTGTGTGTCTTGGATGCTGGGGTCCTCTGTGTGTGTTTCAGTTTCTGTGTGTCTGTGTGTGCCTCATGGTTTCTGTTGGTGTGTTTATGTCCTGGATACCAGAGTTCTGGTGTGGAGGACTGTGTGTATGTATGTGTATCCTTGATGCTTCGGTTCTGTGTGTGTGCAGTGGGGGATGGATGAACATGCACATGCACACGCACACACACGCACACACACTTACATAGAACACAGTCATCTGGAACACACAAACATGCATCCAGGGCGTGACTAAGCCACTGATTTTCATGTGGTCAGTGAGGACAATGCCCACATCTTGCATAATTCTCCATTTCCTGAGTTGACAAAGGGCAGGTGGTATGTACCCAGGGTCCCCAATTTTATCATCAGCGATGTCAATCCCCCAATATTTATTGGGGCTCCCCAGCCTACCCCTTTCTGCCCTGGCTCATAAAGCGCTATGGTGGGGGCAGAAGTTGCACTTCAGCTACAGACCAGGCCATGAGCACACATGGCACAGGGATGGGGGGGAAGGTAAGCTGACGTTAGCAGCCCTGGCCCTGGCCCTGGCCCTGTACAGTGGGAGCCTGTCTGGATCTATGAAGCCCTGTGTGACTAGCTTCTCACGTGCATGGACCAGGAGCTCTTCCCAGATGAGTAAAGCTGGAGGGCTTTGAGGGCCTCCACACTGGCACCGGAGCATGGGTCTCCTGACCTGGGCTCCTCTGGCCCTGCATTACAGGTAGTGCCGCCTACAACCCAGGCTGCCTGTACACCATTCCCCCTCCTCCCCCCGACCCCAGGCACACATGAGGGTATGGGAGAATGCAGCACAAGAAATAGATGTGCCTCAGTTTAAAATTGCCCACATTTTCCTTTGTTTAATAAAGAAAACCTGTTGAACATTGCCCATGTCTCAGCTTGGTCCCTCCTCTCAAAACACAAAACAGGAAACTTTTGGTGGGGTGTGGGGGAGGGAAGATGGTTGAAAATGGTGCAACAGAAATAAAAAGTGGGGTTGCAGTTAGGGGCCATGCCACAGGTCATGCATTCAACAAATATGAAACCTTTGGGGGGAGGCACAGGAGAGGTGGCTTTTGACCTGGGACCCTACTTTCAGGAGTCTGGAGTCAAGATCAGGGACTTCATGTAGGAGCTGGACAGATGTTTGATCCTGGACCCAATGTCTGTATGAGAGAGCTGTGGGCCAGGAGGTGGCTGCTGGGCTGGGGGTGGTGGGGGACAGGGAGGCTATGAGTCAGGAGGCATTACCAAAGAGGGTGCCAGGGACACCTGGCTGACCCCTGAACACCTCAGCCCCCAGGGCCATATCCCCCCTTAAAGACCATGAAGCTGCAGCCTTTGCCAATGTCTGAGGCTCATGTCAGGCAGCTGACCTGAGCCATGGGGTGCCTATCTCCACCAAGGCTATGCCACTCCCCTGCAGTGGGACCCAGGCCATGAGTGGAGACATGGGGAATGGAAGAACTCCCACCTGGGCCTCCTGGCTGAGGGATGGATGACATGGGGTCATTGGGCTGTGCTGCCAGAAGCTGCCCCAGCAATTTCCTGGCCCAGAAGGCTGGTCATCCACATGCTTTCCTCCATTCTGAGTGTTCCTGTGCCGCTTTGGGACTGGCCTGGAACCACTTGGGGGGAAAGGACATATGAGGTAATTGCCAGTAGTCCAGGATCATGTACATTAACCCCTGTCCTGGAGCGGTGACTCTCAGCTCCATTCCTTCAAACAGCAGGTGGCCATCAGGAGCCCTCAGTCATGTGACTCGGCAGCTCTGATGCAACCCTCATACATGTCCTGATTCATTCCTCATGCTGATCTCTCAGTCTTTGGTCCCAGGAGTCCACAGGGCACAGCCTGAGCTCAGAGGCTGTGACCAGATCTTGTAACATCTTTTCTTTATTTGCTGGCACTCTATATGCACATCTTTCATGTACTCTGAAGGTATTCAGCTGCCTATCCTGGACCCACTATGGGCCGTAAAGTCAAAGTTCCTCAACCCCCAAGCAAGGAGGTAGCTAGATGTGGTCCTGAAGGTTCCAGTGGTGTCTGTATGATTGCCCCAGTTTGGAGGTTCAGTGCTCCCCCCAACTATATCCCTCCCCACACACACACACTCTCACAGTATGGGATCCTGTAGCTATGGCCAAAAGCCCTTTCAGTAAACTATGTGCCCATGACCCAGGTGTCTGATGTCATTGCCTGAGCTGTTGAGTCACAGGGTTGGCTCCATGCAGGCCCAATGCTTACCTCCTGGACCTTGCCATCTGGCTCCTGCTTAGAGTGTGTGGGCATGCTGGGTTCAGGTGGAAGGGTGCCTGGCCGGCAACTCCCTGGAATGGTTTTCTTGGTGCCAGCGGCAAAATTCCACAGGCTTGTGCCTGGGCATTTGTGGTTCTCTTGGCTCTGCATCAGATCTATGGGGTGATTCATGAAGGGGTGGGGGGGGGGGGGGGGCCACCGGGACAAAAAAGGGTAAACACTGGATACAAGGGTGGCCTGGTCGGTTGCATGAATGGAGACCCCTGACCCCCACCACCACCCTTCACCATCACCCCTCTGCCAGGCTGCAATTCACAGCTGGCCATGATCTGGCCATGAATGAATGCAGGAATCCATCACATGTGTCTTGTGTGCAATAAAGGTAAATTTAGGTTGAACTGAGGATGTTTTATGAGAAAGTGTACAAAGGATCCAAGGTTTCTAGGACTTCATATTTGTGAGCTGGACTCATGGGCCGTGTTCAGATGAGCACAACCATGAGGTATCTGCGCTACCACATACCACTCATTTAGCATGTCAAAAAAAGCCATGGGGAAAAAAAATAGAGCAGCTCACATGGGAGCAGTGTGCCCCACTCAAAACTTGAGCCTGACCGGATGGAGCTGCACTCTGGCTGCTGGCCAGGCTCTGCATGGCAGGATCGCCACTGCTGCAGCCCCAGCAGGTCCCCAGGACTCCAGGTAAGGCTTCTGGGGCCAGCTCAGTGCTGGCCCCAGTCTCCCCTACCTCACCCAGAGTATCTTGCCATGCACCAGAGGGTGTCTGGCACAGGCATTCGCTAGCATGCGCTGCTGTTAGTTGTCCCTAGGGAACTAAACGTCCATGCATGTGTGGATGTGGCTATGAGTTTTTGGTCCTGCATCCTGTACTGAACACAGGGAGTGCAAGTGCTTCTTAAAATCTACATTTTATACATGAATTCAGTTTCCCCAGGCAAGTTGGGAAATAGTGATGCTACATATTAATATGTGTAGGTGTGCTGTTGTTCAGTTTGGGTATGTTCAAGTCTATTTTTATAGTTATAAGAGTTAGGCTTCCTGTCTACACCAGGGATTCTGTAACAGCCTTTGAAAAGCACAATATATTTTGACAGTGTAACAGAACTATTAAGTACATTGGTAAAGGCTAGGGTTAGAGGGCATTTTCACCACCAAACTTATCTTGATGCCATTCTGGACCATGTTAAAGAGCCAGAAGTTAAACACAATTTTATGTCAAAAGCCTCAGGTCCATTAGGGATCTTGCCCATTGCCAGAAATCAGTGCAGATTAATCAATTCTTCAGACAGGTTAACTGTAAGCAGAAGTGGCCCTAGTTTCTTTGAGCCTAAAATAGCAGTTGAACCACATTCAGCAGTTGCTCAACTGCACCCATGACAATATGCAATAAGAGTAATTCAGGAATAAGCAGTTTTCTTTGTGTAGATGGATCTATGCTAACCAGAGGGAGGACGTGGGAGGGCCTGGGGACAGAGGCTTTACTGACTGTTGTCAGTGACAGCTTGGGGTCAAAGCTGGCCCAGCATTCAGGCAGAGGAGAGAGGAGATGGGCTCTGGCCAAAGCTAGAGCACCACTCTGTGAGAGGGGGAAGCGGCGGTGCAGGTGAGCCCAATGAGCTGTCAGTGGAATAAGACCTAACATAAGTTATGATGGGGTTTGGTACAGATGTTCATTACAGTGCTCTAACTTACAATGCTAAAGTTCGATACCACATCCATCCAGGGTTATCTCAAAGTGGGATTCACCATTTTTTCAGTGCTCTATGTGACCTGTCTATCTGTTTGGTTACAGTTGTGAGACACTTTCCATGCACTTACCGCACAATAAGTATAATGTCTGTACCTGGCTTTAATGAGTAGCTATTGAATATTACATTTACCTTCATTCTCTAATATGGGCCCCAGAACTTATTTATTACACTGCATTCAAATCCTGCTCTGAATACTTTGTTAATAATTATATCATGAGCTTTTCTCTATTGCACCTTCATTTCACAAACTGCAGTTAATATATATTCACAGTATCTCTGAGAGCCATGGTAATATTATTATTCTTCAACTGGAACTGGAAAATTGAAGCAGAAAGAGTATGGACTATTTCAGAAATGTTCTCATAAATGCTGAAATGAGACAGGTAAAATTTAAGCCTATATCACAAAGAGTGTCCAAGACTGACCCTGCTTCAGTGGCCACCAACCCATTTAGTCATTTAGAATCTTTTCAGGCCAAAAGTTGGAGATATCTAAAGTTCTCTAGATGCCTATACTTAATTTTCTGTAAATGCTCACAAGTGATCCAATATAAGCAGCCAGGCATCTAATTTCCTTCTAAATTCTGTTGTGATTTAGGTTGGTGCCAGAGGTATGCCAAAACTCTGTCTACGCACCTGGAGAGGTCCTATTCTTTAGGCATCCCCGTGTTATGCCTAACACATATTAATGAAATTGAGTTCAGCAAAAAATCTAGCACCCACAGCTACTTTTCTCCCAAGCCACAGTTGGAGGAGGAGCTAGTTTCAGTGCCTCCTACCTTTTGCATAATAACCTAGTAGCACTCACTCAAGAATTGAGACAACAGGCTTCTAGGCCCTTCTCCATTCCAGGAGATTCAAATACACATCTTCCACATACTAGGATCATGTCTTAACCACCAGGCTAGCTTTAGAGTAGGCTGGGTAGTGATGCTCCCCTTTCCTGCTG
>NW_005842357.1:1001027-1034522 GCF_000455745.1 Alligator sinensis
GGACAGAAAGGAATGTTAAAGGTATATGGCCAGCAAGAGAACAAATAAGAGGGAGCCTAGCTGTAGCCCAGTGATAGTGGTTATGCATTTAGAAAAAGTAAACAATTACTAAAAACAGAAATAATCTTTGGGACCAGAACCTAGGCATTCCCCCATCCCAGCTGAATTTGTTAACCGCTAAGCTAGGAAGTCAGACTCCCTTATTGCTCCTTGTTTGCTGGTCATTTTCTAGCCCCATGCCTCTTGTGTTTATCACTTGCCAGTATATTGGTGGACAGAAGGGTGCACATACACTGACTATTCTATACCTTAGTGCAGAGCTGCCTAACTTGGGAGTGGCTGGGGCCCCCTGGGGCCACATACTGGGCAGGCCCCCAGCTGCCACACACTCCTTGAGTCCCCCATGTACTTCTGGAACCCATCACCATTCTGCACCATGCCATGCCATGCCACATGGGTGTCCCCCAAGCCACAGACTCTCTAGGCTCTGAATCATTATTCAGAGAGGCCTTATTCTGTGCAGAGATCTGAAGTTTGTAATCCTTTGTGTGTGAACTGCTCACCAGGCACCTAATTTTTAGGCACTACAATGCCTAAGCAGAGACTCCTCGGTGAGAAATGTTGATCTGGTTCTAATACTACAATAATGGGCAAGTGCCATCTGAATGCTCCATCTGAAATGCCATCTGAAATGCTCCAGAGTATCCTAGGGTTGCTCAAGCAGTCACAGCAACAGGGTCCCTGCAGGACTGTCTGACAGCTCATCCCTGGGCTGGCTATCAGGGAGCCAGCCAGAGAGTCAGAAAGGGAGGGGGAAAGTTGGAGGACCTTCCAATCAATTGACATTCCAGATAATCATCTTCCAGATAACTGAAATTCTATTGTACAACAATATGGATTCTGGTTATACCCCATAGCAGGTGTTCTTCTAAGGTGACATTTGAGTACAGTCCCCTGTCAGATTCACTGCACACTTCCAGCTTCACAATGGCTAAAGCATGAGTCTGACCAGTAACATTATTTTTCAATAGAAACCCTGGATACCCTGAAAACCATCTCCACTGTGCCCTGAATAAGCAAGGGTTGCTATAAAGATTATACCATAACACACATACGCAAGGAGGATGCATTAATGTTGCAGAGACATTTCAATATTTTTGAATGCTGAGCAGTGTCTGAGTAACCTTAATGCTCAGATACTATAGGAGTTGTGGGGAAATGGAGGGGGAGGGGGAGTGCATTGTATAAAATATGATATTTGTACCATAGTTTAAGATATGATGCATTTAACAGTGACTCTGAGAGTCATAAACTTTTATAGATGACCCACGGCATTTCAATATAAGTCGCATTCACTTCTGTGTACTTTTCACTCATCACCTTTTAAAGCCTTTAGCCTTGCCATTGTAATTTATTGTTACTATGAAACATGCAGTCTTTTGAATATTGTAGCATTAAACTAAAAGAAATGTATTGTGACTTATAATTGTGCTTCAGTACACAGATGAGTATATCATGCATATTTTTTGGTATGCATGTTTATTAGCATGTACAATATTAGGATCATCCATGCAAAGAGAGGATACCCAACATTTGTGTCCCAAGCAACTTCTTCTAAAGACAGTCTTCCATAACAAATACAACTCTATTGCCTTTTTAAAAGATATATTACTTTAACCAACTGTGAATTCCTAGGCTAAGACTAGCAAAGGAAAATATACATTTTGTTTCTTGTATTTCATAGAACAATATACCTTATATTATGGAAGAAAAGAAGATGACGACAATACTTTGTCTCTGGTAAGTACTCTTAAAAATCAGCTATGTGACTACAGCCAAACAAACTTCCTCCAACCATCTGCATTAACATATTGAAAAAGAATATACTGGCATATATTTCAGGTGCACACATGCTGTAAATAACTATATTCTATTTTTATGCAATTTATTTGTAAAAGTCTCAAAATTGTAGAGCACGCTACGACATATTCTTGTATTTTCAACTGATGCAGATTAAATAAGCATACCAACTACAAGTACTTTTAGATTTTTTAAATAACAATCCAGGGATAAAGGTCAAATTATCCTTCATTCTTGTACTCATTGTTATTTCTAAAATATTTTTTTATCCAAGAGGTTTTTTTTCTGAGTAATGGTTTTAAAGGACTCTTTAAATATTAAATATATCAAAATATTGGTGGATTAAATGAGACCTAGTTTCATAATCATAATGAACAATGTTTAGTGTGCAATGCTTTCTCTGAGTGTACTTAGTACCAGCTTCAAGGAGATGCCTTGCATTTTAAAATAGCCTCAGTTTCATTATCGTATATGTTTTCTCCTTTTGAAAGTATTTAGTCTCTCAGATATATTTTTTTTTAATTTCCCAGATAGTAAAACCCCTGATGGGATAATCTCATACCAATCCATATGTGGAAAGCAGTTTTTCAAAACAACAAATCCTACCATTATTTGATTTGATCCAAGAACAACATAATTGAAACAACACAATAGCATAAAGTACAGTTCTTATATATATTCTAGTTAAATTAAATGAAAGACTGTTTAAAAGTAATGAAAGTAGCTTTAGACCAGTAGGTGAACCCATTCTCAAATTAAATATGGGAAAAAGTAAATAAAATTAATCCAAGATTTTTCTATAAATATAGTGTACTATAGTGTGCTTGGTGACAGATATTGATTGGTTTAAGATATCAAAGGAAGTGAACTGCTTTTAACAACCTTATAGACTGTGCTTATTCTGATATCTAAAGTATGAAAACAAATCCAGTACATATATTCAATGATCAAATGACCAGAATTATGATCAAAATCATGATCAATTATACAAATGATAAGAATTATTCCCATATGCATTCCACTTAAATGATTTTGAATATCAATCTTTAAATATAGAGGCTTATTTTGGATGATAAATAAACATAGAAACCATAGTGATTCATCTGACACCAAAACTTTCTCAGGAAAATGAAGCAACTTTTGCCTTTCCAATTAAGGCAAATACTGCCTGCTAGTCTTTCACATTTAGCTAGCATTTATGGGAATTAAGTTAGGGAAATTAATAGGCCCTTGTAACATATTCAAGCCTGCATGGAAAAGGACTGAATTCAAATAAAGCCAGTTTCTTAGTTGATTCTGGTGTCCTCCTGAATTAATCTCTCTCTGAATTTACTGCCTTCATTGCTTCTTCAAAATAAAACAAAGATGAATAAAACATTCCCTGCCTTCTAGGTATCATATTTACCCATAAATAGAATACATACATATGCATAGGAAGATTCAGGGGTTGTACACCCCTTCCACTATGTAGTGCATTGAGCTCTCCAGAATGTGTAGCCCACACCTACTCTTCAGATAAAGCCACAGGGCTGAGGCTGAGTCCAGAACCCCTCACCATCACTCTCTGCAGCCCCTGGACAGAGCAGGGCAGGAGCAGCCACAGGGCTCCCCCTGAACCCATGCCTGATGGGGACAGTGTTGGTGGCAGGCAGGTCCCCCCTTCCCATGTCTGCTCCCTGCCTCACCCTCTGAGATAACCCTTGCCATCCCAGAGGCTTCAGCCTTACTTTCACCCCATGCCCCCTCAACACTGGTCTAAGCTCAGTTCCTGCTGCACAGACATCACAGGGGGCCCAGGCATCCAGGGCTACAGGGAAGTGAAACCATCAGCATATTGTTCAACTCTAACCTGGGAATCATGCAGCCTGGCGGAGAAGCTCGTGATGGAGGAAGGTGAGGAGTGGATCCAGGTGAGGGAAACACTGGGTGGAACTATACGTACACTTTACTGCAGTTGCCTAATTAACTCCACAGTAAAGCACAGTCTACATGTGCCAGTATTAGGGTGCTGTAAATTAACTAACTCTGCCATAGAATAGTATCACTGGAGACAGTACTATCCTATAGGGAAGTAATTTACTCCACCAAAATGCACATACAGATGGTGACAGTGGCTGGCTGGAGCATGAGGGTGCTAGTGGCTAGTACTTGTGGCTGCCTCCTGCTTACCCTTGCACTGTAGCACCCGCATGCCCCAATCAGCCCCTCCACTGCCCAGTGCCATTGGTCACACCAATTTCTCTTGTTTAGTGGGCCCTGACAGCGTCCACATGCCTGAAGGCACCTATTGTCCTATGGGTTAATCACAGCCTCCATACCTCCCCTACAGTTGTGCCCATGTCTTGCAGTTTCACTGTGCCAGCCATGTGTACTTAAACATACATGGTTTAATCTTTGAGACAAGCATATCATATTGGAAGGATCAACCAGGTACTTGCTCTCTGGCCACTCATAATAGGCAGTTTTCCCCCTCTTGGTGCTCTTCCTGCTGCCTCTTCACCCTTAAAGTAAGAGGAGCCTCCAGCTCTCTGTTACAGTATGTAAGAATATAAAGGAGGAGGCTTTCTTCTTGAACATTGCCTAGATAATATTTTACAAGCCTCTCAAGGACAAGAGAATCCTCTCTCATAGAGATACTAGTTCAGGGGAAGCTGTTTAAAATATTTTTAAAAATCTCAGATTTCCTGAAGAATATCCAGGGGCAGATAAAAGGAACTGTATCTAGGATGATTGTACATCCCTGTTTGGCTGGGACAGTCCCAGATCTCATAGGCTGGTCCTGGCTGGTTGGTCAAAAGTTAAACAGATATTCTGGAATCACAGGGGCACAGGGCACTATCCAGTGGAGAGACAGAGTGGCACGTTGTACCAGGTAGCTAAGTCTCCCCACCAGATTGCATCTGCATCCCTACCTGCTGACCTCTGCCACTGCCTGTAGCAGCAAGGCTGACGTGGAGTGGGAGGGGGAAGTGTCCTAGATGTCCCAGATTTCCTTATGCTCACACTAATGATATCTTTCCCTGCTTCTGCACTAGGTAGGAATTGGACTTTCATTTTCAGAAACCTCACAACTTGAAAAGTCTGTAGAAGAGGATCTGCATACCCCTTCCCACCCATCAATCTTTAAAATAACCTTGGTGTCTGACTGTGGTTGCGCCCAGTACCCCCATTTCCCTCCTCCACCCCACCACAGCACCCCCTCCCCTGTTTTTAGGGTTTTCAAGTTTATAGACAGCTTGAGTTTAGTTTGAGGAAGAAATAACCTAACTTGGAGGCTCCACTTCACAGGAAGTCCCACACCCATTCCCGGCCTGTATAGACACAATTTCAAAGTCCTCTGGTTTGAGGAGAGGGTTGCAGTGAGTGTGACTGAATCCCTGCCCAGTTTATTCTATGACGGAAGCAGAAGAACTGTGTATGGATGAGAGGGAGGTCCTATTGCATGAAACAGCATACTTTTATAAAGGCTTCCTGGGTGATATCTGGCCTAACGTTTAATCTTTTTATTGACAGTAAAGAGACAGTTGTGAAGAGACTGTAAACAAATTGAAATCTGCTAAGATTCAAACCACATGTTTAAATGATTTTTGCACCCCATTTATAGAGACTTTCTGCAAATATTCATGCAATCAAATTTTAATGGAGTGAATGATCACAGAAAGGGAATTAGAAAGTTCTGTGAACAAATGTTAATAGTGCCAACATCAAGGAACAAAAGAAAAATAAGAATATATAACTGATCTAATCTAGCCAATCACAGCTAGCTAATACAGCACAGATACCAAATATATATTTATAAAACTGTTGGGAATAATACTACAGTGTTAAAAGTTCACAGAAACACACAATGCATTGATAGTTTCAAACTGCAAAAGAAAATAAAGCAAAACAAACATTCAATAAATTTGTTCTGGATATTGCAAAGCCAGAAAGAGCGCTTGAAATAATCAGATAATATATTTTCTGCAAATTATCCACTCAGTGCCAAGTAATGGCAGTTATGTCTATAACTATGAGTGTCCTGATATATGGGTGACTGTTATTTTGGATATACAGGAATTATTTGTTGCTTCAGTGAAAACAATACTATTTCTATTTTTATTATTATACTATGACTATGTATATGATTCAGGAGGTTCATATCTTTACACCTTTACATGTAAGTACAGAATCCAATCTGAGTTAGCTTCAGTCTGAACCCAGAAACATTTTCACAGGAATGTTAGACACAAACAGAAAGATTGGCACATAATACTATTCCATGAGAAAAATACTTAGCTAATGAAAGCAATTTGCTTCCTTTTCTAATTAATTCCCTCCATCTCCAATGTCATGCCATATTCCTGGTATAAAGCATGTAGTTGTATTTTAATAACAGTCAAAATGTATATATGTGGAACCAGGTTATCAGAACTTCGGCAATATAATTACTGCAATTTAAACCAGCTGAAGCACTGGAAGTCCATAACGCTTTCAGATGGAACTTTCCAAAAGTGCTTGGTATTAGCCTATCTCTGTTCCCACTTGAGAAAAAGGTCTTTTGAAAATAAATATTTAAAATAATGTGCATTACCACCCTCTAACATTCTAGCATGCTCACAAATGTAAGCTTTTTTTCCACTTTTGGAATAAGGATATTTAAGTGCTGATTTGCAAATCACTTGATACAGGTAGGGTTTTATATCATATTATATGCAATACAATTGAGTCAACAGATAATGATCTTAAGCAATTTTTTTCAAGATTACGCCTTACACTGCCTTGTTTATTTGCTACTAGGTGAATACTCCTTTCAGCATAGTTCTGAAGAGTGAAGATAACATCCATTGGTCATCACAAGTTCTATCAGCATTTATTGAGATATTATTTTTATAATGAGCAGGAAGTTGACAGGAGTACATTTCCAGGTCCTGCTTGTAGAAATATATTCTATAAGTGGAAAAAATGGACATATACTCTTGTCAGTGCAGCAGAAGGTTTTATACCTACAAGCTGCAAGTCTATGACATTTTGTTTTGTGGTTATCTTGCACATTCAGGGGTTTCAGCTAATGTCTCAACTTAAATTTCCCTTCCAATGAAAAGATAGGAGAACATATTTTTACTGTAAATATTAAATTCCCTGCTTCTAATCAGGTCAGGGCCTTGTTATATGCTACACTGAGCTTCTCAAATGTTAATCAGTGCTAGTGCTAGCATGAGTTTGGAGCAGTCACACATTTAGGCCACCAGGGGCCTGGAGGATAAGAAGCACTCCCTCCCATGCCAGACTTTCCATCTTGTGCACCCCACCCCCCAAGATACCCTAGTTCTCCCCCTGACCCTGGGGCTCCCCTCCTGCCCACCCATGTTCCCAGGGCTCCCATCCCCACTTACTTGTGGCTGTCTGAGCTATCTGTCTTGGGGGGTTAACTAGGGTGCCTGACTCCCACTGCCACAGCTGCAGAGTTGCTAATCTTCTCCAGGCTGAGCTAATTTACAGCGCAATAGCAGCAGAGGCAGCAGTAGCTGGGAAGGTCAGTAAACCCTTCCCTACCACCTCCCCTGGGGACAGACAGCACAGATAAGGTAGCTGCAAGTAAGTGGGGGTCTGGGTGGGGGGCAGTTCTGGGGTGCTGGGCAGGGCAGGGGGGGCAATGGACCCAATCCAGGCCAGCAGGGGAGAGGGGGTGGATAGGGTGTTCACATTAGTGTGTGCTACATGTTAGTGTAACACAGTGGTCTCCAACCTTTTTATGATGAAGATCACTTTTTGGAAGTAAAGGGCAACCCAGGATCTACTGTGCTCCTTCCCACCCTGCCCCCTGCCCTGGCCCCTCCTACCCACTGCCCCGCCTCCACTCCATGTGTCCCTGAACCGCAGAGAGTCACAAACCTGGCCAGGCTGGGCAGGGGCCCAATCCCACTTCTGTGCTGCAGCTGTGCTCAGCCACACCCACCTGGTGGCCAGACGAATGCGGCGTCAGGCCCCGGCCTGGCTGGGTTTGGAAGCCTCCATGGTCCAGAGGCATGTGTGGGGGGCTCCCACCGCTGGGCACAGCCCGGCAGAGATCCTGGGGGCCCGTGCCCCTCTACCTGTGCCCATCTGGCCACCTGGAGGATGCAGCTCAGTGCAGCTGTGGTACAGAAGTGAACTTGGGCCCCAGTCATCCAGGGGCACATGGAAGGGTACTCCTTCCACAGGGCAAAGCTCAGAAGAGGCCCCTGGGGCCCGTGCCCCACAACCTGTGATAGGGATGAGGCAGCTGCTGCAGCGGGCTGCCCGCTGCACCCAGAGCACAGGTGGGGGAGGGGAATAGATCTCTTCCAAGGTCCTCCCAGTGGTGGGAGTGCCCCCCCCCTCATGTGCCCCAGGACTACCAAATCTTCTGAGACCCAGCTGGGCCAGGGATGCCCCCATGTGAGTCCCTGCTGCTTAGCAAGCCATGCCCATGCTTGGCTACCTTGCAGCAGGGCTTGAGGCACAGCAGCAGCCACCTTTGCCACCTCCATCCCTGCAGAGATGGGGGGAAGCCCCCCCACACGCCCCCCTCTGGATGAGCTCCCTGGGCTCCAATCCTCCCACCACCCAGCTGGGCTCATCCCAGCTCCTAACTGGGCTGTAGGGTCAGTCACTTACGGTGGAAACCTTTATCTGGTCCCCACCCCTCCCTTCCCCGCAGATTGACCTGCTGGGGCCAGGGGGAGGGGGCAGGTGTGTGCATGCATGCATGCCCACCTATCACCCATCCCAGGATCAACCAAAAGAGGTTCTGGGATTGACCTGTTGATCAGGATTGACAGGTTGGTGACCACTGGTGTAACACAAGCTGGGTAACACAGATTGGAGATAAACCTAGCCTGTAGGGCCGTGAGTAGATGAAATGATAGGCCTGTGTGCACAACACTTTAAAGTGGACTAAATGCTTTTGCACCACTTTAATCGTGTCCATGTTTGCATGCCTTGGCGGCATGTTGCGCATTAATTCCAGCCACTGTAAGAAATTTGGCAGTGTAATGCACCTTAAATGACTTGGGGATCAGCAGACTATACCTCCTTCGAGGCATTTTAGTCTGCTGCCCCTACAGCCACAGAGAGAAGCACCAAGCTCCGTGCAGCTCCATGGCCCTGCAGGAAGCCTGTGCAGGCAGTCTGGCAGGAGCCCAGGAAAGCACGCTCTGTCCAAGAAAAGTGGCGAGCCTGACCCCCCTCTGCCCCTCGAGCCTGCCTGCCTGAGCTGCGCGGGGGCCCGGTGCTTCCTTCTATTGCTGCGGTGCCCCCAGGGACCACCCAAGCCAGGTGCCAGTAGGCAGCTGCTGCCTGGGTGGAGGGCTGCTGCTGCCCTGGAGGGAAGAACCAGCCCCACCCCACAGCTCAGGGACTGCTCTGCCCACCAGCAGCTTGCCCTCCCCTCCCCACCAGAGAGGCAGTTAAGGTGTGATCACAATACGGGGGTGTAATCAGTTTTGTCTACACCTGCCCTAGTGTTGTAACTTTAAGCCACCTAATAGTTTCATAGTTGGTAGGGTCAGAAAGGACCTGAGTAGATCATCAAGTCCGACCCCCTGCCATGGGCAGGAAAGAATGCTGGGGTGAGACGACCCCGGCAAGGTGTCTATCTAGCCTCCTCTTAAAGACCCCCAGGGTAGAAGCGAGGACCACTTCCCTTGGAAGGTGGTTCCAGATCCTAGCTACCCTGACTGTGAAGTAGCGCCTCCTGATATCCAGCCTGAATCTACTCTCTGTCAGCTTATGGCCGTTGTTCCTTGTTACTCCTGGTAGTGCTCAGGGGAACAGGGACTCTCCCATTGCCTGTTGGTCTCCCTTGGCCAGTTTATAGACAGCCACCAGATCCCCTCTTAGCCTCCTCTTGTGGAGGCTGAACAGGTTCAGGTATCGTATCCTCATAGGACCTTCTCTGCTGCCCCCTGATCATGCGAGTGGCCCTCCTCTGGACCCTCTTGATGTTGTCCACATCCCTCCTGAAGTGCGGTGCCCAGAACTGGGTGCAGTACTCCAACTGGGGTCTGACCAAGGTCACATAGAGGGGGAGGATCACCTCTTTGGACCTGCTTGTGATGCATCTGTGGATGCATCACAAGGTGCGCTTAGCTTTTCTGACTTCATCCCCACATTGGTGGCCCATGTTCATCTTTGAGTCAATAATGACTCCAAGATCCTTTTCTGCCTCTGTGCTGGTGAGAGGGGAGTTCCCCAGCCTGTAGTTATGCTGCTGGTTCTTCCTTCCCAGGTGCACTACCTTGCACTTGTCAGTGTTGAAACCCATCCTATTCTCATCCACCCACCTTTGTAACCTGTCCAGATCTGATTGCAGTTTATCCCTCCCCTCTAGCATGCCCACCTCCCCCCACATCTTAGTGTCATCTGCAAATTTGAACAAGGTGCTGTTCACCCCCTCGTCCAAGTCACTGATAAAGATGTTGAACAGCGCAGGCCCATTGTGAGAGTTTAATGAGAGTTTAAAACTAGTTTTAGGTGTTAATATGTGGACAATCCAGGAGCTAAGAGCTCCAGGTGTCACCTAAAATTAATGTGTAACAAGGCTTTAACAGATAACTACAAGTTGCCTTGACAAAATCCACTGGCTTTTATAAAAGCAGATTAGTGCAAAAGCAGAATCTTTCAGGTTAGAATTTAGCTGTTACAAACCTTTGCTTTCATTTTCTTTCATGCCAAACTATCACTCTGCACTCTTTATTCATTAGTTGGCATGTATAGTTAATCAAGGAGAGAAAGCAATAATAACAAAAAACATTGTAAAGGATTAGTTTTATGGGATCAAGCATTTAACTATCAAATGTGCATGCCATGGAAGTTAAAATCCAGAATTTTATGTTATTAAAAATAAATAACTAGAGGAAGATTTTTTCATTAACATTTGTCATGAAAAAGGTGGTTGTTTTTAGAAATTTTATTTTTAGTTTACCTGAAATAATCCTCTGTCTGTGACATCACAGTTGGTTACTGTGGAGATGATTGTGATTCTGCAAGTAGAGGATTATTACACTTGGTGTGGAATGAACTGCAGGAGCAGATGAACTACAGTTAGATATAAAGATCCTATTATTTGCAAAAAGCCTATAGCAATAACATATGCGTGGAAAATAGGATTGTAGGCAATACAAAAGCAGAATGTATTGTTTAAACAGAATATATTCCACAAGTCATCAAATATTCTATCAAACAGAAGAATTATAGTTGTGTAATCTTAAATTGGGAGGAGGGGGAACAGGATGTACCCTTTCAGTATCAGGAAAAAATGCCTATCCTTAATTCATTATGTTTTGTTATTTGAAAATATTAAACTCTTTGTGGTATGAAATAACTCCAAAACTCTGATTTAGGAAATGTTTGACTGGAAAACAGGTCACAGGTCAGTGGAACTTAGGCACATGTTCACTTTAAATATATGCTTCCATGCTTTCCTGAGTTGGGGCTAAAATTGTGACCTTTGCAAAACTAACAACTGGATGGATTTTATGTTAAATTATCCAGCTATATATAAACAGATATAACATATTTAATGTATACATCTCTGCATTTATAATGTTGTATGTTTGGAAATATGTGGCTAAAATGAAAAGTCTAAAAGACTAATTAAGTGTATTGCCCTAGAAAATCTGGAAAATATGAATCCTCATGAAAACCCACAGTACAGAAAGTAAAACAGCCTCTCACTACTGTTCTTAGGTGAAGTGGTGGAAAAGATTGGTTGGTTGCTCACACTTACTATTGCTTGATCCATTCTGATGCTGTGCTGCCCTGAGGAGGTTGTAGAAGCAGTAGTTTAAATTCACTTTAAGCTCTGACTGGATGGTTACCCATATGCTTAGAGGTACCTGAAATTTCCCAAGGGCAGTTCAATCAGCAAATAAATCAACTGTACTCTTATAACGTGCCTTTCTTCTATAGGGAGACTGAGCGAATGATTGATTCATCAAATTTATTCAATCAGAATGCCCACAATCTGCAGTGTCACATTTCATTTCTAATCTGGTCACTTGCACAGCCAGGGTCAATTCATAGACAAGTTTAGGATCATATTTTGTTGCATGCATAATGTTATATAAACTTGTGGAAGAGATGGCAAAATGGCAGAATGCAACTCTGGAACCAAAGGTACTGATAAGTTCAGATACCATCAGCATTGTTAATTTATCAGTTACATATTCTAAAATTAATTATTGCAGTCCAAGTTAGTTTCAACAGAAAATGGGATAATTTTGCTGGATGTGAGATAATACAAAGGAAAAACAGGACTTAGAACTGTCCAACTTAGGGTTATATAGGGAACATATATTGTTCATTAATGAAAACAAAATAGTAATTTATCTCACTTTATATGGACCAAATAGAGATCCCCATGTCTCCTAGGTGTGACTAGGTTTAAAAGATGAAGGTATTCAGACCTGCATTAACAAGATGGCAACCTTGCTCCAGCTTTCATTTATTTTGTTTTTTTCCTAGTCTTGTCTACATGATTTATTCCATACTTTTCCTCATGTTTGAAGTTTTCAGCCTAAACCACTGCAGCAAGCCTCAACTTCTCCTACAAATCCTAACCCCAAAGTTACTTCCATGAAGCTCAGAAAAACTGTCCTCCTCAGCAAGAACAGAATACTGTCAACTATGTACTGTCAAAACAAAAGAATTGTTAGTATAAGGCATTTCCCTGTGTTTCCAAGTGTGTTTTGGGGGGACTATTCAAGCACAATCTTGAAAAAGAATACATAAAACATTGTTATTAAGACTAATTATACATGTTTGGAGCAAGTTTATCTGGTTTGTTATCAAGGAAACCTTTGGAACTTGGATGTTAGCACAAAAACAAACAAACAAAAAAACTTTCCCAGATTATTTTTGATTCCTTGGAGAAACCAACCTTTGTTCTTGTGAGGCTTTCACGAGTTCAGGTAGGGCTTTATCCAAGACCCACTGAAGTCAAAGAAAACATTTCCATTTATTTGGGAAGGGTTTTAAATCAGGCAGGAATTATTTGGCCTTATCTGTAAAACCTGCAATCCTACAAGACAATCTATCTTGTCACAAATAGTCTCAGAGTCACACAGCTACTCCCCTCACCTAATAACCTACTACAGTACAAAAAGAAACAGGTACTGACTACAATCCCCTGGTTGTTCAATACCATCATACATTGGAACCTATGAAAAGGAACATCAAACAATTACGAACTATAATAAAAAAAGATCAGACCTTGAGGGAAATGTTCCCAAATCCCCCACTCCTGGCCTTCAAGGAACCCCCAAACCTGGCCCAATTCATAATTCAAAGCAAATTCCACTCTAATTAAAAGACTCAGCAGAACAGACACAGCCCTGTCCTAAAAATAAATGCAAAGCCTGTCAGCACTTCTCCAGTGACACAATACTCAACACCCTTCACAACAAAACCATCCGAATTCACTGATCTTATTACACATATACATCACAGCTACAATATATGCCATCCAGTAAAAGACGTGAACACCAGTAGGAACATAGTTTTCACAGAACAACCGCTCCCTCTCTTATTTTACAATCCTCATGATCAAAAAAAATTTACAAAACACTTCCAGGAGACAGGCCTGGGAACAGAAATTCATAACCCTATTGGATAGACTAATCTGGACTCAATACAGAGAGTGAGTTTATGGCTCGTTACAGTCTAACAAATACTTCTACTAATCTCCCTGAACTTCACAGGTAACAACTGCCTTTCCCTTCTGGAGGGATCTCACTCTGCTACTAGCAAGATTGCTTATTCTACAACACTTCTGTGTTATAAAGGGTCCTGATAACACCTCTTTATGCATAGTTCACAACCCTCCTCTAACCTTCCATGGTGACTGTTTGCATTTACATGAAGTCTTCTCTCTGCTATTTAGCTCAGCCCTGCACCTGCCTCTGTCTTAGACTTGAGGAAGGGCACGTGATACGCAAAAGCTTGTCCAACACCTCTGCCAGCTATGCAGCTGGTTCAGTAAAAGATAACACAAAATATCCTTGTCAATTTTATTTTTATGATTACATGACGTTTTCTTGTGCACTCCACATCTTTCTCTTT
Source organism: Alligator sinensis (assembly GCF_000455745.1). Classification (NCBI taxonomy): domain Eukaryota; kingdom Metazoa; phylum Chordata; order Crocodylia; family Alligatoridae; genus Alligator; species Alligator sinensis. The sequence continues at coordinate 1,014,951 of NW_005842357.1, forward strand.
CTCTAGTTCCCTTGGAATTCTGTCAATAATTACTGTTGTCCAGTCCGGTATATAGTCCAAATGTTCTTTCTGGCTTATATTGAATCCATAAACTGACATAGCCTTCCTGCAAAGAGAGATCGAGAGAAAAGAGATGAAATATGAAAAAGGAGGTACTGAGAAAGCAAGAAAGGGGGAAAAAAATAAAACTCTGTGCTGCCTCTGTTAGCCTGAATGGATCATTATGCTAGAAACCTGGCAAGACTTCCCGGGGTTGGTTTTTGTTTTGTTTTTAAATACTGCCATTTTGCTCTCTCTCTCTATCAGCACATTCAAATAACATACCATAATAGTGTACTTTAAAAACATCTAATTTCACCTGCTGTGCTGTCTGTACAGCTGAATGAATACCCACTAGAGACGTAATGACCTTATTCTATCTGTGCTGAAATGATTCAAATATTTACAGCTGACACTATTCATGCCCCAAATTTTAGGGCAAATTGTTGCAGCCTGTATCCAAGGAATTATTCACCAGGAAAACATTTATTTTTCTTCAATTACATATTTTTTCAGGGGCAAACACTGAAAAGGATGATTCATTTCTGGACCAGCAAACATCCCCCACTTCACTAGCTTTCAAATTACTGAACCATTTTGACACAATTGATGTTCTACAGTACTCAGAAAAAAATGTTAAACTACAAATGACGTGACCCCTACCTGGGACTAGGAATTCTTTCACTTGAGATTCATTTTATTTTCCTGACTTAGGCAAAATGAATACACCATGCTTACTTTGTACGATCTAAGCACAGTGGCAGTTCATCACAGTTTCATTTCCTTAACAAGGAAAGGGTTAAATTCCCCCAAGATGCCAGGGTATGACAATTCTGAGTTTGCTTAGTGGGGGATTCTATGGATTCAGAAAGTGCAAATCACCCACATTCCAGTTTCTGAGACTGGCTGGGGAGAAAAGAGTATTATTTTCTATTTAATTTTTCCAGTCATTTCAAAAGTCCTCATCCTTCTCTCTCTTAAGAGGGGGTGTCTGCAGAGATATGATTTAAAACAAAAAACTTTCTGATCATCTAATCTAGCAAAACACATTTTTAATATCTACATGTAAATGAACAGCTTCTGCATGGGTTATTTTAAACTAATTGCATTGCAGCAGCATTACAGCAGCATTGCAGCAGCACTTTGAAAACTCCATCAGAAACTGATGTCCCATTTTCCTCACACATGCCCAAGGCACATGTCCAGAGTGAAAAGACAGTCCCCATCCCACAAAATCTACATGGATTAAATAAAGAGAAGGAAAGAGAATGAAGTAACACAAAAAAATATTTCATACATGTACCCAGCTTTGAAGTATGTGGCCACATCTACACGAGACACTGACTGTGCAGTCATTATTGCGCAGTCATTTAGTATTTGTATAAACAAGTACTAAATGACGATGCAGTAACTGGAGTTACTGTGCAGTAGCTTTGCTGAATGACTTGTAGGTGGTACTGACTGTGCAGTGGATACTGCTATACAGTAGCATCGCATCACAGTTTGTGCCATGTGATTCTACTGCACAGTAGTAACAAGCTACTGTGCAGTCAGTGTCTCATGTACGCATAGCCTGTGTCCTATTGGCACATGCTGATAGCTGCACTAAGTTGGCTACATTCTACCTGTTTTAGGAAATAATGTGTGGCACTTTTTAGGGGAAGTCTCAAGCAGGGTGGACCTGCCCAAAGAGACTTCACAGGAAATACCTTTTTAGGAACTGCCTCCTGTTTCTGTTAGAGAACAAGTTTGAGCATGTTCTGTGTTTTTTTCAGGTCACAAATGAAAAAGGGTAGTGTACAGAAAGAAAGGCAGTTACTCATGTACCAGATCCCAAACTATTTAGGGCTCACATGTATCTGGAAGCAGGCAACTACTGAGACAAGTATTTTCAGTGTTACAAGCCACATCTACATATGTGGCGGTGTAACCCGGGAGGGGGGGGCTTCTTCTTGGGGCCGATTTTGCCTTTGGCCTGCCCGCCTGTTTTTCTGGGCCAACTGCCCACCTTCTCACCTGCCATGCCTTGATATCAATTAATTAATAGTTGTTAATTAAGCGGGAGGCTGCCCATTTCTTTTCCCAATGCCAGGGGGCTCTATCTGCAGCTCTGTTCCTCCCCTACACCCCAGTCCAAGCCTCACAGATGCTATTTATAAATTCCTTTTATGTTGGTGTCTCGGCTGAAATTCATAACCCTAAGCTGTGGGCTTACCTCTCTCTAGCTGGACTTGTCAGTCAAAAACCCACTAATCAGGGCTTGACTCTAAGGCTCCAGCTCTCAAAGACTCACTTGGGCTCCAGCACCCTCTCTGGTGCTGAGGTCTGTTCACCCCCCAAGTACTGTGCCCCCTCTGGTGCTGGGGTCCACTCACCCCCAAATACTGCATCCTCTCTGGCATTGGGGTCCCCACACTGAAGTGGGGTTGGGGTCCCCAAATAGTTTCAGCCCGATCCTCTGGGTATTAACATCCAATGCAAAACATAGGTTTCTATGGCCATAGAATGGAAAAAAGGATAATAAAGAAATAAGATAGGCAACATGCCTACTTACTTTAGATGGTCATGCTTCTGGCTCACAAGTGACGTATTCTTCCAGTACAGACTGCAGCTGCAGCACCGCGGTCATTGGGAGTCCCCCTCTCTGCTTCCCCTCTGGCCTTCTCCACTCACCATTTGTAGGATCCTGGCCTTCCTCTTCTTGTCAACTGACTGGCTGGCAGGGCTTGAGCCTTGTCTGTGCACTTGCTTATCAATTCAATCTACTCAGCTTAGGCTAACCTGCCAAGATTTAATTGATTCAGCCTTGGGTTTTTTGATTGCCTGTACATAGAAAAGAACACTGTGATCAAGTACCAAGGGGTGAAAGAACCAATACCTCACATCGCTCTGGAGGATAAATCTTGGTTTCATTAACAGTTTTTGCTACTTGGGTTCTATGATCAACAGGAATCTTGACCTTCAGACTGAATTGACTAACAGAATGAGAAAAGCAGATAAGAATTTTGGGCTATTACAGCAACGTGCATGGAATAACAACAAACTATCAGCTAAGGTGAAGATATGAATCTATGATATTTGTATGCTATCATCCCTGCTTTGTGGTTCAGAAACATTGACTACATATGCTGGGCATATCAAGGGACTGAACAGCTTCTACAGGAGATGTCTGCATAAGATCCTGAAAATAAAGTGGGAAGACAGAATACTAAGCACAGAGGAACTGGAGCACCCAGGACTGACACACTTAGAAACCGCTGTTGAGAAGAAAAGGTTGAAATGGATCAACCATGTCAGGAGAGTGGAAGACGACCATATCCTGAAGAATATTTTCATAGATTTCATAGACATTAGGGGCTGCAAGGGACCTTTCGGATCATCGAGTCCAGCCCCCACTGCCATAGGCAGGAAGTCTGCTGGGGTCAAATGATCCCAGCAAGATAAACATCCAGACACCTTTTGAATGAGTGCAGAGTAGGTGCTTGCACCACCTCTAGGGGGAGTCTGTTCCAGACCTTGGACACATGAACTGTAAAGAAGTTTTTTCTTATATCCAATCTAAATAAGCCTTCCATGAGTTTGTGGCCATTAGACCTTGTTAGCCCTTGGGGAGTCCTGGTGTTCTCCCAGGTCCTGATGCACCCCCTTATATAGTTGTAGGCTGCCACCAAGTCTCCCATGAGCCTTCTCTTCTCCAGGCTGAAGAGTCCCAAGTCCCTCAGCCTCTTCTTGTAAGGCTTGCCCTCTTGGCCTTTGATCATATGGGTGGCTGTCCTTCGGACTCTCTCAAGCTTATCCACATCCCTCCTGAAGTGGGGGACACAGAACTGGATGCAGCACTCCAGCTGTGGCCTCACTAAGGCCTAGTAAAGCAGGAGGATGATGTCTCTGGTTTTGCTTGAGATGCATCAGTGGACACATGCCAGAGTTTGGTTTGCTTTTCCAGCCACAGCATTGCATTGGTGGCTCATGTTCATATTATGGGCAATCAAGACCCCCAAATCTCTTTTGGTCAGGTTGCTAGTGAGAGTAGCACTGCCGAGCCTATGCTGCAGGTTCTCCTCCCAAGGTGGAGCACCCTGTACTTCTCTACATTGAAGGACACCGGGTTTTGGTCTGCTCACCTTGTGAATGTGTCCAGGTCAGCCTGTATCCCCACCCTGTCTTTCAATGTAACTGCCTTTCCCCATAATTTAGTGTCATCTGCAAACTTTGCCAGTCCACATCTGATGCCTGAATCCAGATCATTAATGAAGATGTTGAAGAGTACTTCCCAAGTACTGAGCCCTGAGGGACACTACTGGTCACCTTGGGCCATATTGATTCACTCCCATCAATTAGTACTCTTTGGATCTGACCCCGGAGACAGTTTCCTAGCCATTGGACCATGAAATGGTTGAGGCCACAGCTCTCCAGTTTAACCTGAGGGAGACTAAATCACCCTCAGGGGAGACTAAGTCAAAGGCTTTCTTGAAATCCAGATATATGACATCAACCTCATCTCCCTTGTTCAGGCAATGCGTCACCTGGTCCTAGAAGGAGATGAGGTTGGTCAGGAAAGACCTGCCAGTAACAAAGCCATGTTGGCTGGCATTCAAAAGGTTGCCTTCTGTTAGCCTGTTGCTGATGGATCCCTTGATGATTTTCTCCAAGACCTTTCCAGAGATGGAAAGACTGATTGGCTTGTATTTCCCTGGATCTTCCTTCCTTCCCTTCTTGAAGACTGGGACCATGTTGGATCTTTTCCAGTCTTCTGGAACTTCTCCCAAGCATCACAAATGTTCATATATCTTCACCATAAGGTGAGCTATGATGCCCGCCAGCTCCTTCAAGACTCTCGGGTACATTCCATTAAGCCTCGCAGACTTATGGATTTCTAGCCTCTCGAGGTGTTACCTCACCTGATCTACATCAATTGTGGGCCCATCTCCCACTCCCTGGGTGTTTTGCATCCTGTCTGACTGTGTGACCCCCTTGGGAAGGTGAAAAACTGATGCAAAGTAATCATTTAGGAGATTGGCCTTTTCTTGGGCATCAGACATCAGCTGCCCCATTTGATCTCACAGCGGTCCAGTGTTGCCTTTGTTCTTTCTCTGACTTCCCACATATCTAATGAAGGACTTTTTGTTGTCCTTGATTCCCATGGCTAGCTTGAGTTCAGTTTCTGCCTTGACTTTTCTGGACCACTCTCTACATGTGCGGGCTAGTGATGAGTAGTCCTCCTTGGTGATGCTTCCCATTTTTCATCTGATGTAGGCTTCTCTTTTAAGTTTCAGGAGATCAAACAGCTCCCTGTTTTGTATTTGAGATGGCTCTAGAAAGTGGGGTCACCCTGTATGGCATTACCACAATGTGTGCAAAAATGACAACAAGTCAGTCAACATTACTGTAGAAGTCTAGGAGGAGTTCTCAGAACCCCATCAAGCCTTATTGTGTATCCATTGGAAACAATGGGCACCAATTGCTGGTCCTGTCGATCAAACTTTCAAGAAGTAAACTAGCTTGCTGTTGGTTCACCAGCAGAGTGTAGTACTCTTCAAGAAAAAAACAAAACAAAATACTGCATTGGGATGCTCTCGTCTCTCTTATTGTCTCCAAACAGACAAACATGCATACATGTGTGCATACATACACACAAACATGCTAACAGATAAAATACTCCTAACTTGGACTTTGAGCATTACTGAAAGAGTCTCTCTAAAGAATGACATTTATACTAACCATGTTTAACATTTTAACACTTTATAAATGGATACAGGGTGATTGATTCATCTTGTGAAATTACAGTAGTTTAAATGTATTCCCCAAAGTATAAACATTTGAGTTTGGGAAGGTTCTTTGTTTTTACTACCTGAGGCACCAGTAGGTTCATCCTGTCTTCAGCATGAGAGGGTATTTGTCAAGCATGAAAGACGCGTGATGCTCCTCAGGAAACAAATTTACCTATATCTGCAGAGAAACCTCCCTGATGTAGAAAATGTTTAAATGTTCATTTGCACTGATCCTAAATTATTCACAAAAAGACATGTTTCATCTTTATAATCACAACATGTTACACAATACAAGAACTCCACTGAAGAAGAGAATATTAACAGAAAGACCAACAAGAAAGGAATATTTGTAACGTCAGCCAGCCACAGGTCTAAGGGGAAAACTCCCCTGCAGGCAGGAAGTTGCAAAAGTAGTCAAAACTTTGTAAGGCTCAAGTGCTTCAAGAGTCACAACAAGGAGAAAAGATAATAAAGTAATAGACAATATATAGGATATCAGGCTCTCTAATAATAAACAGTAACCAGCAGGGAATGGGTATTCCTAGCCAAAATATCAAAGAAATGCTTTCTGATCTCAAGTTGCTGTGTGAACCAACAAAAAGACTAATGATGAGGCATTCCATGACTTTCCTGGCTAGGTTATTGACATGTTGTGTTACTTAAGTGAAGTTCTTCACCTCTATTTACTTTTGTTAGTCTTCCCAGACATGCATTTGTTTTTGTTTTTTGGTTTTTAATGTAAGTTCTTACCAGCAGTACTGTCTCTTGGTAGTCTATAATTTATACTCTATAATTTAATTAGTATTCACAGGAGTGTCAAACATATGGCCCATGAACTGGATCCAGACTGTGGAGCTGTATAATATGGCCCGGGAATTCTGGACTGACCCCATGCCTCATGTGCTGAACCCAGCTCTGTCCTGGCCCCATGCACTGCATTTGATGTATGGGCTGGACCTAAATCCATGGATGCTGCACACAGCACAAGCAGTCAGTCCAGGATGCACAAGGACCCAGCTCCATGTGTGCTGTCTGCAGCACAGATAGACACTCCAGGGTGCCCAATGCATGCGGCATCTGCACTGTATAAGCTCTACATGCTATCTTAGGGGCTGGAACTGATCAGGCTATGCTAGAGCCAATGCACAATGCCACTCTGGCAGGGCACTGCAAGCAGTACACACCCCATGCTGGCCCCCTATACTATATGTAGTGCCCATGGTGTCAGGTCCATTCCATGTGCCCCATGCAGCACTGGCCCCAAGATTCACAGTACATGTGGCACAGGGAGCCAGCATGGAGCTTGCACTGCCTCTGGCATGTGGACTGGAAAAAGCACTTCACACAGCACAAGGGTCAGTCCAGGTCATGGACTGGATTGGCTTTTGGACCAGCTCTCTTTGCTGGCTCCAGTACATATACACAGCCTGGGCTCCGATTCAAACTGGCCCTGGAACCAATGTACCGGGCCAGTCTGGCAGGGTGCCCCATGCAGCCCACACCCCAGACTGACTCCTGTGCTGCATGGGTCCAGCCTGTATGCTGCAAACATTGTAAGCCCTGAATCGGAGCTGGTGCATGCTGCATGCCATGCAGAGGCTGGACCCAGAGTGTACAGAGATTTGGACCTGATCCATCCTACAGACTGGCCCAGCAACCCTCATCCTGCAGGGCTGAATAAGCTTGACACCCCTGGTCTACACAGTGTAGGTCTATCTGCCTTCTATCGCTTAATTTACATTTAAACAATTCCTAGAACAATAAGGGTCATTTGGACTGTTTAGGTCCTCGTACAATGCAAAAAGAACTTATATGATAACAGGGCATTAGATTAAGAATCCCAGATCACTTACACAACTGTATCTCACCTTATTGGTATGTCTTATTCTTTTTCTTATTCTTTTTTCACATAGACTATATATTCTAATGCAACATAAAGGTGAATTGAATTTCTAAAGGAACTCAGGAGATATTTTCAAGTGGGTTGCAATGGGTTGAGAGTATTCAAATGCTGAAACTTGAGTGTATATGTTTCCAAAAGGAAGAGGATAGTGGGTGCAATTTGAGAGTGCAAATGGTCCTGTATTTCAATAACATGCCTGAGATTCTGAGAAATCAAAACTGCTCAGTGACTAGCCTTTTTGCCAGCATGAATACTTTACACCTGCCATGAAAAAAGGGATCAAAACAGGAATTCCAAATTAATAACAAAATTGCCCTCAGCCTCCCCCAATCCTGGTAACCTCTTGTTTATTAAACCTATGTGGCAGCTGCTTATAACAATATGTTTCAAGAATTACCATACCAGACACACACATATGTGGTCTATTGGGTGGCTTCCCTTCCTATTGTCCTGAAATCCATCTGTGTCTGCCTCACATAGCAAAAACTATCTTTGCCACTAAATTCTTCTAGACCTGGCAATAATCTCCTTGGGTTTGAATATCTGATTTCCCAAATTCAAGCTGGAGAAAGATTCATAACCCAAAGAGATGAAAGAGGGATTTCCATTACCTCAAGATGGCAGAAATGGGAGGAGTTCAGGCAGAAGAGAAGCTGATAATGAGGTTGTCGTGAGCTAATAAAGGACAAGGGACATGGTTGTAGGACAGGAGGAAATTGGGTAAGACTTGCATGTTTTACTATGCAAAAGGACCACACAAAACCTAGAGGCAGTCCTTCTTTCAAACCTTGTTTGGATATGTTGTATTATCACTTGTTTTTGCAAGAAACCAAGATCTCTTCATCCCTATCCAAACCATTCCATACAAACCATAATCTAAACTCTACATAAGACTCTCCTCAGCCCAGACATAACACAGACCTAATACCCTAATTTGCCACAGGTAAAGGAGGGGAACCATGGCAGCCAATGTTCTGCTTCTATGTGATATTGTCAATATATGTTCAAAAGATGCTGGGTAAAAGGCCATGCACCCCACCCCCACTACAGAAGAAGACAAAATGCCTGCATTTCATATCAATCTTTCCAGCATCTAACTTTTAAGCTTGTCAATATGCCATGTACATATCTTACTAGTCATGTAAATTAAATGTATTATGTGAAAACCAGTGTTGGTACAAAATACACAACAATGTAGACAATAAATATGGAAATAAAGTGGATAATAGCCCATCTGTGCTTTGTTGAGAGGGAATTGTTGTGGGAATAAAGATGAAAGTCATGAACTGAATCTTGAAGATACCTTGGCCAGAGCCAGTTGGAACTATGTGTTATACAGAGGCCCAAATTTTACAATGTCAATCAATAAGCATTCATACACTAAATGAAACATGCTTCTGGTAGACTCCTTGATGCTGAGCAATTTCTGAACATCGTTCATTAAGGGTGTGTACAAACATTCACTGTACCCAGTCTATAATCATGTGACTTTAAGCTGCATGATCATAAACTGGGAGTGGAATGTACAGACATTTGCTGGAACAGGGAGCTGTATGGGGAACCCAATGTAAGTAATTTTAGGGTAGGAGTGGGGCAGGCAGGATTAGGGGGTAGGGGACTAGCAGAGTCAGGGGGTGGATCCAGGGAGTGTCAGCAGGATGGGTGGGCCTGGTAGGTCTGTAGGGGCGGGGGTTGTTTGTGTAGGGGACCATGATCTAGAGGCCTCAAAATAAGTCAGTCAGGGTCATGGGAGGCAGAAGAGTGCACACTGATAGCTGGGGTGAGTTGTTGGGCTTTCTCTGGGGCTACACTCTGGACCTGTACAGATCTTTGATGGATCAGGTTAACTTACTCAGATGAACTAACTTAGATAAGGCCAATCATTTTTGATCTGATTTAAACCCCCTGATTATCTGCATAGATGAGCATTTAAATCAACCTAACTCTAGTTAGTTTGATCTTAATGTAATAACTGCATATACCTCCAATTATTGAAAGTCCATTCCACTCTTGTGACATCTGCTACCTAAACATTTGTTGACTCTTGAGGAGTTATATTCTATAATATTCTCAATAGCCCATTCTAAACTGAAGTAGAGGTATGGAAAGTTTTCTTACAGGTTATTTCACTTTTCATTTCTTAAACCTGGGAATGGGTAGGGTACAGAAATAGGACAACACAAAGGGGATACTTAAAAACATATCCTTTTCCTGTTTTTTTTTTTTATTCTTAATTTGTGAGGAGAGTTGGGATGATACTTTCACTTTTTTCTCTATAGTAGTAGAGCACCTCTTAAATGACCTGACCTGGAAAGACAGCTTTCCCCACTCTGCCTTGATAAGGACTAATGGATATGCCAATGAACCATCAAGACTTTGCAAAACAAATTATGCACCTCACCTGTCTTGTTCTGTTCTGATTTTGCACAGAAATCTAAGGTATGCTCAAATGCCTCTAAAACTTCCCTCAAGCCAGCACTGGTCAATCTGGTGTGAAACATGCAGTCACATTTCCGCGACACAAGCTAACAATGATAAAAGGAAAACACTGAATAATAGAAAGAAAATGTTACTCTTACTTATCAGATTGGTACATTACAATCTCTTTTTCAGTGACCAGTTTCTGAAACAGGTCTTCTATTCTTCTGATATTTTAGATACAAAACAAGTAATCCCTGGCAATAAACAGAAGCCAAATTGTCCACTACATTTGTATTCAATTAATTCATTCAATATAAATGGCATTTCAATTTTATTTCAAAGCTTATGTTTCACTTCCTTTGAAAAAAGTTCCTTCTATTTTCTATTTCCATATCTGCTATCCACCGTTTAAAGTAATGATTTCTAGAGTGCTTCGAGATCATAATTAATTTTGTGTGTGTGGATGTGAGAGAGAGAGAAATTTGGAGTAATTAGATGTATGGTTTGTAGAAGGGTATAAGTTGTATTGTATTGGAGGGGATTGTCTTTTGGTGACATGTCAAATAAAAACCAATATGTGCTTTTATGAAAGTATGTAGTGTGTAGATGGACAGGATTCAAATATTTATTTGCTAGATTTTTAGTGTCTCCACTGGTGCGAAATGTCTCCGTGAATCAGAGAACTAACTTGGCAGTGGGGGTGAGGAGCCATGGATCAGGTACCATCTCTCTCAACTTTTTTTCCTCAGCCTGCTGGTTTTCTCAGTTTCCTGTTAAGGGTCACCAGAGGGAACCCTGACCTAGCTAGATTTGTTGATTTGGGCTGGGGACCAAGGAGAACTGCAATTCTTGCATCAACTTCATTAGCCCTCTTCTACTTCATCCCACATTTTAAAGTGGCTCTTTTGTATTGTTCTGTTTAACCAAGTACTACACTTAATGTGCAGTAACTACAGTGCACTAATGAACATGTAGATGTGTCTATGTCATCTGTAAAAATGATATCAACTGATACTCACTGAATGCAACCAAGGGGAGTTTTACAAAGAAGTCACCCCTAGTGCATAAGAAAAAAACATCTTTCATCCTAGGGAAACTGTTATAGCACAACATATGCCATTTCTACAATCCTGAGTGCCATCAGTGTCGTATCAAATGTGTGTATTGTCAGAAGTTGAAGTCATCTGGAAAGAAGTCAAAGAAGCAGGGTATACCTCTCACTGCCACAAATGTTCTTGCTGATGTAAATGGAATTTTAGCCTATGGAAAACTCATTGATGTGTACACTATTAGGTTTGCCAACACTGTGGAAACACCACCCCTATAGAAGAAGATGACCTATGCTAAAGCAAGGCTCAAAAAGTAAATGTGAACCAGGGAACAGGTGGTCAGCTTACCCCAGATCCTGCTAGATTGTTTTTTTTCCACAGTGAAAATTAAGATCCAAGTTAGGTATCAATCCTAGTCCAGGATAGCAAGTTGAGGGTCAAGACAAGGTTGTGATGAGGCCAAGCAGTTGATCCAGCCTAAATAGGCAAAGACAGGAATGGAAGCAAGCAGCAAGAAGAGCAAGCAGGAATAGGCAGGAGAGTCCATACTAGAGGTTCAAACCAGAAATTCAAAGCAAAGAGTCAAGATTAGCAGATCCAAACAGGCCAGAAGCAAGGCAAGGCAACCTATTTCCCAGACAACCTGGGGACTGCAGACTCTTGCAGTCTTCCCAGAGGCTGCAGACTCTTGTCTGGTTTGAGCTAATATAGGCCATTGTGGGTGGGGCTACCTTTTTGCAGGAGTACTCAACCTGATTTCATGATTACCTCCACCTAAACCCTGGGATTGGATCTGTCCCAGTTGGGCCTTGCTACCTTATGCCAAGGTGTTTTGTAAGTCATAAAGATAGTTTCAAGATCTAAGTTTGCTTTAGTTTCTGAAGATATGTATGACTTGCTCTTGTCTTGTAATTCTTCTCATATTATACCATGTGAAGCAAGACTTGTCAACTACAACAAGCAATAAGTTAATCTGAAAGGAGAATAGCATGTCAATATTCACCATGAGAAGGACTGACCATGAGAATTATTCAAGCCACAGGACATCAAGTTAATGGGAATGTGCAGCATTGTGAAAGATACTATTCAAGATGCCTTAAAATAATTCAGCAAAGTTTTTGAAGAAAGGCTAAGCATATACAAAGGCCTGTTTCTTTCATATCGAATGTGTGTGACACCAATTTGAAGTCTATTCATGCTTCATTCACCCTCCATCCAAAAACTGATAAAGAAATTGAAGGTTTTGTAACACAGGGTGTCCTTGAAGCTATAGGACCCGTGTAATACAATGCCATTACAGAAGCCAAGACACTTCTCAGATATGGCAACCAGATGCAACATTGAGTTCCAGATGATACACTATCTATAGATCAAGAAAATATTCTACTGCCTTTAGGACTGATTCTTATTAGTCCAGCAGCTGTTGTTCTTCACCCATCAAATATTCCAGCTGCGCAAGCAGGTAAAGAAGAACTGACACATCCTACTTCTATCTTCAACTGGATGACTCCAACTCCTAAATTGGGTCACCCAAGGTGAGTCATGGCTGAGATCAAGCACTTAAAGAACTAAATTATCTAAGGGGATGTGGTGTTAAGTACTTAGTGGTGTGCATGCATATGTGTGCATGTTTATCCACCCTTAGTAGGAGGGTTTATTCCAGAGGCGAGCAAAGTGCAGCCCATGGGCTCCAGCCCACCAAGAATTTTCAGCTGGTCTGTGGCACCTACCAACAAATTGTGCCCCACCCAGCCCTTCTACCCACAAGGGTGGGAGTGAGGCACCCACATGTCCACACCTCCCCAAACATATCCTACTGCACCTTGCTCCCACCCTTGTGGGCAGAAGGGCCCAGCCCCACCAGCACACAGTTTCTAGGTGGGGTTGCTGCTGCCACTGCTGCAGCCCCTGGGGACCTGCTCTGCTTCCCCAGTCTCCTGCTGGGTCTGGGCAACAGGTAGGCAAGCAGTGGACATGTGGGTGGGGTTGCAGCTGGGTGGAAGCATGGAACATGGGGCTGGGGCTTGCGGCATCATGGAGCCTGGGCCCAAGGGGCAGCAGTAGTGTGAAGGTTGGCTGGGCAGTGTATGGGTGTGAGAGAGGATGTGGAGGGTGAAATTTGTTCATGGCTCCCCTCATAGTGCAGAGCCTCGGCAGGAGTAGCAGCAGCAGGCGGGTATCTGGCACAGATACCCACCTACAGGTGCCCAGTAGGGTGCAGCTCTAGCCAATGCTGAACATCCCAGAGAGGGGTGCAGCCTCCCCAAGGCTGAAGACAGTGCTCCCTGCCACTATTGCTGGTGCTCTCTGCCACTCTCGTGCAGCCCCAGCACTCTCCGGACATGGAAGGGAAGCCCATAAGATAAAAATGGCTGCCTTCCCTACCATGCTGCACAGTCCAGGCAGGGAAGGCAGCTGGCTCCAATGCATGGGGCTTCCCTCCCATGCCCAGAGAGTGCAGAGGCTGTGCATGAGTGGCAGGGAGCGCCAGGGATACAGACAGCCGGGGGGAGGTTGTGCAGCCTACACCCCACCACACACACACCCACACCCCACCATACAAACCCCTCCACAATATACAAGACTAAGAATTCCTTTTTTAGTCATTATGCAATCACCTCTATATACACTATACAAACACAAATCATGGCGAAAATATGTTATAGTAGGTGTTTGACTATTAGTGTATGATTTGTTTGTTTTTTTTCTTTTTCTAAGATGGTAGGGGGCATGGCTACCCACATGGCCCTTGGCAGCTCACCAAAACTTGTTAAGCTGCCCTCCACCCAAAATAGTTGCCTGTCCCTTGTCTCTTCCATGTCAGGGATTTCTCCTTTCACTGCCAGCTGTTATGCATAAAGAGAAGCAGGGCTGGCATACCAGCTAAGACATTGAAATCGTCGTGCACAGGATTTCACATCCTCAGCTATAAGATGGTTGTTTTACTCTTTATCTGCTTCTATTAGCATAAATAAAAGCAGATATGAAGAATGCCAATAACTTTACTATTTTAACCTGAAGATATATAGTAGAAATGCTTAAGAATAGGTGGAGAATTGTGAAAGTTAATTGGAATTGGAAATGAGTAAGCATTTAGTTAAAAGTCTTAAGTGGGAACATTTTGAGCAGTCATAATACATCAAGGATGGAATTTTTAGTAATACTACATTGGCCAGAATCTCAGTGGCAAAGCCCCTTTGACTTCAGTGGGAACAGGTAAGCTGGTGAATCTTGGGCAGTCCTCCAATATTTTTGGTCCAAGGAAATTCAGCTACTAAGCTGGTTCCTGGCATTAGGAGCCCTGATACCTGCGGGGTATTTGGTGATTTTGTGCCTGGTGAGTGCTTTTCACTGGAACCAAAAAAGTACATATATTTTAAAGTCATCATATCTGTCTTTTGTGTCACAGCACGGAGAAGAGGGAGAGAGAAAAGAGAAATGAAACACAGACTAGCTTTTATACCCTCTTCAGGGTGCACTTGCTTCAGATGCCATAGTGGAAGGTACATCCCTTCCTGTATCATTTGCTATAAAGGATGGAGAAAGATTTTTCAGCCACTTTGATTTTTTACTTATACCTAGGCACAATTCAAGGCTTAGATTTTGGTCCTGTAAAACTATCTCTACATCACATCCTGGCTGCCTGCCATAATTTTGCTTCACCTGTACATCCACATCAGCTTAAGTTAGGTGGTCACTCACACAGACATTCCCAGATTTGAGTATCATGGGGCTCATGTGTAGGCACTCTTCATGGAGGGCCTTGCAATTTGGAATTCATTCCCCTTGTTGGTCTGATGTAGATAAGTTTTGTTGATCTTCAGAATACAGTAAAAGGACCATAAGTTATCAAAACATTGTTTATGGTATGTCAGAGAGAAAATTTTAATGGACTGGTATCTACTTTCATTAGAATTACAGTTTTTAGCTGCAGTAAGTTCATATCAGAATTCACATTGCTAGGCACTGTTCACGGGGATACATAATTAATAAAGAAGCTACACCATTAAAAAACATATAATCTAGACATTTTAGTTCAGGGGTAGGCAACTTTTTCCAGCTGTGGGCCAAAATGCCCCATACTGGTTAAGATGGGCCCTAGGATGGGCCCTAGGACTCTGCCAGAGCTGCTGCTTATTTTTTCAGAGGCGTGAAGAGAGCACCCCCAGAAGCTAACTTCCCTCTCCTCCCCACTGGATGTTACCAAAGCCCCACATTCATGGGGCAAATCTAAAGGTTGTGGGACTACTTATGGTCCATGGGCAAAGACTGCAAATCCCTGACCTAGTTGGTCCTAGGTTTAGAATGTCCTTTTTCCTTTTGGCTAGAGTAAAATGTCATTTTAAAGGAACCCAGGATCTGTGTTAATGAATGAATTGTATGTGTTCCCCAAATAAATTGCTCTGCTACAGGTTACATGGTTAGAAAATAAGCATATCCATTATATGATGCACTGGTAAAGTACTGCTTTCTGAAAACATTTGGTTTTGAAAGTTATGGTACCTGTCTTCCAAACAATTAATAAAAACTACAACTGGCACTCAAATAGAATGCTTCTAACTTTCTAAACCTGTCATGGTGAAATACTGACAGCTTCTAATGCTATAGCAATGCTATTCATTCATCTAAACTAAACACCACTCTGATGATATATTCAGGTTGTTTTTTTTCATTTAAAACAAATACAGTTTAAAGATAATTCTTATTTTCAAGACTATCTGAAAAATATATATTTTGGGGGGTTAAAGTGGAACTAGATTCTCTTTGCTAAATGCTCACAAGAGAATAGCAATTACTACCTATAGGGCCTTTTGTTCTCACTAACCCAAAATACCCATCTTCTGATACAGCAGAGATAAACTACTGCTGGAAGTCTATTTAAAAAAAGAAAAAACTGGGAAATCATGGCAGATTGCACTTTTATGGTACTTATAAGATGATCTTATCCTCACTGCAATATAGCCATTATATGGATTATGTTTGAAGTGGGGCAGCAAGGTTTGTTTCAGAGCTGCATTATCTAAAGTACTATAAAGCATTTTTTCCTTTTAACACTGGTGACAGACAATGTTGAAATTATTTCTTCTGTATATACTCACCTATCTAATGTATCTGTCATTTATCTGCATCTACTGTATATGCCAAGGAGATATTTACTGCAGTTTATCACATGATAACACTTTATTCCACAGTGAGCATTCTTAATAAGCCTACAGTTTTACAGAGATCCATGAGCATATTAGCATTTAATCAGATATTTAATCATTTAGTCATCCAAAAAGTCTGCCTTAGTGTGTGGAGAGAAAGAAAGTAAATAAGGCACAAATAAGGATGTGCCATATATTATCACCCTAAGAAATCCTTGCCTCTCACATAATTTCTGGACCATCACAGCTACAACATCACTCTTACACTACCTATATATTAAAATAATCATTAAAATAAAAATTTTAAACCACAGTCCACAAGCCGTTATCCTGTCATCAGATATATAAGAGAGATTTAATACAAGACATGCTTGGAAAGAAAGGAAACATTCTTCTAAATCAAAAAATCTGGTATTGTAGCATGATATTATTTTTCTACAAGTTGATAACATTTAAGAATAACTTGCTAATATTATCTAGGAATGCAATACTTTTCAAAGCCTGAAACTAATTATTTTTCTATGGCTGTATTTTTATAGAATGTAAGACAACACATATACTTAGACTTTTTTGCAGTCAGACAGGTGATGTAGGATCATATTAATAAACTGACCTGATGGCATTGGCTACACTACATTTTGTAGAGATGGAAACAAAGAAGTAGGGATAGAAATGAAGAACAGATATTCACAGAGTCACAAACAGCTTCCCCAAGATTCAGGAACGTTTGTCAGCATCCAAATTTCTAAGCGCACATTTTCTGTATTCAGCTTTTTCCATCCAGCCTTAAAGGCAATTTCTGAAAACGTAGGCCTAGATCCAGTACTTTCTGAGCCGGTATCATTCTGTCTCCTTGTTAAATTGACCTCCTTGGGCTTCTGGTGGGTAACTGAGGCAATAATAGTCATTTAGTATCAGATGATGGTGGTGAAGCAAATAGGAAGTGTTAAAACTGCATTTCTACAGAATGAGAGGGTAGAAATCTTGATTAAACTGAACAGATAAAAAGCCTATATTCAGCAAGCAGCTAAGGAAAGAACATTTCTCCCACACAAAATAAATACACGTGAAAAGGCACCACACTAAACTATGAAGTAAATGCTTTTTCATGAGCAAAATCAGTATACAAATATAGGTAGGTAGGACTAAAAATCTGGGAAATGTTTCCCTTTAAGACCTCAGCTTGAATTTTAGTTTCAGCTGGCAAAGATAAAAAATCATGATGATCAGACAGGTCTGCTGAGAGGCCAGGTGAAACATGGAACATCATGGTGGTATAGTGAAAATTGAGATATTAATAAATGTTAAAAAAAAAAAACAACAAAGCAAAAAAAAAATGTAACAGGTATCTTTGTAGGCAGTCTGAAGAAAAAAAACCAAAAAGGGAACAGATGGAGACAGTATTATACTTTCACTTTCCAGCCAGGCACTTGGGTAAAATCATGTACCTCCAGTCCCTGCTTGTTCGGTGGACCAACAGAAAACGTAATTTTCCAGCACAGCTAATTTGTTACCATTCATGAACATTGAAATGTTTATAAATAATAGTTGATACAGTTATTTTACAGCGAAGTGAGAATGAGAAAGGGAAGAGATGAGCAATTAAAAGATAGCCGATTAGAGAGAGCAGGATGAGGTTATCAAGCAATAAGATGAATTTTAAACATTACTTTCATCATCTACTGCATTTAGTCCATATGGTTATAATATTTTTACCTGATGAACCCAGGCATTTTCTCACTCTAATAGTCTGGTTATATTGTTAATTTTCTTGCTAGTTATAAAAGAAAACATCCATCCCTTTCAACCTTTAAAAATTGTTTCAGGGCAATTAAGCCCCTGAAAACCCAGAAACAAGACTAGAATGTGGAGTGTTCAATTTGCATATCCAAATTTCCAATTATGTGTATAGCAAAATGCAAATTAGATTTTCTTCCTCATTGTCAGAGAACTAGATGGCAGCAGAACAGCCTTCTTGTCCTTGTAAAATAACTTCCCCTATAAATAAGGAGCTTGATTAGATTCAGTACTCATCTTTAGTTAGTCACGTGCCTGGAATCTCAGAGGTCCATTATATATCTGAAACAAGTCAATTAAAAATTAGAATCAAACGCTGTTGTTTTCTGGGTTCCAGGAAAATAGGACCTTAACCAGAGCATGTCCCGTTAAGATAGTCTATAAAGTACAGAAATCAGTCCAAGCCATATAATTCAAAGTGAAAGAATTTGAAAAAGTGTGAGCAAAATACCATCAGATGAATGAATATTCAATCTGCATGTTAATGGTTAAGGATCCCCCCTGAAGGGTGAGTTTGGAGCCACTGAATAACAGTTTTCTCTGCTTTGCACATCTGATGCACTGATTTTTGTGAAATATATACATTATAGCAGACTTTGTGATTCACAAAAGCTTTCACTAGCTCTTTTAATTCCAGTTAACATTGTTGGAGCTTTGATTATGGTCCTAGAAATGTGAAGTTGGATTGTGAATACCGTTAGATTAAGGCAGATGCTCAGGACCAGGCCTGGGAAAGACATTGTACATGAGGTGGGTGGGTATGGTACCAGAGATACATTAAATCAGGAGTGGGCAAAAGGGCAGGTCTGGTCAGTGGCTGGACTCCATTTCCCACCAGCCCCCACCCATGCTGCTGGGGCCAGTTTCCATTGAGACCCCCAGGAACGGCAGGGCCATGATAATGCAGGGCCAGGGTTTCCACAGAGATCACCCCCAGCAGCACTGGCCGGGCATGTGGCTGGACAGGGAGCTGCTCCAGGGCTGGGATCTTGCTGTGTTGACAGTGTGGTCCGGAGCTGGGGCAGAGCTGTGAACCACTGCCTACATGCCCCTGCACAGGGCATGTGGGCAGCAAATCACAGCTCTGCCCCATCTCTGGCCCACAATGTCACCACCACAAGATCCCAGCCCTGGAGCAGCTCCCCACCCTGCTATAAGCCCTGCCAGTGCTGCTGGGGCTGGTCTCCATGGAGACACTGGCCCCATGCTGTCCAAGCTCCACCACACCTGGGGTCCCCATGGAAATTGGCCAGTGACAAGGCAGAGGCTGGTGGAAAATGGAGTCTGCCGCAGGCCTGATCCGGCACGTAGGCTGGACTTTGCCCAACCCTTCATTAGATACTATTTTTATTCTGGACCAGTTTCAGTAAGACATAAGGAGATGGTATAAACTAGCATTCATTAAGATGCTTGCTCTCAAAGAGACACATATTAAAGCTAGTCTT
>NW_005842357.1:1034532-1040899 GCF_000455745.1 Alligator sinensis
ATGACTGGGAATGGAGTCCCCCACCACATGGCCTGGCCCCAAGCCGCCACAGTAGTGGGGGGAGTCTGTGCAGCAGGGAGCTCTGATTCCCTCTTCCTGCCCCTGGTTCCCAGTGTTGCAGACAGGTTCGCTGTCCTGAGTCCCTTCTTCTGGCTGCAGATGTCAGCAAAGGTTGGGTGTTGGGGAGCGGTAAGGGAAGACAGCCCCTCCCCACCCCTGGTTCCCAATGCACAAACAACCACATGGCCCCAGCTCCCCCAGACTGGAAACAGCATACTTGGTGGGGGTGCTGCATGGTGGCAGGGCTCCATCTATCCCCACCCTACCCCCCGCCCACACTGACAG
Source organism: Alligator sinensis (assembly GCF_000455745.1). Lineage (NCBI taxonomy): Eukaryota > Metazoa > Chordata > Crocodylia > Alligatoridae > Alligator > Alligator sinensis. Next base: position 1,034,878 of record NW_005842357.1, read on the forward strand.
CCAAAAACTGGTAGGAGGGCCAGGCCTGGGGCTGCACTAGCCAATCAGAGTTGGCTGGTTACTTGGCTGGGCTTGCAATTTTCCATCAGCATGCTGTGAGTGCCTCCAACCTGCTAGGCTTAGCCAGTTCAGGCCACCTCTGTGTTCTCCACCGCCGAGGGCAAATGTGAGTTCTGTTAACTGTCAAACTAATCTAAGGCACTTAGAAAAAAACTGCAAAAGTTAGTGTGAATGCACCTTGGGCTTTTTGAACCTCTGTACCTAGCTATAGAGTAGAAACAGATGTTTCCTGATGTTGCATTTGTGCTGACATGTGTTTTGCCCAATAAAGCAGATCAGCAACGGTGGGACACATCATGCCACAACTGGTCCTCTTTGTTCGATGATGTATATTTTTACCCTAAGGTCCTTTATCCTCTGCTTACCTCTGTTCCAGTCGCTTGGTCTGCACAAATCTTGTATTTAGACCATGTTATATTCACAACCACAGAAGTATAGAAAATGATAGAGCTGGAAAGCCAAAACAACACTGGCTGGAAATCATTTCTAAATATGGTCTACTCCCCCCACATAATGACATAAAATATACATGCCTAAGGGGATCTAGATACTGGATGAATTTCTGTATTCTACTCAAGCCAGTGGGAGTTTTGCTGTAGACTTCATTGGCTGCTACAAAGTCCCCCTGATTCCCAGTTCTTCTTTTATATAATGATCAAAACAAATTATGTTTTGCATTCCATCTGTATCTTGAATGTCTCAAACCATCCTCTACCAGGGGCTTGTTTCGCATTCTGACCTAGGTGTTCCTGTTTCAGCCTTATCATTCTGGTACTGGAGTATCCACCTTGTACCATCAGTTCTCCCACCTATCTCTTGGCAGGAGTGCACATCTGGCCCACATGCCAAGTTTTATGTAAGGAGCTCATGCACTGTTCAGGTTTGCTAGTGAGACCTACTCTGGCCAAATCTTTGTAACAAAGCCTTTGTGTGAACAGCATATATTGGTCAATGCTCCAGCAAGGCCTACATTGTTCCTCTACGAATATGGAATAAAGCTTTTCACATAATGCGGGTGATATGAGGCTAGCCTGACAGTGACATTTAAAGAGTAAAAATAATACACAACATTTAATAGGCTGCTCTTGAACAGCATGATCCAGGAGGTGTTGCAGTTACACTTAACGTTCTCAATTACTTTGCTCCATTATTCATCCAGTGTAAGTGGACCATTTTCATGCATTCATTTGCATCACAAATGTAAATCTTTTCCAGTTAAAGCTTTCATGTCACATTTGTATGGTTCAGAAATTAATGCAATATTTTCTAAATGAAGTAAAACAAATTTGTCTGGTGTTTTGAAGCACAAGAATAATGTATTCAGTGTGCAAATTTTAAATATAATTTGTTGAAAAGTTCCCTGGATAGGCATTTTATAAAATCTCCTCTTAAAGGTTTTTAAGCATTTAAAATACTTTACAGTCAAATGTAATGTTTCTTGTTTGCAAACAATAGCAGTGACACAGTTTCATCCTGTATTAGACCCTTCCAATTTGCTGTTCCTTATATTTATGTCATAAACACAGCAGTAGCTCAACTCCTACTGCCTTCATATGAGGGTCTTTCTTCTCAATAGTGAAGTGTAATCACCCTCCAAAATAATCATTCCCAATTACCCCACTTAGCTGGAGATGTGAGTATTCAGGAGTGTTAATTCCACTCTGTAAATATGGGAAAATGTACAGCTAAGAAGAAAATAGGTGTTTTACCTACCCACTTTACAAAATATTTAGTTTTGTGAAACATTTAGCCTCAATTTCCTTCCTATATTTCACAGCAAATCTTCTTTACCTAAGCTAATATTACAAAAAACAGTTATTCAGCTTTCAAGACTGCATTCCAGTATAGACTTAGAAGATTTGGTTTATACACTATTAGTGAAAAGATTACTTTGTCTTCATTGTAGCTTGTTTAGCTCATTGCAAAGAATGAGTAAGCTACCACTTCACTTTTTTCCCAGAATAAACAGTTACTTCCCTACTTCCACCCACAAGTTTCTTTTCTTCACTGATACATAATACAACTGAATCTGGTTGTCTCATGACCACAGGTACTTTCAGTTGCCTTATCCTTGAAGTCTGATAGCAAGGACATGAAATCACAAGCTTTCAAAATATATCAAAAGCCCACTGTAAAACCCATCTGAATACAAATGTGTAATATATCCTTTCAGAGTACCCTTACAAGTTAGCCAAATTAAAATCCTTTAACCCCTTCCCCCTAACACACACACCACATCAAACAAAATATGGGCAGTTCACATAAACAACACAATAAAGACCCAGCTGCTGACATATGGATAAACCACTAGCTCCACAGTTCAGAAGCAGGGCAGGGAAGAGTATAGGAAAGATATCTTACCATTTTGCTCCTCCCATCCTGAAGCTATTACAAATGAAGACAGTCTTCCAGAAAAAATGAGAGTAGCCCAAGCAACCAAAAGTATAGCTAAGAGCAATAACATTTAGGGTCCTTATTATGATCACATCCTTTTCACATACAGAAGGCAAGCAATAAGGATTGAACCATGAATTTTCTTCATTCAAAGACAGGACTGAAGTGTAATCAAAACGAAGCAGCAAACGTGTAAAAATGGTTCATGCAGGTGTTTTTCAGCAAACCTTACCTTACAACATTTAGATTCCAAACATTCCAACATAAGGACCCACAATTGAAAGTGTTTACAAGTAGCAGAAAAAGTTGCTTAATTTTCTTTTTCCAAGTGCATTGTGAAAAAGGTAATCAAACAAACAGCATAAACAGTGGAAAGTAAATTGGATTTTTAAAATAGTGTTACTTTTAATCATTTAAGATGTTATGACAGAGAGGTAAAGGTTATTCTTTCATTTAAAATATCTGATTTTCAAGTTAGCATGGTCCTTTTATAGTTGAACAAAGAATTATTTTCAAATTTCTTTCTACTGTATTGCAGACAAAAGCTATTTTTTGTCACTGAGTCATAAAACCCTGGGAAAGGGGTTTACAATGGGAGCATTGACATCCCTTAACTGCAGTGGTGCCAGCTTTGGTAACTGTGATAGGGAGGAAATTTCAAAGATAAGAATCAAAGTGTTTTATCAAGGTTGTTCATCCTATTACGCTCTACACTTCTATAAACCTTTTAATGTAGATAGTCACCTGCTGGACAAGAGGCTGTTGGTATTAATCTGTATAAAAATCATTTTTCAGTTTGTTAGTGTCTGAAATACCATTGGAAATCACAGGTGGATGTTTCTTTTCATGAAATTTGACTTAAATGCGTACTAAATTCTAAAATATTCTTACAATTGATAAAATGTTCTGTTTTTTCTTACGGAAAAATTATACTTGGTATAAGCATTGAAAGGTTCAATTCTCTTCTGGCTTACATCCAGATAAGCGCAGTCATGCGGTATGTGGTGTTGCAAATACGTTTGTAACACCACATATCGTGCAGTCTGGTGTTCTCCATGCTGCAAGGGCGCACTGCCTGAGTGTGCACTGCATTGTTTTGTTTTGTTTTCCCATGGAAAACAAAACCATGGGGAAAAAAAACTCCAGTGCAGCACATGCTCAGACTGTGAGCGCTGCTGAAAAATGGAGCTGGGCAGCCTGGGGTCGCATTCCACTGCCAGTCAGCCTCCATGTGGCAAAATCACTGCAGTTGCAGCCCCAGGAGGCCCCCAGATAAGACTGCTGGGGCCAAAACAGTGCTTGCCGCAGCCTCCCCAACCACCCTTGGGGTAACTTGCCATGCAGCAAAGCACATGTGGCACACGCATTCCCCGGGGACAAGTAGCTGTGGTGTAAGGTGCCCCACTGCTACTTGTTCCCAGGGAACCAAATGTCCATGCATGTCTGGACACACCCATATGGATCAAAGCTAACAACACTGAAATGCCATAATTAAGCTTGGATTTACATCATTGTACATCAGACCAGACTCTGGCCTTTAGTCCCTGTACCTTATGTTGAATTGTTCTTAGAATTTAAAAGTATTAAGAATAGGCTAAATGTTCCAAGAAGCAGAAAGGTCTGAGTATACACACATTTTGGCTGTCAATTCAAAATCACCAATGCAAATATTTGCAAAGAGGGAAGGAAAGTGAAGTAAATATTTTTAAACTTTGTGTAATCTAACAAAATATTTCCAAGAGTACACAATAAATATTAAATATGTTAACAAATCGAACTGCCTTCCAGTACAAATTCCTTTGCAGCTCACTTGATATCTAGTAACATTCCTTAATGAGGATTGGTAGGCTGGCTACAAAATAAATTAAAAATTTCAAGGAGGCCTAGAACAGTGACATGTTATATATTTATAAAATAAAATTAAAGCACCCTGGCAAATATTTATATTAACAGCATGAGTCTATGTATTTGAGTAAGCTCCCTTACCTTCATTTCATTAGACACTGGTACCTAAAGAAATATTTCTGTGTATGGTTATATAATAAAATAATGTTTTCACCCACTTACTGTGATTGATGCACAGTTTGATATAATTGGACACGCTGCCCATTATGATGAGATAAGTATTCAAAATATGTTACACATAAGATTGAAGATATAGCTGAGATTGAAAAGGTCCGGAAAAGGACAAAAGACACTGAAAAAAATATTTTTTTTCCCTCTAAAGATGGCAAAACCAGCCTTATTTATTCATGAAAGAAAAATAAAAAACCAGAAACTTTTTTACATATGCTTAATTTTACTTATGGTCTATGGAGCAGAGCTGTACCGCTACCCATCACATCCACAGGTGGCCAATAATGGAATGACCTTCATGGAAGGTTAGCTGTGAAATAAGCAGGAGTAACTCTGATGAACAGGCAGTTGCAGACAAGCAGCAGCAGCACCACCAAGAAGGGCAAAAAGAGGCACAACTGTCATGATCTTCACAGCTTGCTTGCTGCAGGAGAAATTCCAGGAATAACATAACCCTTTCTACATGGCCTTCTTTGATCTCATGAAACTTTTAACTCTGTCAGCCAAGAAGCATTGTGGAGGATCCTTCTGAAGTATGGATACCTGCCAAAATTTGTCACCAATCTCGGCCTGCTCCATGATCGTATATAAGTGGTGGTTTTCAGTAATGGATTTATAACAGATCCCTTTCGGATTAACATGTGAGTTAAGCAAGGCTACATTATTGCTCCACCACTCTTCTCAATATTCTTTGTCACGATGCTAAATCTAACTACCAACAAGCTTCCAGTGGGAATGGAGCTAAACTACTGAATGGATGGAATTTAACCTCATAGTTTCATAGTTGGTAGGGTCGGAAGGGACCTGAGGAGATCATCTAGTCCAACCCCCTGCCGTGGCAGGAAAGAGTACTGGGGTCAAACGGCCCCAGCCAGATGCTAGGTCCAGCCTCATTTTAAAGACCCCCAGGGTAGGAGCCTGCACCACTTCTTTTGGAAGTTGGTTCCAGGTCCCAGCCGCCCTGACAGTGAAATAGCACTTCCTAATGTCTAGCCTGAAACTACCCTCTGCTAGCTTGTGTCCGTTGTTTCTTGTAACTCCCGGGATTGCTTGGGGGAACAGGGACTCTCCCAATGCCTGCTGGTCCCCCTTGACTAGTTTGTAGACTGCCACTAGATGCCCTCTCAGCCTTCTCTTCTGGAGGCTGAACAGGTTCAGGTCCCTCATCCTCTCCTCGTACGGACTGCCCTGGTGACCCCTGATCGTGTGGGTGGCCCTCCTTTGGACACTCTCCATGTTGTTCACATCCCTCCTGAAGTGCGGCACCCAGAACTGGACGCAGCACTCCAACTGCAGCCTGACCAGTGTCGCATAGAGGGGGAAGATCACCTCCTTGGACCTGCTTGAGATGCATCTGTGGATGCATGAAAAGGTACGTGGTTGACCTTCATGACCGCATCCCCATACTGTCGGCCCATGTTCATTGTGGCATCAGTGATGACTCCAAGTTCCTTTTCTGTCTCAACACTGGTGAGAAGGGAGTTCCCCAGCC
>NW_005842357.1:1040984-1057443 GCF_000455745.1 Alligator sinensis
CTGCGAACTTGAACAGGGTGCTTTCTACCCCCTCGCCCAAGTCACGGATGAAGATGTTGAATAGTGTGGGCCCAAGGACCGAGCCCTGGGGAACCCGACTGCCCACATCCCTCCAGGTCAAATAAGACCCGTCCACCACCACCCTCTCGGTGCGGCTCTCCAGCCAGTTAGTGACCCACCTGACCGTGTAGGCATCAACACCACTGTCTCCTAGTTTCTTACTGAGAATGGGGTGAGAGACAGTGTCAAAGGCCTTCCTGAAGTCCAGAAAGACTATATCCACTGCAACACCTGCATCCAAGGACTTGGTGACCTGGTCATAGAAGGCCACCAGGTTGGTTTGACAAGACCTGCCCCTAATGAACCCATGCTGGTTGCCCCTGAGCATAACCTCCCCTGCTGGCCCTTCCTGGACATGTGCCAGGATAATTCTTTCAAAAAGCTTCCCCAGGACCGAGGTAAGACTCACGGGCCTATAGTTTCCTGGGTCCTCCTTCCTCCCTTTTTTGAAGATGGGGACCACATTGACCATTTTCCAGTTCTCGGGCACATCGCCCGAGCACCATGAGTGCTTGTAGAGCTGTGCCAGAGGTCCCACAATGACCCCTGCTAGTTCCTTCAGCACTCTGGGGGTGGAGATTGTCAGGACCTGCAGATTTAAATACATCTAGTCCCTCCAGAAGTTCCCTGACAAGGTCCTCATTAAGCCTCGGCCTGGATGTGCCACCCACAGGGCCTTTGGGGGGGCTAGTGGGGGAGATATCTGGGTCCCTCCTCAGAAATACGGAGGCAAAGAAATTGTTGAATATGTCAGCTTTACCGTCAGGTGAGATGACCAGATTTCCTAGCGTGTCCTGCAGAGGCCTCACGTTACTTGGTATCTTCTTTTCCCCCCCTATGTATTTGAAAAAGGACTTCTTGTTGTCCTTGATCTGGGTTGCTAGTCACAGCTCCATTTCTGCCTTGGCCTTCCTGACCGCCCCCCTATATTCCCGAGCTACCAAGGTATACTCCTCTCTTGTGATGGCCCCTCCCTTCCAACGGGTGTATGCCTCCTTTTTTGTTTGGAGATGTTCCCGGATGCTTTTGGTGAGCCATGGGGACCTTTGCACCCTCTTGCCCCCTTCGATTCATATAGGGATTACTTCCCTTTGAGCTTGGAGGATCGTCTCCTTAAGAAGCAACCACTCCTCCTGGATACTCAACTCCCTCCCGCTCTGGGACCTCAGTGCTTCCCCGACTAGTCTTCCTACCTCATTATATTCCGCCCTCCTGAAGTCGAGGGCTGCTGCCTTGCTGGAGGCTTTCATCACCTTGCACTGGATGGTGAATTCCAGCAGACGATGATCGCTACTGCCTAGGTGGTCAAGCACCCGTAGACCCCATACCAGGTCATCGCCTGTAGCCAGGACCAAATTCAACAAGGCGTCTCCCCTGGTGGGGCTGTGTACCTCCTGGGTTAAATGGAGATCCTATATGTCAGTTAAGAACCTGCGTGAGCAATCAGACCTGGCTGTCTGCTCCTTCCAGCAGATGTCTGGCAAGTTTAGGTCACCCATGACGACCACATCCTTGGACCTAACTATGTCAGTGAGCTGATGTAAGAATTCCTGGTCTCAATCTTCTCCTTGGTTGGGTGGTCTGTAGTAGACCCCCACCATTAAGTCCCTTTCTCCCCGACCCCCTTGTACTCTAACCCAGAGCACTTCCGTTTGCTCCTCCTCTGACCTAGTGATACACATTGTGGATGTGTGTTGCTCCTTGACATAGAGCGCCACACCCCCACCCTTCCTACCTGTCCTATCTTTCCTGTAGAGCTGGTAGCCCTTGATATTCACTGCCCAGTCATGCATTGTGTCCCACCACGTTTCGGTGAGCCCCACTATGTCTGGGTTGGTGCTGGCTAGCAGGAGGACTAGTTCCTCCTGCTTGTTCCCCATGCTGTGGGCATTAGTATAGAGGCATTTGAGGCCTCCTGAGGATCAATGGACCACCCCCCTAATCCAAGCGGTACCCAGGCCCATGTCACTTACCTGCTTCTCTTGTCATCACTTACCTGATTACCTGCTTCTCTTGTCAAATGACTGTAAACCAAAACCAAGACCATTTCAACCTCAATCATTGATCTCCAGTATGCTGATGATTCTGTAGTGTGTGCTCACTCAGAAGCACTGCAGGCAATCAGCAACATCTTTACTAAAGTATACAAGAAAATGAGGTTGACACTTAACATTTGGAAAACTAAGGTTCTCCACCAACAAGCTCCTAATGAACAATCCCCAGCGCTAGTAATCCAGATCCACAGTGAAACTCTGGAGAATGTTGACTATTTTCCGTACCTCAAAGGCCATCTCTCACAAAAGGCTGACATCAACAAAGAAATCCAACATTTTATCAAATGTGCAAGTGAAGGCTTTGGACACCTTAAGAAATGGGTCTTTGAAGATTGTCACATCAGATCTGAAACCAAGCTCATGGTTTATAAAGCAGTCATGATCCCCACCTTGCTGTACAGAGCTGAGACATGGACAACATACAGGACACATCTAAAGTTGTTTGAGAAGTACCCTCAATGCTGCCTGCAGAAGATCCTCCAAATCCAACAAGACGTGTCAGCATTAGCATCCTCCTGCAAGCAAACATCACAAGTACTGAGGTGATAATCATCCAACATTAACTTCATTGGGCTGGAAATGTCATCCAGATGTCCAACTCCAGACTCCCAAAGCCAGATTTATTCTCCCATCTCAGCCAAGGGGAAAGAAAAAGGGCACAGAAACTGTTTCAGGGATGTCAAGGCCAACTTAAAAAAAATGCAACATGTATGTCAACTCATGGGGGACTATTGCCCAAGACCACTCAAAATAGAGGAAATGTCTGCTGCAGGAATCTCAGTACTTTGAAACCAAAATGGCAACAACAGGAGATGGAAAAGTGGGAGCAGCAGAAATGGTGTCACAGACCAAATCAAGAATCCAGCACCACCCAACCCACATAGAAACACATTTCTGAGCTGAAGTAGAGTCTGTCAATGCCAGACAGGCCTCATCAGCCACACAGATAAGATAATCATGGAAGCCAATCATTCTCTACTGTGAGGGATTGCTGAAGATGATTAAGATAGTCTTTAAGTCAAAGGGACTGCACCAGAGCCAGCCAGTGGGGCGGGGGGGGGGCGGTGAACAGGAGCAACCAGCCCAGGACCTGTGCTTTGGGGGGCCCTGTAACCATATAGGCCCTGAGGATGACACCACACTGAGCAGCTGCCGTGTGATACTGGCTTCGCACTTCAGCCGCTTAGTACCACCCCCATCCGCTCCACACTCCAGCCACTAACCACCCCATCCCCACCACTGCTGCTCCATGCTCTCCCCCCATGCCTGTTCCATGCTCCAGACAGGCTGTTATGCCCCATGCCCCACACACCCCTAAGGTCAGCTGTGGACTGCACCATACTTAAAGTTAAGCACTTAGATTTTTTTTAAGGCTCCATATTCAAGTTATGTATGTTACAGTGAAAGAGCATCTGATCCTACCTGTTATAGTTTCATAGTTTGTAGGGTCGGAAGGGACCTTAACAGATAATCAAGTCTGACCCCCTGCTATGGCAGGAAAGAGAACTGGGGTCAAACAACCCCAGCAAGTTGTTCATGTAGCCTCCTCTTAAAGACCCCCAGGGTAGGAGACAGCATCACTTTTCTTGGAAGTTGGTTCCAGATCCTAGCCGCCCTAACTGTAAAGTAGTGTCTCCTGATGTCTAGTCTGAATCTACCCTCTGCCAGCTTGTGACTGTTATTTCTAGTCACTCCTGGTAGTGCTCGGGGGAACAGGGACTCCCCCAATACCTGCTGGCCCCCTCTGACTAGTTTGTAACACACCATTAGATCCCCAATCAGCCTTCTCTTGTGGAGGCTGAACAGGTTCAGGTCCCGTAGCCTCTCCTCGTAGGGCCTGCCCTGCTGCCCCCTGATCATGCAGGTGACCCTCCTCTGAACCCTCTCAATGATGTCCACATCCCTCCTGTAGTGCGGCACCCAGAACTGGATGTAGTACTCCAACTGCGGCCTGACCAGTGCCGCATAGAGGGGGAGAATCACCTCCTTGGACCTGCTCGAGATGCATCTGTGGATGCATGACAAGGTACGTGGTTGGCCTTCCTGACCGCATCCCCACACTGTTGGCCCATGTTCATTTTGGCATCAATAATGATTCCAAGATCCTTTTCTGCCGCACTGACAAGAAGGGAGTTCCCCAGCCTGTAGGTATGTTGCTGGTTCTTCCTCCCCAGGTGCAGCACCTTGCACTTGTCAGTGTTGAAACCCATCCTGTTCTCATCTGCCCACCCCTGTAACCTGTCTAGGTCCAGTTTCAGCCTATTCCTCCCTTCTAGCATGCCCACATCCCCCCACATCTTAGTGTCATTGGCAAATTTGAATAGGGTGCTTTTTACCCCCTCATGCAAGTCACTGATGAAGATGTTGAACAGTGCAGGTCCAAGAACCAAGCCACGGGGGACCCCACTGCCCACATCCCTCCAGGTCGAAAATGACCCGTCCACCACCACTCTCTGGGTGCGGCCCTCCAGCCAGTTAGTGACCCATTTGACTGTGTAGATGTCAAGGCCATAGTTCCCTATTTTTTTTTTTAATGAGAATGGGGTGAGAGACAGTGTTGAAGGCCTTTCTGAAGTCCAGAAAGACTATATCCACTGCAACACCTGCATCTAAGGATTTTGTGACCTGATCATAGAAGGCCACCAGGTTGGTCTGAGAGGACCTGCCTCTAATGAACCCATGTTGGTTGCCCCTAAGCATAACCTCCCCTGCTGGCCCCTCGTGGACATGCGCCAGGATAATTCTCTCAAAAAGTTTACCCAGGATCGAGGTAAGACTAACTGGCCTATAGTTTCCTGGGTCCTCCTTCCTCCCTTTTTTGAAAATGGGAACCACATTGGCGCACCACACCAGAGCACCATGAGTGCTCGTAAAGCCGTGCCAGGGGTCCCGCAATGACCTCTGCTAATTCCCTCAGCACTCTGGGGTGGAAGTCATCAGGACCAGCTGATTTAAATACATCCAGTCCCTCCTGAAGTTCCCTGACTAGATCCTCTCTGACCCTAGGCCTGGGTGCACCTTCCCTGGGGCCTGAGGGGATCCCGGCGGGTGGGTTGATCTGGTCCCTGCTCAGGAAAATGGAAGCAAAGAAATCGTTAAATAGGTTAGCCTTGTCATCTGGTGCGACAACCGGATTTCCTAGCATCTCTTGCAGAGGCCCCACGTTACCGTGTACCTTCTTTTTCCCCTCTATGTATTTAAAAAAAGGACTTCTTGTTGTCCCTAATCTGGGTAGCTGGTCCCAGTTCCATCTCCGCCTTGGCCATCCTGACCGCCCCCCTGCAGCACTGAGCAACCGAGGTATAGTCCTCCCTGGTGATGGCCCCTCCCTTTCATTGGGTATACGCCTCCCTTTTAGCTAGGAGACATTCCTGTATGCCTTTGGTGAGCCATGGGGGCTTTTGAACACTCTTGTCCCCTTTGACCCTTGTTGGGATTACCTCCCTTTGGGCATGTAGGATCATCTCCTTAAGGAACGACTACTCTTTTTGGACACCCGACTCCCCTCCCCTCCCCTCCGGTACTTCCCCAACTATTTTTCATACCTCATTGAAATCCAGCCTCCTGAAGTCCAGGGCTGCTGCACTGCTGCAGGCTTTTGCCAACTTGTGCTGGATGGTGAATTCCAGCAGGCGATGATCACTGTCACCCAGGTGGTGGAGCACCCACAGACCCCTCACAAAATCGTCGCCTGTGGCCAGCACTAGATCCAACAAGGCATCTCCCCCGGTGGGGCTGTGCACCTCCTGAGTTAGATGGAGGTCCTGTATCTCAGCTAGGAACCTACATGAGCAGTCAGACCTGGCTGACTGCTCTTCCCAGCAAATGTCTGGAAAGTTCAGGTCACTCATGATGACTACGTCTTTTGACCTAACTACCTCTGTGAGCTGACTTAAGAATTCCCAGTCTAGCTCCTCCCCTTGGTTGGGTGTCCTGTAGTAGACCCCCACCATTAAGTCCCTTTCCCCTTGACTCCCTTGTATTCTAACCAAGAGCACTTCTGTGTGCTCCTCATCAGACCTTGTGCTACTAGATAAGGATGTGTATTCCTTCTTGATGTGGAGTGCTACACCCCCAATTTTCCTCCCTGTCCTGTCCCTCCTATACAGCCTATAGCCCTTGATATTCACCGCCCAGTCATGCGTTGAGCCCCACTATGTCTGACTTAGTGTCATCTAGCAGCAGGGTAAGTTCCTCCTGCTTGTTCCCCATACTACAAACATTTGTGTAGAGGCATTTGAGGCCTCCTGAAGATGTGAGCACTGGCCCCTTAATCTCAGTACTACCCAGGCCCCTGTTGCTTACCTGGGTATTTGTTCTGCTTGTCATTGATCTAGGCTGAGCTGTTCTTGTGGGTGTCTCTTGGTTTTTTGGTTCAAGGCTTCCTCCACCCTCATCTTCCCCATGCCCTGATGAGCCTAGTTTAAAGCCCGCTGGAGGAGATCCGCCAACCTAGAAGAGAACACACGCTTACCTTTGGGGGAAAAGTGAAGCCCATCCCACCCGAGCATGTATCTTGTCGTGATGTGCGGGTCGTTGTCCAAGAAGCCGAAGCCTGCCTCGAGACACCATTCCTGAAGCCGCCAGTTGGTCTCTCTAATGCAGGTCTCATGTCATCTTTCCCGTCCGCTCACTGGTATGACAGAGGAGAATACCACCTGTGATCCTATCTCCCTCAGCATGCCCCCCCAGAGCAGGGTAGTCCATCATCAGGTGATCAGGGCTTCTCCTGGCCACATCATTAGTACTCACATGGATTAGGACCATAGGGTAGTAATCGGTGGGCTGGATCATGGTCTGGATCATCCCCATCACGTCCCGAATTTTTGCTCTGGGGAGGCAGTACACCTCACGTTTTGAGGGGTCCTGGTGACAGATGGGGCCCTCCGTACCTCTCAGGATGGAGGCGCCTATGACGATCACTCGACATTTCCTCCTCCGGGTCTGCTTGGCTCCTTCAGCCTGTTTGGAGCGTGAAGAAAATTGAGTTGCCTCCTCACTGGAGGTTTCCTCCTCTCCTTCCTTCTCCTGCAGTGTTGCCAGGGCCTCATAACTGTTATTCAGCCAGACTGGAGAAACTGGTACTGCTTTGCTGTGAGCAGCACTGGTTCTGGTTTTGACCATCTGCAACTCAGCAGTGGAGGGCACCACCTGGGATGCTTCTTCCTTGTGTGCATGATCCTGCAGGGAAAGGAAATAACCATCAATTTCATCCTCTGCCTCCCTGATTCCCCTCAGCCTGCTAACCTCCTCCTGGAGCTCCTTCACTGGCGCCTCCAGGGCCCTAAGATGGGAGCCTGCAGGACAGGTGTGGGGGTCCCCATTCCCTGCCCCCCCAGCCCTGCCAGAGGGGTCCCCATTCCCTGCCCCCCCAGCCCCCCTATGAGCTCTGTCTGGGTGGAGGCCTCAAACAAGCCCCGGGCAGGCAGCACCCCCTGGGCAGGGGCCCTAGCAGTACTCCACGTCCACACCATTGTATAAGTTGCTGTTTACTTAGAGTTTTGTGAGATGCCTTCTCCCTACCCTTGCAGGAGTCTCCCTCCTGGCCCTTTTTGCCCGCCCTCTGGTGTGAACGCCGACGCAAATGCCAGTGTGCTCTGTTCGCATGGCGCGGCTCGGGAGCGCGGCTCCCTACCAGCTCAGCTAAAAGGGATCTGGGGGGCTTCCCCTCTGGGTCTGGCTCAGCTGTGCCGGGTCCCTCTGCCCCACTTACCTTGGGGGATTTGCTGTTGCTGTCCCTGCTGCTGATTCCACTGCTGCTGTGTCCACCTCCACCTCGGGTCCGGTAAGGGGGCACACGTGTATGCGGGACTCACGAGTGCCTAGATCTCTCCCAACCTCCCTGCCGTTACGTCTCAACTCTGTGTTCTTGGGCAACCCTGGCACAGGACACAGCCTGTCTGACTCATAAAGGACTCACTCCCCCCCCCCACCTAAATGCAACTGATTAAGATGCAGTGAGAGACACACCTAAAACTCTCCAGATAAGGGTGACAAGAATGAAACAACTGCCCTAGTTCTCATATGCATCCGAGATGGAACCAGATGACCATTCATTTACATGAGAGATGGAGAACAGAAATCCTGAAGCAGAGACTTCAGTGAATTCTGGGACCAGAGAAGCAGGGGAGCACTGCATGATGGGGAATCTGTGCTCTAAATGCTAATCAACCCATGTTCACACACACACAGCTCAGCATTTATCAGACCAGTTCTAATATGGATTTACAAAGGACTTTTCCCCCACAGACACACACACACACACACCCCTCTAAGTTTAATAGGCATCTCGGGCCGTACATTCCCTGGTCCCACTATGGGAGGCCTATTTAAACTTGATTGACTAAAACTCGGTTGCTGGGTTAGGGAATGCTGAGGCAAGAGACTTAGTCAGAGGGGGTATGGGCAACATTTGAACAATGGTAAAGGGGTTCATCACAGCGTCCAGCCCATTGGAGCCCTAACCACAGGTGTTGTCATACTTTTCCCAGGACGACTGGTGGAAGTCTTCCTGCCCAAAGGTTATAAACACTCCAATAATTGCCTTAAGTCTGTTAAAAGACTATAATAAGATCTGGAAAAGTCATGCTAAGCTGAGGCTTGTTCACAACAAGTACATCTCCAAAACCCTGATGCTGCAAGCTATCTATTATTTCTGAAGAAACCATGAGATATCCCATCAGTGTATCTGCTATCCATAGGAATTTCAAGCTGGCTCCCAAGTATCTGGTTACTCCCTAACTTTATGTGTTTCCTGATTATCAATCAGTTTCTTGAGATGTTCCAAACCAGATAACCCCCTGTCAATAGAAAAGACAATGATTTACACTATTGAGAATGTTTCGAAGCAGCTGAACTGAGGGGAAAAAGATCTGTAAAAAAGCAGCAGTGGGGGTGCTTCAAGAAGAAAAATTGTGTGCTGACACCACCCGCTGTTATTCTCAGGATGCTGGAAGAACATATTGTCTCCCTTTAAGGATTGCACTAGGAACTGTACCTGTCAGCTTTGAGACCCAAGTGCCTTGGACTGGTGAGATTTCAGCTTTCTCTCTCTCTCTCTTTTCTCTCTAGGCATAAATTTCTGAACCTGAACTGTACTAGTTAAGCTTGAGCTAAGTTTCCCCAAATACTTAGTGAAACCAGGGTAGTATTGTAATTGCTTGTGTTTGTTTTTCCTTTGCAAGTCTATTACTATTAGTACCATTATATATATTTCATATGCTTAGCAATAAATAACTTTTATAGTCAAACTGGTAGTAAATGGGTACATTTGTCCTTCTCTACATCTCCTTCCTCACGTGCTCTGCAGCAATGCTTCTTTTACCTAAGCTAAAGATCCCTGTGAAGCCCCAAAATACTGTGGGGTCTGCTCATCCAGAGGCCAAACTCTGGGACGTGCTGAGTTTGCAACACATAAAGGGATCAGCTTGTACAGGCTTATTGACCCAGTTTGACTCAAGTGTTCTCTAATGAACTGAATGCTGGCCCATGAGGGTGTCAGCTGGACACCCAGCCAGATTCAGAGGGATTCTGTTTACCTGTGTGCTTGTGTCTGACTGCAGTTTATTGTTGCTCTGATGAACTGGTTCTTGGCATATGAGGATGTCAGCCTGTCCATGCTGATCAACCCAGCCAGGTCAGGCGTGTCACGTTAGTCTGTGTGTGTTTGTTTGTGTGTATGACTGAGCTGGTGACTGGAGGAACCCAGCCCCATTGAAACTGAGTCCTGCAAGATAGCTCCATTGGGGGGGGTGAGGACTTGCAGAAGGGAGATATACAGCTCCGTATAGAAACACAAGTAACACAAGCAGCACATTGATAGAATTACCAAGACCCTAGAAATGTATCCCTAATAAATGAGCACACCCCAAAGTAATGGGCAAATCTGATAACACTGCTCCTGGCTCCCAAACCTAAGAATTGTCCTGAATCAAAGAATAAGTTTCTTGCACAGTTAAATTAAAGGCGCCTACATTTACCAGAATTTAAAAGAAACATTTCTTCACTTGTGCCAACATATGCCCATCTGAGCTCCAGTGAATGGCTTGTAAAGGCTATAGGAATATTTGTGAATTCAGGTGATTGTCAGAGAATAGATATTTTGGATGATAAATTAAGCTGGTCCGAAATTGTATGTCAAAACACCTTTTTTATGAAAACTAGTTCTGAATTTTAAGGGAAAATTTGATTTTGCTAATTTTTTTTCAGTTTTCCACTGAAAATATATATATATGAGATATTTAATTTGGTTCCATACAAACAAAAATATTGTATTTATTTCAACGCAACAAAACTATTGTTTGGTATTATTTTAACCTTAATCTTGATCTGCCTCTAAATGCTGCAGTCATTCCTTGGGTATTTAATGCATTCCTTCTCTGTGAGCTGCGCTCTTTGGAAAAACTACATCTCCCATGAGGCACTGCAGACACTCCAACCAGCCCATATATTGATTCTTCAGAATGACTTGTATGTTTCCAGAGTCTGCTGCACATCTTCCACAGTGGTCACATCTTAAAGATCCTCTATTTCTTTCTTGTAAGAGCTTGAAGCCCAGAACAAGAGATTAGGTCTGCATAAGTTGGCAGCATTACAGTGTCAAGTGACAGTTGGTTTTTGGAAGGAGCTAAGTGTACAACCAGAGATAGAGAAGATTACATGTCCAGTAGGGCTGTGCGAAGCTTCAGTCCCTGATTTGATTCAGTGAAAACTTGGCCCGATTTGGTGACCGAATTCTGAATCCTTATTGAATCAGAGGATCCTTTGATCTCTCTGAATCAAATCAGAACCCTTCGAATCGATTTGGAGAGATTCAGAAAGATTTGGCGATTAGGACATAGACACGGCTTTAAATTTTTTTTCTACATACCTCTAAGTAGCAGGCAGCTCATGAATGCTGTGATGCTGGGGCACATGCAGTGTCCCACAGAAGTGTGGCAGGCCACCTAGCGCACACAGCAGCAGACCTAGAAGTGGACTAGAAGCATTTCCAGTCCACTTGTGGGTCCACTGGGGAGCGCAATGGGGGTGGCCCCTGTGCCCCCCAGCTTGGCAACTGGTGTTTTGAGGGTTTAGGGGGGGCACCCAAGGTACCCTAATGGCTGATCGTCAAGCTGGGGGGAGGCACCGGGGGGGCCTCCTGCATGCTCCCCAACAGACCCGGAAGTGGACCAGAAGTACTTATGGTGTACTTCCAGGTTTGCCATTGAGCACATGGAGGGCTCCCCTGCACTCCTGTGGGACGCTCCATGTGCCCCAGCATTGCAGAATTCACAAGCCACGCTGGTACTTTGAGGTATGTAGAAAAAACATTTAAAGTTGTGTCTATGTTCGAATCACTGCATCTCCAAATCAGCAACAAGTCTTCAGATTCAGATTCAACAAAATCGAATCAGGAACAGTGATCCAAATGAACGAATCACATCACTGTCCCTGATTCGGGCTGAATATGACCCACTTTGCACACCCCTAATGTCCAGTGTCAAGGACAAATGTTGAAACTTTGATTGCTTTGCAATTTTCAGAGTGGTCATGTTTTTCTCTTCAGAGCCTAAAATCAACCCACTTTGGGAATTTCCCTGACATTGCATGTGCTGGGTAGCTTCTGACCCCATACAGTGATAAAATTCATAATAAAATAGACTTTAATTAAGCTCTCTTCCTGGCACAGAACTAGCTAGGGAACAGCTGCTCCATTCTGATCTCAGAAGGCCTGTTGCAATGAAAGGGACAGGCCAGCCATATTCAATTTGTGTCAAGCTGGAAAGGAGATAATTTTAGAGAAGGACTCATTCCTTCACTGTTAGCAAGGCAAAAGGGTAATATTTTATAATTTAAATAACAGTTGAACCTATCAAAGCTCCAGAGAAGATTCTTCTGGCTTTCTCCTCTAGGTTCTTTTTTTGGTGGTGGGTGGGGAGGAGCTTTCCTCTTTTTACTCCCTTCAACATTTCCTGGGACTGTTTTCTATTTTTCCTCTTAGCAAGGAAATAAGGCTTGTGAAGCAAAAAAAAATTCCATCTCTGCTTTATCACTGAATTGAAAATATGAACTTCTGTGTCTAGAAGGAATTTAAGTTGAAACCCAAAACTAATACACTAGACCTGTATATAAGCTAGTCCAAGTGACTGGCTTTTTGACGAGAAGTAATGGGTATCCATGCACCAGAAAATCTAACTGGACAAACCATTCCTGCCTTCAATTTGAAAAAAGGAATGAGAGGCAACAGATTTTCAAACATGATCAACACCAAGGAGCTCTCAGATGTCAATAAGCTACTGCCATCCAAAATATATTCTATATAGAACTGGGGGGGTTAGTTATAAAAAAGTAAACAGATTAATTCTGATGGAAAACAACACACTACAAATTGCTTAAAAAGGAAAAAAAACACAATTAAAATGTTGAATGTCTATTGTTTTATGATACACAAAGTACTAAATTACCACTGAAATTAATAAATAGCCAGCATGAAGCAGGCATTTCCTCCATCTCGGAAGCCATTAGCAGTATGTGTACTAACAAGTAACAGAGTTTATTTCTTTTTGACAAAAAATGTATAACATGGGTGAAAAAATTGTGGTTCTATATCAACAACTGAAAGGCACTTAGATAACATAATGGTAAAAGGGATACAAGATCCTAAACAGATAAGGAAATACCATGCTTCCACAGGGTCCGTCCCCCCGCTATTTTTTTTCCAGCAAACATTACATTGTAAGTCTGGACTTACTTGTTTGAGTTGGATGTTTTATAATGAAATGACTAGATAACTAGAGGCAAAATTTTCATGGGACTAAGAAAAGCCTTTAAAATTTACACCTGCAAGTGCTGTCTGCACAAACATTCATGCCTGACAAAAAGAACAGTGTGTGTGCACAAAAATGGCAGTTTCATGAATAAACTGACTGCATGCAGAAAAATTCTGGCATCTGCTTGCATAAAGATTTGTAGACATTGCTGGTGGAGTTTAAGCCCACATCTCTCAATGTAAATGTATGTGCTTCATAATCAAGCATATGTATAGTTATAATGAGTGCTGCAAGCATACAATTAAGCATGTTTTCAAATATTTGCAGAATAAAAGTCCTAATGACCAGATTTATTACATTTTCCTTTGAAATTCTGGCCCCAAGTATCAGTGCTGCCTGCACTGTGAGTATATATATATATATATTTATATATATATATAATTTTTCGAGGGTTTGAGTTGTACTGAAATAGGTCCCTTGTTTTATAATAGGCTTGTTATATATACGATTGTTAATTTTGGAGCTGGAGAAATAATGGAAAACCTTTTCCAAAATGGTTCGACTAAGCACTTGGTCTATGTATAGACACCTATTATTGTTGTATATAAATATAGGTATGACTAGAGTTTGGTTTATATATAAACGTCTAGATATTAAATTTTGTACAACTAGCACTTATTCCATTAACAAAGAAACAAAATTCACTTCAAACTGAGGTTAGAATTTTCTAGAAATTAGATCACCTAGTCAAATAACAGAAGCTACGATATGTGGCATATTGGAGAAGTCACAGAGATGACTTTCCCCCTTACAAAACCAAAACCAAACTACTGTATTTAAGACAGGATTCTTTTCCCCTAATCAGCATGAAAGAAGAAAAAGGGCCTTGTCTTATAATTGAATACAAGGACATCTCATTAAATACATTGCCTATTATCAAACTGCTGCCAAAAGCAGCATGCACTTGGGAATGGGAACCAACTATGAAGCTGATTAAATACCACCAACATTGAGTATAACTATAAAACACGTGGTCCACATTGGGCAAGCATACTGATGGGAACCTTTTTTTTATTATTATCATAAAAAATTATCAGTCTATGTCTCCGGCCCTTTGGAGCACCTATACATGTGATGGACCTCTGCTCCAATGCGTGCTAGTTAGCATGTCAGAGCAGATTCAATTAATCAAGTCTGGTGCAAGTTTGGTGGGGCGTGCTAATTAACATGCTCCAGCAGCCTCTGCATCACGTGTGTTCAGTGTCCCCACATTTCAAAATGGTAGTAAGGGTTCTTTAACTAAAACTCATTGAATGAGCTTTAGTTAAAGCACCCCCACCACCAGTTTAAAGCATTGAATGTTGAATACACGTGACGCTGCAGGCACTTTAATAAGAGTGGTTCTCAAAGCTGCTCTATTCAAAGTCCTTTCCCCCGTCCCCCCAGAGCACTTGTATAGCCACCCTGGGCATTAAACTATAAAAAAAAAATTAATGCATTATGTCTCAGTTAATTTTGATTGACATCAAAAAATGATGCGCCCCTCCCATACCCCTTGCACATATGGACAGTCCCAAAATGCATGCTATACAGATTCTTCAGCCCTACATCCCTCTCCTGGGCAAGCTGCCGATCTTACCAAATCCCACTTATGCTGAATATCCCTCACTGGAAGAATATTCTGTACTTCCATGTATATGATATCTGTATGTCTTCTTTCCAATCTATTATCTGTCACCTCTTTCTACACATTTGCCACCTGTCCTTCTGTCACATCCCCAACAACTGTTATCATATCTTTATTTCTTATCATATTAAGCACCTTCTTACAGTCTTGCATGCACTCCAACCCCACTCCTTCTAGTTTATTTACCCATAAGAAACTCTTCATCTATTCATAGTGGGCCCATGGCTGCCACGCCTATGGCTTTTTTCCAACCCCCCCCACTCATGCTCATCCTCAATCACACATAGCCTGAAATTCTGTAAATTCTCCTAATTCCCCACACCCATCAACATAATTTTCATCTTATTTTTCACCCCTGACACTTCCTTAGTTTGTTTCAACACCCTCTATATTGATATGCTGTCCTGAACTGCTACATTCACATCAGCCATATAAAATATACATTTAACTTTTCTCCCTCTTGGAATGTTTACACCATTTATCAGCTTATCATCCCAAATAACCAGTGTCAGTGGCTCCATCATGTACACAGAAAGAATGCCTCCATCATCCACTTCCCTCATACTTAACTAGTACTCCAATATTTGTTTCATTCCATCCTCTATTCATTCCTTTATCCCCACAAGGAACATCTTCATTTTTCTTCTATCCATTCCTCCTTTTTTGTACACCTCTTTAAAAAACTCTACCCCTGTGGCCAACACCTTTGCCCTCTCTTCTACTCAAATTCCGTCTTCTGTTCTCATTGCTTTTCATTCCTTCCTTCTTTTCCTCAATTTCACTTAAAAATATTTATACCACCCTTCCCACTTCTACACCCATGATGCTGTAATCAGAAATATTTTCTCATCGGGGTACTTGAGTAATCTGTACAGGAGTATTGAGTACACGAGTACTTGAGTTTCCACACCCTTACCACTTTCTCTTCCTTCTATTAATTAACTTATTTATTCATGTATTTATTAATTTCTTAGATTTCTAGGCTGTCCTTCCCCAAAAAACTCAGGACCGCTTACTGTAAAAAAACAAGATGAATTATATAAACAGATTAAAATATCAAAATAAAATAGTGAATGATAAAACAGTTCCCCAAACAATCCGACAAACCTTAATGCCACCTGCTAAAACCCTGCCCAACACTTCTAGAAGGTGTCCAGGCTCAGGGTTCAATAAGCCTCAAAGGGGAAGAAATTCCGAAGCTGAGCTACTACCAAGAATGACCTCACATCTTTTTACCAAACAAACTTGGAAGACAGATGGAACTTGAATGAGGTTGCTCTCAGGTAATCCTATGGATCACATTGCACCATAAGGGTCAAGACAGTCACTTAGGTATGTTGGACCCAGGCCATTTAGCATTTTATGATTTAAAACCAGCACTTTGAATTGTGGTAGTAAAGCTTTTGGAAACCAGCGCAGGTTTTGGAACACAGAGTCCAGATGACCTAACTCTGTCAGAAGGCAGCTTGGCATTCTGCACCAGTTATGGATTCTAGCCAGTCCTCAAGAGTAGACTTACGTAGGGCCTTATTACACTTACACTGGGCACATCTATAAGTGTAATTAATGTGACTGAATATACTCTGGCTCAATTTGAGCTGGAGTAAATTAATCCCAACATTACCGCCTACAAGTACTTTTAAGCACAGTAATTTACTGCAGCATAGCATAGTACCTGTGTCTAATGGGACTATCCTATGCTGGAGTAAATTAACGTACTGTAAGTAATTATGGTGTGTGTGTAGATGGTGATGCTTTACTGTGTATTAAATTAGTTATGTCTAGTCATGCCCATTGTGAGTCACATAAATGCTGATCGGTGTTTGTGTTAGCTCAAGTTTGGAGCAGTCACACATTCAGGCCAGCAGAGGCCTGGAGGACTGAAAGATAAGAATCCCCTCCTCCCC
>NW_005842357.1:1057474-1059514 GCF_000455745.1 Alligator sinensis
GCTTCTTCCCTGCCCCATTCTCCCTTGTTCCCTCCCATCCTTCAGGGTTCCCCCCTGCACCCACAGTTTATCCGTGATTTCATGCACTGTCTATCCCATGGGAGGAAACAGAGAAGGGTTAACCTCCCTACCTAGCCTCCACCATCACTGCTGCCAAGTAGCTACCTTCTCCAGGCTGAGCCAGACCTGGACAACAGCAGCACTGGTGGCACTGGCAGGCATGCAGGCAGGTTAACCATTCCCTTCCTGCTCCCCCAGGACAGATAGTGTGGGCAGCCAAAAGTAAGTGAAGGAATGGTAGGGAACAGTGAGAAGGATCTGGGGTGTTGGGGAAGGGAGTGGGGGTGTGGGGCAATGGACCTGATCTGGGCCAGCTGGGGAGGTGGAGCAGGTAGGGTGTTTATACTAAGTTGTAGTCTAGAGTGGCTACACTTTAGTGTAACATGAGCTAGGTAAAACAGATCAGAGATAATCCAACCCTGGAGTGGAGGAAGTTTGAGCTGCCTAACAAGTGTTTAAAACTAGTTCAGGTATTAATTAGCAGACAATCCCCATACAGGGCTGGAGCCAACTGTATCCCACCCCCTCCCCACTGATACTACCCTGACTCCAGCTGCTACAGCTCACACATCTGCCCATGAGGACAGAGCCATGACTCACATTACATTTGAGACATATTAACTCCAAGTTCAAGTTGTAGAAATACGCGTATCAATTTAAGGGTTGTTTGTTTTGGTTGGGTTTTTTTGTGGGAGGAGTATCTCCAGAATTGTATTAACAGCTGTTCAGCAATCACTAGATTGCTCCTCAGAGAAAATGTGAGTTCAAGATTCCAATTTGGTCCAGGGACCTTGACCAACAATTAGCTGATGGCTAATTCTAATCATACATCCTAGCTATGAGATAGCCTCATTTGTCAGTAATCTAGTAAAAACGATCATTTGGCTTGATTAAACAATTCATTAAAGAATTGCTGCCTGTTTTCTGCTTGCTGGATAGTTACACATTTTATAGTTAATTTGAAAATGTTATAATAGTTTTTACTCATGTGAGTGAAGGAATCTATGGACATGTCTAGACTTGCACATTTACTACACAGTAACCTAAATTACTGTGCAGTATGGACATGATGGAGGTATCAAATTTATGCCTGATTAGTTACTGTGCAGTAATGCATGTGTAGACATATTAATATGCAGTAAGATGGGAGCCTCCCAGCTGGGTCTGCCCAGCCACTATGGGGGTGGCCAGAGCCCAGCCTTAGGGCTACTGCAAGGCCCTCTCTCTTGCTGCTGGGTTTCTCTCTGGCAGCCCCTAGCTGCAGGGTAGAAAAGCCTGCAGCCATTTAGTTTTGTGGGGCACATACTCCAGGAGCCTGCAGGAGTCTGTGCTCACTCCTGGAGCCTAGCAGGCCCAGGTGCCCCCTGGATAGCACACAGGCTGTGTTTGCTGGGTCTGTCCCACTCCAGAGCTGCTGCTTGGCCACAGGCGAGTGCTGCAAAGGGCTTCAGTTTGCTAAACTCCTTGCCCAGCCCTGTGATCCAAACAGGGCTGCTGGCCCTCCTGGCTGTACCGCCAGGGCCAGCACCTGCTGCCTCCTGCTGCTCACCCCCTACCTTCTCTTTTCAGGACTGTGGTGAAGTGCCTCAGCCATGTGGCTGTGATTCCCTGACTGTGCCCCTGTCAGAGGTGATGCTGCCATCAAATGGGCCATCTATGTGGGGACCCAGTCAGCCTGAGTGGGTGCAATGTTCACCACCTCCCCCATGTCCAGCCTCATCCCTACTCATGTGCCACCTGTGTGCAGCCCCAGGGGCACAAGTGGACCCAAGAGGAGGTGTGTGCCCTTGTGGCACTGTGGGGTGGGGAGGATGCCCTGAGAAACTTTGCCCAGGCTGGGCACTTGAATGCCCACATTTATGAGACCCTAGCAGCTGGGTTGCAGGCATGGGGCCACCCCTGATCACCACACCAGTGCCGTGTGAAGACCAAGGTCCTGTGGGCCCAGTGTGTGGCTGTGACTAGCCATAATCACCCGTT
>NW_005842357.1:1060341-1063656 GCF_000455745.1 Alligator sinensis
GTATAGAGTGGCTACACTTTAGTGTAACATGAGCTAGGTAAAACAGATCAGAGATAATCCAACCCTGGAGTGGAGGAAGTTTGAGCTGCCTAACAAGTGTTTAAAACTAGTTCAGGTATTAATTAGCAGACAATCCCCATACAGGGCTGGAGCCAACTGTATCCCACCCCCTCCCCACTGATACTACCCTGACTCCAGCTGCTACAGCTCACACATCTGCCCATGAGGACAGAGCCATGACTCACATTACATTTGAGACATATTAACTCCAAGTTCAAGTTGTAGAAATACGCGTATCAATTTAAGGGTTGTTTGTTTTGGTTGGGTTTTTTTGTGGGAGGAGTATCTCCAGAATTGTATTAACAGCTGTTCAGCAATCACTAGATTGCTCCTCAGAGAAAATGTGAGTTCAAGATTCCAATTTGGTCCAGGGACCTTGACCAACAATTAGCTGATGGCTAATTCTAATCATACATCCTAGCTATGAGATAGCCTCATTTGTCAGTAATCTAGTAAAAACGATCATTTGGCTTGATTAAACAATTCATTAAAGAATTGCTGCCTGTTTTCTGCTTGCTGGATAGTTACACATTTTATAGTTAATTTGAAAATGTTATAATAGTTTTTACTCATGTGAGTGAAGGAATCTATGGACATGTCTAGACTTGCACATTTACTACACAGTAACCTAAATTACTGTGCAGTATGGACATGATGGAGGTATCAAATTTATGCCTGATTAGTTACTGTGCAGTAATGCATGTGTAGACATATTAATATGCAGTAAGATGGGAGCCTCCCAGCTGGGTCTGCCCAGCCACTATGGGGGTGGCCAGAGCCCAGCCTTAGGGCTACTGCAAGGCCCTCTCTCTTGCTGCTGGGTTTCTCTCTGGCAGCCCCTAGCTGCAGGGTAGAAAAGCCTGCAGCCATTTAGTTTTGTGGGGCACATACTCCAGGAGCCTGCAGGAGTCTGTGCTCACTCCTGGAGCCTAGCAGGCCCAGGTGCCCCCTGGATAGCACACAGGCTGTGTTTGCTGGGTCTGTCCCACTCCAGAGCTGCTGCTTGGCCACAGGCGAGTGCTGCAAAGGGCTTCAGTTTGCTAAACTCCTTGCCCAGCCCTGTGATCCAAACAGGGCTGCTGGCCCTCCTGGCTGTACCGCCAGGGCCAGCACCTGCTGCCTCCTGCTGCTCACCCCCTACCTTCTCTTTTCAGGACTGTGGTGAAGTGCCTCAGCCATGTGGCTGTGATTCCCTGACTGTGCCCCTGTCAGAGGTGATGCTGCCATCAAATGGGCCATCTATGTGGGGACCCAGTCAGCCTGAGTGGGTGCAATGTTCACCACCTCCCCCATGTCCAGCCTCATCCCTACTCATGTGCCACCTGTGTGCAGCCCCAGGGGCACAAGTGGACCCAAGAGGAGGTGTGTGCCCTTGTGGCACTGTGGGGTGGGGAGGATGCCCTGAGAAACTTTGCCCAGGCTGGGCACTTGAATGCCCACATTTATGAGACCCTAGCAGCTGGGTTGCAGGCATGGGGCCACCCCTGATCACCACACCAGTGCCGTGTGAAGACCAAGGTCCTGTGGGCCCAGTGTGTGGCTGTGACTAGCCATAATCACCAGTTCAGTGGGGCTCCCAGCACTATGCTTTTCATGTGGGAGCTGACTTGGACTTTGGTGCCCTGGGAGGCCACGCCCACACCCCACTGACACCTCCAGTGACTCATAACTTGGGGAGTGGACCTCAAACCTCCAGCACTCCACCCTGCAGTCCTCCCTTGCTGCTTGGGGAGCCTCAGCCCCACCCCACATCTGCCCACAAGGAGTGGCTGGCCACACTACACCACCAGCCACCAGCAGCACCAGCTCATCCCTCACAAGGGGGCCTGGCTAGGCACCGATCCCCAGCCTACTGCAGACTGCTGACACTGGGCAGAGACAGATGGCACCTGACACAGGAAGCCCTGAACCTAGATGCCAGCCTTGCCAGCCCTGGACCCATGCTAAGTCTTGCACTAAGAGGTGAGCCCTCCCAGGCCCAGTCCCCACTCCTGACCCTCCCCCTCCCCCTTCCCTTGGCTACCCTTCTTGCTCCACTGGGCCCCACTCCCCTGCCCCTGGGCCCCACAACATGCAGACAGGTGGGACACAGGTCAGAACTCTATTGAACATGCCATGCCTTGTGGCTGGGTGGGCACGGGCCTCTCATGCATTGAGGAACATGTTGATCCTGGCAGCGATCTCCTCCTTGGTAGCTGGGGGCAGAGGTGTGTAGTGCTGTGATAGGTAGTCCTCCAGGTGACAGCAGACATTACAGGGAAGGCTGGGCTTGCCCCCCCATGTGGTTGTAGCTCAGGATCCCAATCCAAGAGTGCAGCTGTGCCCAGGCTACTAGCAGGATCATCATCAGCAGGGTGTAGTAGCTGGTGCAGCCCTCTGCCTGCACAAACTGCCCATCATGCAAATATACCCAAGGAATGCACAGCAGTGGTATGCTCAGGGTACAGTGGCAGCATTATGGGGGGCTGGCCCTGGGGTACCTCTCTGGAAAGGCTCCCTGTGGGGAAGGCAGGGGTGCAGCCCCCATTGTCCAGGAGTCCCTCACACACCAAATCTGGATTTGGGGGGCTGGGTGGCAGCAGAGCACAGTGGTGGGCCTGCAGGGGCAAAAGGGGGGAGGGCAGTGGGGGCTGTGGCAGCAGATGCTGCCAGCAGCCTGGCCTGGCCCACCCTGGGAAGTGGGCAGGGGAGGCAGGCAGTCTGCAGCCAGCCCCCAAGAAGCAAGCAGGGACAAAGGACTCAGGTTGCACCCACCTGGGCCCAGGTCTTCCTGGCCAGCTTATGATGGTCCCTGTGCACCCACATGTGGCTGACTGCCCCTGGAGCAGAGCATTTTACCTCTCAAATGTTGCAAACTATCTCAAAAGCCTTCTATCTCTTGCCTCTGCAAGGCTGACATCTGGGGGCAGGGGAGAGGCTGCAGGGACACATGGGATCGCTGCTCCAGCATTGCCATGATCTGCTGCTGGAACACCCTTGAGGTGTCAGTGACCACCACCACCACCATGTCCTTGACTGAACCTGCCTGCTCTGGTGGCTGGTAGTGGCTGTGGAAATCTGGATGGCAGAGCAGTGGGAATGGCAGGAAGAGATACCAAGTCCAAATGTATGACACTAGAGGAGATGCCACAAGAAGGAAGAGCTGGGGAGGAAGAAATTGAAATTTCAGAGTTGAAGGGGTACATCTGGTGACACAGGAGGGAAAAGAGGAAAGATATTGGAACAAGTGACTTTGAGAAGGGGGAGAGAAGGGAA
>NW_005842357.1:1063666-1064512 GCF_000455745.1 Alligator sinensis
GCTACAGGAAGAAGAAAGAGGTATGAGGATAAAGCAGGGGAGAGGAGAAGGAGAGCCAAATTGGGCAAAGACAACAATCACACGTTATGAAGCTTAGAAAGAAGAAGGCAGACAAAGAGAGAGGGGGAGGGAGACAGGTTGATGAAAAGTTCACCAGAGCTAATTTGGCCTGGGACTAATGGAGAGGGGAAAGGGGAGGGAGGGAAGCAAAAAGGTAGGGGAGAGGGGAAACTTTCTTGAATATTAAAGCAATAAAACACCTGGCAAAGACTATGGGGATGCAAAGGTGGGCAGAGGGGATTACAGCTGCCTGTGTCAAGCAGCAGCATAGAAGACTTATAGAAGTGGTAGACGTGTCATGTAAATGTACAAATATGACTTTATGTATTGCATCTATAAATATCAGAAGTGTGCTATTGAGGTACCAGTGGGATAAGATTATGCCAATATTAAGTAGGATCAAAGTGGACATAATATGTTTACAGGAGTATGGGATCCCATGGGAGAAGGATTATAAATTGTGTAAAGAGATGTGGATAAAGACCATCATGGTGGGTGGGGATGGAAATAAACAAAGTGTCTGGAGTCGTGATTTTGCTCAAGAGTGAGAAAGTGGAAATGTGGCAAGTTTAAATGACTGTGGAAGGGATACTGCAATGGATGGTGGTTGCATGGAAAAGAAAGTGTTAGAGATTTTTAATATATATGTGTCCACTGAAAGGGAAGGAAGGAACACCCTGTTTAAGAAATTAGAGGTGTAAGTAGGCAGAAGGAGGTACCAAATTCTAGTGGGGGATTTCAGTTGCATTATTGAGGAGGGGGATAGGAGAACGGATGGAGGGGAAA
>NW_005842357.1:1064543-1067633 GCF_000455745.1 Alligator sinensis
AAAGTACTGATTGATATAATAGAAGAAGGAGATTAAGAAGATGCATTGGTAAGTAAGATGGTGATTATGAGGCTAGAACCAAGTGGGAAAACACATCAAGAATTTATATATTAATGTCAAATGGGCTAGGGCTTGGAAAGATCTTTGATGTGACCTTCAGTGATCCCTGGATGTTAAGAATGGAAGTGAGTGTAGATAAACATGAAGGTAGGGGGAAAGGGATGTAGAAGTTAAATGTTCAATTGTTACAAAATGAGAAGACCTGTCAAAAATATGTGGAACTATATAAAGGATGGAGGACATTGAAGAGATACTACAAAAGTATTTGTGAGTGGTGACAATGATGAAAAGAAGAACAAGATCATTTTTAATAAATATTGTTTGAAGGGAAGCAAAGAAGAGGGTGGAAGAGCTAGAAGAACTACAGACAAGGAAGCAGGAATTATTAAAGGAGGTAGTAAAAGGAGTATGAATGAAAGAAGAACTGGAAGTTATAAAATTTTGGACTGAGGAATGATTCAAAAGGAGTTTCTTGAGTACTTCCTGGAGAAGTCTTTTCCCCAAAATGAAACACTTTTGACCAGAGTTATGTAGAATTTATTTCATATCAGCACAATGAAGTTATCTCTAGGCTGAGAACGTGTCTGCTACTAGCAAGCTAATGGCATGGATAGTTATATCCTACCCGTCAAGAAACAGGCATCTGCAACCAGATCTGCCTGATTCTAGGAATCCAAGTTATTCACCTAGGAATCTGTCCTAATGGGAAAATCCAATCAGAAAAAAATAATCCACTTCATCAGCAGGAGTAAATAACTCATATTTTATTTTTCTTGTTATATTGTCTGCATAATCATTTTGTGGGATTGCACTAGATGCCTTGATTTTTTTCCAGCATATAATTTATTTTTGTTTAAAGTTTTCCAGTGACTTCTGAGCTTGATGAGAAGGGGAGGAAACTTTTTTTGTTTTTTTGTTTGTTTGTTTTGTTTTTTTTATAATGTGTATGCTAGGATGACATTTTTCTCCAAGACCCCATAGTTATACTGAAGAGTTAAAAATTGCAATAACATTGAAATGTGTTAATATAAAAAAATGAAGAATGGGATTTGTCTTACCATATTAAGAAGATTAAGCAATGGCTAGATAGTCCTGGACCATCTAGGGTTTAACTTCTACTTGTCAAAGCTGCTTCCTCATCTCTATAAAGACTCTAGATTATAGCCCTTTTCCAAGGTCAGGGTACTCTGTCACGGCAAGTGGAAAGCATGAAAGAGATTTATTAGGCAGCAACATACATCTATGCATTTTATCTTTCTGCAGTATAAACACCTAGGAGATGCTTGAAGCAGTATTTAAGAGGAATTCAAATGAATTATAAATGATGATAAAGTCTAACTTGATTCAAAAGTGATGGGGTTGCTTCATTTAACATTTTCAGTAATGTAGGCTGCCATTTTTTACACAGGCTATTTTGTTTGAATATGTACTG
The DNA here is from genome assembly GCF_000455745.1 of Alligator sinensis. Taxonomy (NCBI): domain Eukaryota; kingdom Metazoa; phylum Chordata; order Crocodylia; family Alligatoridae; genus Alligator; species Alligator sinensis. The sequence goes on from NW_005842357.1 coordinate 1,066,036, forward strand.
CACACCATCTATTAGTTGGATTTGTCAAAAAAAAAAAAAAAAAAAAAAAAAAATCAGTATGATTCAGAAGCAGCCCTGAGTGGGAAAGAAAATCATGAGCATATTTGATTTTATAATGTGCTTTTAAATTTTTTATCAGTTTCTGGAAAGGGGTTCAAGTCAGAGGAGCAGCATACCAATGGTTTTCAAGGTCTATGTGGATGTATGTAAACAAACACCTCCTGGTGGATAAAAGCCACATAAAATAAGGAATGTTAGATCATAAGGATCTCCTACAGACAGTGCTTGCTAGCTAGATCGGAGGGTGATAGGTGCTTTAGAACATGTGGCCGGCTAATATTTTACATTAATAGTATGTAGTCTGTTTATGCAAAGTACAGGAAGAATACTCCCTAAACAGGGAAATACTGAGATAAGAAACATTTCAGCACATGTCACGTGTCATGGCGGGGTCCTGCAGGAGGGCTGTGATCTCCTCAAGGCCCCCTTCCCATGCCAAGTTGGCCCAAGGACACCCTCAAAAATTCTCATCTGCCACGTCTTTGATAACACCATATATTTGGGAAGCTGCCTTTTACGCCCTCTCAGTCACGTCTTACTGGTTACTCAGACCCCGTGGTTTTCCGGACTCTTCGTGGGTCCCGCTCTACAATGGGTGCTTCAGGGGCACCCTAGCCTTAGGGGCTATGCATGGCTCCAACCACCCCTTTACCATGCCCCAAGCCGCACAGCTGGAATAGACGTTGTTTGGTCTGGGCCTACACCCTCTCTCTGGCGCTCGGGCTCTCCGCGGCCCTGTCTCTCTCTGCACTTTCTCTCTGGCGCTTCTCCACAATGCTGCCCCTTCCCTGGAGCTTCTCAAGCGTGGCCCCCTTCTCCTGGGGCTCTTTACTGCCCCTCTCCTCTAGGGCCTTCTCAGTAACACCGCCCTCTCTTCTAGGGCCTTCTCAAGTGCTGCCCCCTTCTCCGGGGCTCACCATGCCCACACGGGGCTTCTCAGTAATGCCGCCTTCTCTGGGCTTCTCAACTGCCCCCTCTCCTGGGCCTTCTCACGACACTGCCCCCACCTCCTGGGGCTCACCATACCCACAGTGAGGCTTCTCACCAATGCCGCCCTTTCTGGGGCTTCTCAACTGCCCCTCTCTGGGACTGGGGTCTGTGCACCTCAAATGCTGCGCCATTGCTGGTGCTGGGGTTCCCACACTGCTGTGGGCCCCGCTATGAGGCCTCCTCCAACCCCTAATAGCCTCACCCAAACCACTGGTGACAAACCACAACACAAACACAAGCCCTTCAGCTATAACTTAAACTGAAGCCGCTTGGCCATAACAACATTCAAGCCTACCAGGGATTCTTCATCTCACAGCAGTGTCAGACACTGCTCCGGCATTCAGGCGTCTCCTGTCTTCCATGGCAGAGAGCTCCTTCCTCCTTGGCTGCTGGCAGAGAACTGCCTCTGGCCTCAGCCCCTAGGGTTTATAAGGAAGCCAGGCCCTGCCCCTTCCAATCAGCTGACCGCCAGCAGGTGTGATCTCTTGCTAGATCCAGTTGCCCTGGCAACCAACAGCTGGGCTCCTTATTCACTGCTAGGGCTCTTT
>NW_005842357.1:1067643-1069069 GCF_000455745.1 Alligator sinensis
AGTTTCCCCTCTTTAGGAGCAGAACACCTAAGTGCTCTGTAACACAGTAAAACATCAATAATCCAATAACATCACCAATAATATAATTCCTACTATTTTTCCACAGGCCTCCTAAAGAAAAGACCTACATCATAATTATTTGAATGTTGTTTTATACAATATTTTACCTTTTGATAGAACAATGATTTGAACTTTTAAAAAAATGCTTTCTGCTTTGGAACACAAACATAAAATAGGAACACTGTCTTAAATGTCAATATTGATTAATCTATTTTAGGCCATTTACTAAAGGGAGAGCAGAAAATACTTTTAATTTAAAACTAACGATATAGCTTCCCAAAAATGTAACATAAAAAAAAATCATTTATTTAGCATAGACTAGAGAGCGCAGCATAATTTGAATAAATTAACTAATTGAAAATCTCGTGTGTCAGATATTTACTACTGATTCACAACAATGTGCAGTGTACAGTATCAATAGTGCTGTATTTCCTATCATTATTAATTTCCAGAGAGACAGTGGAATATTATGAGAAATATAACATCTGTTCCCCTCTCCTGTACAATTTAATGGCTAATAGGATAAGATATTCAGACGTTTACTTCAGACTTTGCTTCCTTAAATGTTTGAATGGTTCTTTTCTTCTTCTTTCTCTCTGAGCATTCAAAAGAAGATTTAAAAAAATATTCAAAAGATGATATCAAAGCTGGAGCTTCATGTTAATCAAGCACACAGGGGATGTATCTATACATGTGCCCCCAAAAGGGGGGCACATAAAAAGGGGGGCACATAAAAAGTGGAAACAGGGAGAGATTACCAAAGAGGAGTATACCTCCTCTGCTCGTGCTTGTAGGGAGGCAATTAGACAGGCCAAAGCTACCATGGAGCTGAGGATGGCATCCCAAGTAAAAGATAACAAGAAATTGTTTTTTACATATATAGGGAGTAAAAAGAAGGCCCAGGGAGGAATAGGACCCCTACTAAATGGGCAGAAGCAATTAGTGATGGATAGGGGGGAAAAAGCTGAACTCCTCAATGAGTTCTTTGCCTCAGTGTTCCTAAGAGAGGGGCACGACAAGTCTCTCACTGGGATTGTAGAGAGGCAGCAGCAAGGTGCCAGACTACCATGCATAGACCCTGAGATGGTGCAGAGTCACTTGGAGAAACTGGATGCCTTTAAGTCAGCAGGCCCGGATGAGCTCCATCTGAGGGTACTGAAGGCATTGGCCAACGTCATTGCACAGACACTGGCGGGAATATTTGAACGCTTGTGGCACACGGGCCAAGTCCTAGAGGACTGGAAAAGGGCCAATGTGGTCCCCATTTTCAAGAAGGGGAGGAAGGAGGACCTGGGCAACTATAGGCCAGTCAGTCTCACCTCCATCCTTGGCAAAATCTTTGAAAAAATTATCAAGGCTCACATTT
>NW_005842357.1:1069740-1090279 GCF_000455745.1 Alligator sinensis
GCTGGTCAGACCGCAGTTGGAGTACTGCGTGCAATTCTGGGCACCGCACTTCAAGAGTGATGTGGATAACCTGGAGAGGGTCCAGAGAAGGGCCACTCATATGGTTAAGGGCTTGCAGGCCAAGCCCTACGAGGAGAGACTAGGGAACCTGGACCTTTTCAGCCTCCGCAAGCGAATGTTGAGAGGCGACCTTGTGTCTGCCTATAAGTTCATCATGGGGGCACAGAAGGGAATTGGTGAGGTTTTATTCACCAAGGCACCCCCGGGGGTTACAAGAAATAATGGTCACAAGCTAGCAGACAGCAGATTTAGACTAGACATTAGGAAGAACTTCTTCACAGTTAGAGTGGCCAAGGTCTGGAACGGGCTCCCAAGGGAGGTGGTGCTCTCCCCTACCCTGGGGGTCTTCAAGAGGTGGTTGGATATACATCTAGCTGGGGTCATCTGAAACCCGCCCTCTCTTTCCTGCCTATGCAGGGGGTCGGACTCGATGATCTATTGAGGTCCCTTCTGACCCTAACATCTATGAATCAATACATGCAATTAATGCACCTGAAAAAGTCCATCCAGGAAGAGCACACACCAACTGCTGAAACTTCCTTAGCCTGATGAAGGGTTTTTGAACCCGAAAGCTTGCTTAATAAGTTTTCTACAACTATTTGGGTTGGTCTAATAAACGATATCAAATTCACCCAAGGAACCTTGTCTGCCTGAAAAACTCTGGCGCAGTTCACACTGGAGTTTATTGCTTCAGGGAGCAGCATTTACACGTGCACCTGGGACCACAGCATGTTGAGCCAGGGTGGTGCAACCCCAATTGGCAGGGGCCGGGTCAGCCTGCCATCCTAGAGCTTCTCTGCTCTGCTTTAGCATGCTGCAGAGGGGTCGGCTGGAGCATGAGGGTACTAGAGTTTGAGGGCTACCTGCTGGCTAGCTCCACAGTGTAGCATCCTCATGCTCCAGCTAGCCCCTCCACAACTCATTGAACCAGGGCAGAGCAGCTCCGAGCTGATAGGCTGACCCCCAGAACCCTTGCCAACTATAAGTAGTTATCTACTTTCTAGGCTTTTCCCTGGTTTTCATTCAGAGTGCTGTGCAATAATAACAGGACTGACTCCACCTGGATGTCAAGAACTCAGATCTTTATTAGAAAAGCTGTCTGCTCAGTGCTGCTACTTGCAGCTATGAGGTGTACTGTGTGCTCAGAACTGCAAAAATTTCCAAATGGATGGAGCTTCTTTATATCACTTTGCCAAATCATTCCCACTACAACTTATGTTCCACCCCATTCTGTGGAGGTGGGTCATTACTACAGCTGTGCGCAGCTCCAGTTGCCGATTCGGAGGAGGAGATTGGGCCCAATTCAGCAGCCAAATCTCCGAATCTGAATTGAATCAGGAGACCCATTAAAAAGGTCTGAAATGAATCTGAAGCCTCTAAATTGATTCAGAAAAGATTTGGAGAGATTTGGAGATTCAGATCGGCTGGCTGCAGGTTCTCCCACAGCTCGTTCGGCTGTGCCTGCCTCTCCCCAGGTCAGGGGAGCTGCAAAAAAGCCCCCATGGCTGCTCTGTCTGGCCACATCCCCTGCCTGGCCTCAGCCTCCTGACACTTTAAAAAATAAATTAAAAAAAGGCCCACACTCAGCAGCTGCAGCAGCAGCGATCAGGGCCTCTGAGGGCTCATGGCAGAGCCCCCCTCCCCATGCAGCGCAGGGCAGTGGGAGGCAGTGGGGATTGCACCTCCTGCCTGGCATCTGTGCAGCAGCTGCCCCTTGGCACAGGTGCAATGAGGCTGGGCAGGGCGCTGCACACTGCCTGCATACTTCCCTGTTCCTGCCCTGCATTTAGTATAAAATATACCCTCTGGCATTGAGGGAGCAGGCAGTAGAGCTTTCTTCTCCCTTTTCTATACACATAATTGGAAGTGGATTACAACAGTGCAACTTTGCAAATGGCTTTCTCTTCAGACAGTAGTGGGGGTGCCTACCTACACCCTGAAGTGGATGATGAGGATAGGTCCTGACCTGATGATAGGAGCAAATGAAAACTATCCCTATGCAAGACAATGGCTTACTACAATTAAATGGTAATATCAGTTAATGTCAGTTAGTTGGTAATATGACAAAGCAGAGAAAAATGTCTCCATAGGCTTCCTGAAAAGGCACTTGGCAGAGTCCACTTAGATCTGCAAATTTAATATGTTTATATGGGTTCGTATAATTCTAAGGAAACTGCTTTTATATTTTTAAATAAAATCATGGGTATCTTTTTAGCTTTTGTTACTAGTGCAACATTTAAAATAATATTTTTTTACATTTTTAAGAGAGCCTGAACTTTTTCTTTCAGGTATTTATTCATCTGGAAGGATTTTCTCCAGGAAGGAGTCTGACTTCATGTCTTCTAAGGGTTCTCTTGCAGAGAATATAACTTTCCCAACTCCCTGATTCTGTCAACAAATACTTAATTGTCCTTAGGTAAGGCATTGATTTCACTGGGAGACTCAAGTGTGTAAAGTTAATTGAATGTATAAATATTGACTGGATCATGGTCTTGGTCTTCTAAGGTGCTCTACTGTCTCTGCTCTTTAATATTGACCAAAGATGGCACAAGCTTTGAAGATTCCACCTGTGAATTAGGTTTAATCCTAATAAATGTAGTACTATAAGAAGGCTTCTAGAACCAGAAAGAGCTGTGCTTTTACTGATGAAAGCAATGAAAGTCATAAGAAAATACAGTACATAATGTAGCCTATATGTATTAAGTTCTTTCTATATATGTGTTATATCTTGCTCGTACTGTCCTGTTATGTTCTGCAGTATGTGTATTTTCCTCTTAGCCTTCATCCAAGGATCTCTATCAGCCCCTATCAAGAACATCACTATAATATATGTTAGTTTGGATGATAGTTTTTTTTTTTTTTCATATCAGAAAGATCCCTGAAATTAAAAGCCTACAAAAATGTCAGCCAAAACCTTGTATATTGTTTTGGCTGACACAGATTATTTAAATGGTAATAGCTTCAAATACTTGCATATTGAATTTACCCATCTGCACTGTCTTCCAGACAGATTCTGAAACCATCAGCAGTGATTACCTCAGACTGAAAACAGTGATGGGAACCCCAGAATGTTCGCATTAATTTAACCAAAATTCTTGAAGTTTGATGTTTGTCTGAACATTATTACAACTGCAAAATAGGGCTGAAAATCTCAAAAGAACAGACACTTTTGCAAAGGATTCTTCTTACAAATTATTCTATGGGGTCTTTGACAACCAGCAATGGCCTGGAACTCAGGTTGAGAGCTGAGAAAATAATTGATAGTTTGGTTTGCAGGCTGAATTGATAAACTGAAAAAAATAGACCCAGTTGTTTCAAGTTCCTATAAAGGAAACGTTTTCGATCTTCCTAAAGAAGTGAAATGAAACAAAGGAAAACTCCTCCGTTGACTGTGAAACAAAACACTGACTTTCCTTTTTAGAAACTTTTAAAAAATACCATTTTGAAACAACTTGAAGCATTCAGAATATGTCAAAATGAAATATTTCAACTTTTTTCAGATTTTTCATTTTGGTAAAACAAGGTGAGAAAAATGACACAAACAGCTTTAGTCAACCCAATTCTGCATATTATAGAGAACAAAAAGAAGTTGCACCACCAAAATTTCTTCCAACTCTATCTGGGCTTATACCTTATCCATATGGTATGATGTATAACTCCTGTGACCTTTTCCACCATCCACAGAATCTAAAGGCTGAAAATGGCTTTGCTACCCACTGTGCTAAAATAGTGATTTATCAATAGAGGACCCACCATAACCTGCAGCAGTTAGGCATTGTAAGTGTTTTCTATTCCAAAAGCCCAACCAGGTTTACCCCAGGATTTAATGGTACTGCAGTACTGTATTTCTATACACCACCTATATCAGAGGCAGGCAAAATATGGCCCATGGGCCAGATCCAACCTACCAGGCCATTCTATCCAGTCCATGGGGCCCCTTGAAACTACAGACCATCATTACAAGCCAGTGGCTGCTTGTCCAAAGGCAAACGAGGGGCCAGCGGCATAAGTCACTAGTTGCAGCAGTAAGCAGATCAGGCTCTGGTTGCAAGACACAACCAAATCAACTTCAATGTGACCCACCCCACCTCACACCACCCCCACCCCCCAGGAGCTTCTGGAAACTTGAAGCTTCTGGCCAGCAGAGTCTTCAGGCCTGGCAACCCTGTGGCTCTTCCCCAGCCCTCCCTCTTCTCAGAGGTGAAATTCAAGTAAGAATAGACCAGTGGGCTGACTGGACAGTCAGTGGTCCAGCCAGGATGGGACAAGCAGGGCTGGCTCCCCGCCTCCCACCATACCCCCAAGCACACCCCCACACTCCCACAGCCCCTACACACTCCCACCCTCCCATCCCTACCATACCCACAACCCCCACTCCAACCACACACCCCATACCTACCCCCACACCCTCTCCCACACACCCCACTCACCGTACCCACACTCTCATACACCCTCCACACCCTCACACCCACTCCCTAACCACACTGTCCCTACATACACCCTTGTATTTCTCCATACACAGTATACAAGAGTAAGAGTGTATTTTGAACTATTATGCAATCATCTCTAGATACATAATGCAAACACACATAAATCAAGACAAAATATTTTTTAAGAAACTTAAAACAAGTTACAGTATATGTTTGAGGGTTTTGGGGGTTTTTTTTAGTATATGATTTGGTGTTTTTTTTCCAGTTTCAAGATGACAACCTCCCTTCCAAAAGGAGTCCTTCCAGAGCCAGGGGAGGAATTTCTGGTGGTAAAGGTCAGGGGTTACAGATGGGACTTCCAGTCCCAAGATGGTAACCATGAGATAGGGCAACTGTTGGGGCAGGGGGCTATCCATGAGGCCCTTGACAGCTCACCAAAACTCATTAAGCAACATTCCAGCCAAAATAATTGCCTGCCCCTGATCTACATAAGGTATCATTAAACGAGACAGGTAAAAGTAACACATTCATAAAATAAAATAATCTACAGATTGTGGTCAAACTCAAAAAAACCAAAATATGTTTCAAAAGTGACCTGCCTCATCAGTCATCCAGATTTGTCACTCAGTGGTAACATCTTATTCTTAAAAATAATCACCCTGTAGCTGTGTAAGTCAATGCAAAGTGGTCTCCACCCCCTGTGGGCATCTTACACTTCCTCATATTCTTTCCAGTTTTATAGTTGATACTGTTTTTTTGTTTAGCACCACTGAATCAGCTGATGTTGATACAGAGTTTGTAGCTTTCTAAATGTATTATAAAAGGTAGTATCAGGCTTTAGAATCTGTGGACGTGTCATGCAGCATTTGATACCAGTTCAAATAAAAACCATGATATCTTTATATGCTACTCTGTCATCCAGCATAACACCCCTGCTTTGAAAATCATTGTTTAACAGTATAAAAACTAAAAAATATCATAACTCAGAAACTCTGAGCTACGTACTCTCCAGTGTAAATCAGCCTAACTGATTTTAGCAAAGAAATTCTGATTAAGATCAATTGAGATTTGTGCCTTAATGCTCTACTCCATGCTGAGAAAAAGATTTAAATACCCAATAACAACAATAGCATTTATTTTATGCAAATGCATACACATATATACACATTTTATGCAAACACATATACATAGATGCATGCACATACATGCATTCACTGGCAGGAATAGTAAATGAGTCCATAGAATAACCCGTTGCCCATGAGACAGTGATTCAGAAAGCCTAGGGGAAAGTTCTTAACCTATAAACCTTATTGGGTGGACTTTTTAAAAGAACCTTAGTCATTTAGGACTTACTGATATTCCATGGAATGTATATTGCTAAATCACTTAGACTAGGGTTGTTAGGCTTCTGAACGGCCAGAGGCTACAAGGTACCCTGTCTAACTACATGCCAAATAGGCTACAAGCTATGCCTCACTGTTAGCACCCCCTCCACACCACACTGGGTGGTGTGTGCCATCACTGCTGGTATGCAAGTATCTCCCCACCCTGAATGCCACAGAGCATCACGGAGGTTCCCCCATGGGACTTTGTGCAGTGGGCATGACCCCACTGTGCCATGCATGCCAGTGCTCCTGCACTGCACCATGCCATAGAGGGTCACCGAGTTTTCCCAAGCTGCCCAACTATGGGTTTCCTCAGTCCCACATCTCCACCCCCAAGGGTTGGGAAAGGAACTGGAAGCCAGAGGAGATAGGGGTAGCCAAACAAGTGCAGGTTAGCCCCTTGGGGGTTGGTTGCCACCTGAAGTCCGCCAGTTGGACAGCCCTGACTCAGGATTTTGAAAGCCTATAATTGAGAAAAGGCAAAATGAACTGATCTCAAACATTTGGTATTCATTTAGATTACCTCAACTGGTACATCTGCCATGGTATACAAAATACAACTAAATGCTCAGCTGGGTTATTAATGAAATGAAGGGATTTTCCTAAATCATATCAGTGTATGTGATATCTCTCAAAAATGCCAACATCAGAGTTATGCTTATAGCTACATTTTACATGTGTTAAACACAACAATCAAAAGCAGAGGTAATTCCAAAAATAATGTATTTGAAAATGGTAATCATATAAAATATTGGAGGATTTCCTTCAGTGCAAGTTGTCTGTTACACACACACACACACACACACACACACACACATGTTGTGTGTGTGTGATGTGAGCATTTGATTTTTATAATTATGAAATCATAAAGTTGATATAAGTAAAAATGAAAGATTAGCTATGAAATATGACAAAGTTTCAGTAAATCATCTAAGTACTCATTATACGTGACAGGGACTTAAACTTGCAAAAATGGTATCAAGTACCATTCTGTTTAGAAGAATAAACTGTCATTACAGTTGAGTGAATTTTTTCATAGTCTTTGTAACAGGATGGCACCTGAGGACCATCATGATGCTCCCTAGTGGCTGCCTCAGTCCTGCCTAGCTCCAGCTCCTGACTCCCAGGATTTTACTCTGTATCCTTTCCTGCCATGTGTTGATGTTAAAAGGAAATGAAGGGAGGCTGCCCTCAGAGTCTGGTGGGTTTAGGGTGCTCTCTTTCTCTTGATACTCACTCTCTTGGGCCCTACTTGCCTTAAGGGCTAAGTTTGTGGCCTCTGTCCACCCCTACAGCGATGCCCATGTCTCACAGATATTACTCTGCCTATAGTTCAGTCCTTGTGTAGAGGCCTCCACCCTCTTGGCTTTAGCCCTCCTTTTCTCTGGCTGCAGGCCTCCAGCCCTGGCCGACTGATTTGGGCCCAGCTCTCTCAGTCTTAGCCCTCTCTGTCTCTGGACCCCTTGGCCCTGTCTTAAGCTTTGTCCCAGCCCTCCCTCACCACTGCCTCCGACATCCCTTACCCAGGGCAAGGCTGGTCCCAGTTCTACTGCTCTCTAAAATGTTTGGGCTTCCATCCCACGCAGCCCACCAGGTCTCTGGTCCTGGTAGGTGTCTATGCTGGGTGCTTCTGCAACATTGTCATAGCCTCCCAATCCAGCCTCTATCAGCCACATCCAGTCCTCCAGCATAAACTAGAGCAAAAATACAAGCAGCAACTTTAAACTCAAAGTGCTTTTCTCCAGGTCATCATACTCCTGCTAAACTACCTCCCTGATTCTTTGGTTCTCTCAGCCCTTGGAGTACTTGGCATGCCTGCAGTTCCCAGTCTCACCAGTTTTAGCTGGCAGGAGCTTCTCTCCCCTGCCAAGTTCAGAACTGCACCGCTGGCCTGCCTCATAGGCACAGACTTATATTCCCTGGATCCTTTCCTTCTGGTCAGGTGTTCCCCTGGCTGGCCACAGGAGCGCTCCCTCGGTCTCCAGGGCAGCTTGTTGCTATTCCTCTAGTTACTGTAGCAGTGCCCTTATTACCTAACCAAGTCACTGCCCTATCGTCTTATTCCTAGACAGCAAGCTCTGCAAAAGACGCTTGTAGTCTATGGGCCCTGGCTGCCTATGCCTCTGCAACTAGCTCCAAATCAGATGTGTTGCCCTACCTGGGGACATCTCTCCTGTGGCACCTCTCTGAAAGTAACAGGAGCTATGGCTCCCTTTTACATTCCTATACTGATGCAAGAAGAATAGGCCAATATTTCTAATCTCATTCACATCATAGAGGAATATGTAGGAGGAACATGATAAGCATACTAAATCAATGGTTACTTGCTCATTTGAGCAACCTTATGAACCCATGCAATGTGCTAAAATAGGATTTTGCAGAATGCTTTCTCCGAGCATAGATGGAGCTGATTATATAAGGCTAAGAGCTTTTTCATTATTCAAATGTGATCAATAAGACAAACTAGAAGAGCTGTAGGATATTAAACCTGGCATGAAATCCAGAAGTGGGCTGGCCCTTTGGACCTGTATTTATTGCTTCGTGAGACATTTAGGTTTGAATCCCTGGCCTGCTATCTAGTTCTGCAGGAAAGCAGCAAAGCTAAAGCTGCCAATATAGCATGATTAGCCCTGAGAAAGGGGAGTTTGTGCGATGGCTTGCAATGACTCCTGTGTCTGAACTAGGGGTGATAGAAGTAAGAGATTCAAGAGGAATCTCAATATGTTTTCTAGACTCCCCAGTCAGTTGATGGAGGATGATGAGCAGAGGAGCTTGCTACTAAAGACTGGATTGTTCAGCTGGGATGGGGGTGAGGGGGGAGTTCTCAACCAAAGACTGAATAATTTTTTCATAGATATTGTACATTTCTTTTATCATCTTTAGGGTGATGATTTTTTTTATCATCTTTGCTGGTGAAATGCAATGAGATTTACCTTGTCATGCTGTCTCATAGTTATAAGTCTGAAGGAGTATAACTGTCAGGGAGGATAAGTTCTTATTCTATGGTGTGAAGAAGGATAGATTCCAAATGAGATGAGGGCTGGGAACAGGGATTGTGGGGTGCAAAACAATAGATCAAGGTCGGCAAAATACAGCCCACAGGCTGGATCTGGCCTGCCAAGGGATTTTATCCAGCCCGCGGTGGGTCCCTTGGCCTTGCTTAGCCTAGGCAGGGGACAGCCAAGGCCATGGTGCATGCAGCCAGTCCTGCTACCCCCAGGCATTCAGGGGGGCTGAGGGCATTGTGGCAGTTGGACTCTGCTTCCCCGCAGCCCTGGCAACAGCAGCTCCTTGTGGCTGTCACTGCCAGTGGCCAGTGTTGCTGCTGCTGGATTTGGACCCGTTGCCCAGACACTGTGGCCTGTCCACCCCACACCCACCACCAGGGACATTGGAGACAGCAGACAAGTAGGGTCTCCATGGAGATCGGGCTTGGACCCCTGCTAGGAAGACACACTCAGCTGGGCAGATGGGATGGGGCAGCAGGAGGACAGTGAGCAGCATCCAGGAGTGGGATGGGTGGGTGGGGCCAGGCTTGGGATTGCAGGGTGGTGATAGCACAGGCCCAGGGCCCACAGCAGAGCCACAATGTGAAGAGCATATCACAGCTCTGCCCTGGGCCCTGGCCCTACCCTGTCTCTACTCCACAATCCTGGTCCTGGCACCACCCACCTGTCCTGCTCCCAGACACCACTCCCTGCCCACCCATGGCCATATGTTTCTGCAGCTGTGAGTTGAGACTACAGGGCTGGTGAGACAAGACAGGCATCTATCCCCACTCTAGGTGGGAGATATGAGAGAAGGGTTGTGGGGAAAGGAACATGAAGCTGGGAGGCGAAGAATTAATGGCATCAGGATGTGTAATGAAATGGGAGGTAGAATGGAAAGAGGGGTGGAGGAAGGGTGGTGAAATGAAGGAAGTCAGCCAATGAAAGCTAAAATAAAAAGAAGTAAAAAAAGAAAAAAAGCGCAAAAAGAAATAAAGAGGAAGTTAATTAAAGAAGGTCTCAATTTTAATAAATTGGAGTTTGGATTGGGGTGCGGGGGTGCTGGTTAAACTTCCCAGGATGGCTGGTGGTAAAGGGGGTGAAAAGTTTGTCCACACAAATAGGAGGGTGAAGAAGAGATGCTGTATCCTGGCATAGCAGAGAGGACTGCAACTTGGGCAGGTCATCTGTGGAGAGTGGCCATACATTAATGGAACATGACCTGGGTAACACGGATCAAAGATAAACGTGCCTTGGAGTGACATAACTTTAAGCAGCCTAAAGTATGCTTAAAACTAGTTTGAGGTGTTAAAGTGTGGACAATCTGGGGGCTAAGAGCTCCATGAGCCTCCTAAAATTAATGTATAACTAAGTCCTAAGGTGTGAAGAACAGAGGGCTATTCACTTTCTCAACAATTCACTCTTACCAGACCCAGGTAAATTAGACAATTCAATAACCTTGCTGAAGGAGTGAATTTTCCCACTGCCATTGTTGCAGTGTTAGCCTTTTACAAGCAGAAGACAAAAGAACTTTAACCTGGAGATGTACCATTTTAAATCTACCTTACATCTGAGCTTGAGAAGAATCACACTCATAGAATTGGTTTCCTAGGTGAACTTTGACAAATCCTTCCAATTCTAATACAGTTGCATTACAATGATCATATTTTCAAAAAACAAACACAGAACCCAAGCTGGAAAAGCACAGCAAGTGAAAATAGATTATGAATTTACATTTACACAGAGTTCGGTGTAAGTTTACTTTTTTTCCCCAGTCAGCACCATAAATATAAGTTTTTTGGAGCATCATGGCAGTAAGCATTGTGTGTTCATTTAAGAAGTTTCATTTGCATTTAAGTTGCCTTCAATTGTTGTATACGGTATTAATTTTGGAGGCTTATAAGCGCTTTTTTGTGAAATAATACTGAAAGCCAAACATGAAAAATCTCCATATTTATTGTAACAGTTTTCACTCAACAGTATCCATTTTTTATTATAGACTTAAGAATGGAAAACCTTATTTAGCAAAAAAACTATTTAATCTGTTTAAAGATATATGGTCTTTTGCTCTGAGTTTTGTTTGAAACCAGTTTTAATGTAGAATGTTTTAGTATTTTTTTTTTCATTCTAGGAGATTTTTAAATTGTAGATCAGCTGCATGCATAGCAATCTCTATATTTCTTAGTGGCATGGGTGAACTGCTGCTTAATAGCTTTTAGATCAGGCCATCTCTTCACATATGCCTATGAGGTCAGGAGATTTATTCATGCCTTGTGTAACTCCATTGATTTAATCAAATGTTCCTGCCTGGAGGAGTTTACTTGTTTAGCAGGTAAGTACAATATGTAGGATATAAGACTACACATGTGATGCCAAAGTAAGCTCACCACTAGAAAGAGGTAATTAGTTATGTTAGTCTGAAGTTAAGCAGGAGGCAGACTTCTTCACAGGCATGAACTTATAAATGTGACAGCTTACTCTGTCAGCATCTTTGAACAAGTTAGTCTATAAGATGCCACCCTTCTCTGCCTTTCAACAAAAGAAAGATCATTACTAGAAGGATCGGCAAGATGCAGGCTTTAAGGAAGGTCTTGAAATAAGATTGGTAGGGCAAATGGTATAAAGAATGTCTGAGGATGAGTCAAGCATGTGACCCTTACTGTGAGACAAAACTAATACCCCAACATCCTGTACTGGAATGAGTTAGTGTGAATTCTTGGGTCTACAATTTTGCATAAAACAACACTGTGCCTGGATGTAGAGCCAGGGGTATAAAAGGGCAGGTGGAAGAAAATAGTGGGATGATCATATGAATCAGTAAATTACTAAAATTTAATTGTTCCCAAAACAAATTAGGAGTTCCATATTTGACCGAAAGTTTCCTGCAATATTGGAAAAGGCAACAACAACAACAAAAATACAGAACAAACCACAGAAAATGGGAGATGGAACGAGACTTCAATTGCCTAAAGTATTTGCTTCTTAAAGATCTTTAATCTCATTTCCTCCTACTCCTGCTCTATCTAATGTAGCCAGCTTTTTTCTTTGACATTTTTTTGACATTTTTTTAAAAAAGACAGACTCAGTGTGTCAAAAGACAAGATTTGAGGAAGAGGAAAGGAAGAGAGAGAAATAGAATACTTTTGGCTACAAAACAGAATTCTAGCAGGGTCATTTTGGATAGATGGAGCTGAGAAAGCAGTATGAATGAAGAGAAAAGGAGTAATTTTAGCAAAGAACAGATGATTGTTCAATATTTTTTCCCCCTAAAGTGACCACTGAGATGGTTCACCCGAGCAATCTTGCTGAGCCTCTGCTTCTAAAAGGCTTTGGAAAAGGTTCTCTTTCACATAATGCACAGTACAACTGGCCAAGTACTTCCATCCACTTCAAGAAAAGGGTCAAACACTCATCTCTGCCTTTTGCCAATATTAAGGGAGACTTTACAGAAGGATTTATTACGGGAGAATTTTATGAATTATAGCTACTAAAGAGAGTGCTTCTGGGCAGTCCACCCACTCCGTTGCAATGATGAATCCAATAGGGGTTTTCTTTTAAGAGATTATAGTAGATAATTTTACTTTTTAAAGCTTTGAATGTGCCTTGAAAAAAAAAGAATTCTAATGACGCTTTGTCACGCTTTCAGTTTCAGTAGCTCTGGTTTCTTATGACAAGAATTAGAGCCAGTATCCATGCTAGCTTATTTCTGAAACACTGGCCACTGGGAGTCATGTTCAGTGACTAGGTCTGTGGGCTCACATGCTCCCATGATTAATAGGGAAGAATTAGTTTATGGTGTGTAGGCTTCAAAGGAGAGAGGCTAACAGCTGGCTGAATCCAATGGCTCATTTAATTCAGTTTTTAGGGTCACAAGCAGATAAAAGTTTAGTGTACTCAGAAACTGCTGAGAGATAGTAAGTAGGAGCTAGTTTTCCTAGCAAATATGTCAGTATGGGTGATCTGGATGAGGATTCATTAAAAGAAAATTCTAAATTGCTGGTTGGCCATCTGTTATAGACAAATAGGAATATGTACAGAAGTAATGTCTGACGAGTCTAATATGCAATTTATAGGCATACAGTATTCCAATATTTAAACCTCTTTACACAAAAGAGGATTGATTCCAAAATCTTTATAATTTTTTTAACAAGCGAAAATTAATTATGTCTGTAATACTTCTGGGGAATATGGAAAGGACTTCTCATTATAGCAGTTTCTAATAGGATGACTTTTATTGAGACTGTGGGATTAGACTGACAGCATTTACAAACTAAGGTCCTGACTCCACCATTGACCTCACTGGAGCTCCTTACAAGTGCAGAGATTCACAAATATGGAGTGAGATTGGATGCTTACATTATTTTCATGTACTAATGCAAGAAACTGAATGCAATTTTGATGAACTAACCAAAAGAATCGACCTGATGCTCCGACCAGTGTCCATCTTTGTCAATCAGGGCAATGTTTACTAAAAATGTTTCTCCTTTTTCATTAAAATACAGTTCCTGTGAGAAATTTATCTGTTACTTATCTGAGTGCTGCAGACAAAAATAAAAGGGAAAATTAAAATAATAAGTAGTAGGAGATACACATTTTCCAGAAAATATATTGAGGGAGTTTTTAGGAATTACATTTTCATGAAAACACTGCAAATTAGCATAGCACAGATAGTGGAAAGATGCTGATTAGAAAGGGATTTCATTTTTCTCCTGGAGTTAACTGGTATAGAATTGGTCAGTATTGCAGAGCAGAGAGAGTCAAAGCCCTGCAAGAGTATATGGCAGGAGTAGATACTGATATAGACTCCAGAAGAATTGGACTTTCCAGCTCTTATCCAGATGGCTGCTGGTGCTGGCAGAAGGTGAGTGTTGCAAGTGGGACCTGGTACACATGAGGAAAGAAAAGGAGGTGCAAGCAGTTTTTATTTATCCTTGTCTCTTCCTCCACAGGTAACATAATAGGAACTATAAGAGTTCACCACATATAAAAATCAGAGATGTGTGTTGGGGGGTTCAATGCTGTCTTGCACCTTAGCCTATGTAAGGCCTGTGCAGAAACTCTCCCCATAGAGCACTAAAAACAACCCTGGACAGGACTCTGTATAGCAGTTGTTCAGGGGCAGGTACCAGAGGTTTACCTGAAAATCACTCTCAAGTGAGGAACTGTGCTACTGAATTGTGTACAGACTACAAGTGACTGGGAGGTACTTCTGTGTTCTCTGAAAAAATGGAATTATTGTAAGACTTTTTAGGCTTTGTAATCAATGTATTGCTGTTGGAATATCATCAAAGAAAAAAATCACAGTCTATACAAACAGAAATATTGAAAGAAAAGCCAACAAACCACCATAACTTCACCATACCAAAAACAGCTTTCCATAGAGAAGCTAGAAACAACAGCAAGGTTCCCAATTTAACCTGCTATATCTAACTAAATTCCTTCTACAGACAGGCTCATAAAGAAAGGAAAAGTGCCTTTAAAGCATCAACCTCTTCTCATTACTCTCACTTCTGTATTCATGAGGCTACACATAATATGACAGACAAATCCAGTCGGCAATATCAAATATACCTCTTAGAGGAGAGACTAAACTTGCATATTCTAGTGGATAGTGGATAACAGGTATAAATTTATGCCTACTGCATAGTACTTTATTGTGGCAATAATAATGTACACTAAGGAGCTTTTTATACATAATGAGAATCAAGAGCCAAGAACCTGAGCAGCAGCACATGGAGGACCAAAACTAGGCAACTGTATGCAAACCTTTTTGTCAAAGATTAATCTGTGAATAAACTACTGAAGAGCAATTAATAGAAAAAAAATAAAAAAGAAGATGATCTCATCTTCAAGAACAATCAGAATCATGCATTTCTGCTGAATTATTCCAGGTAGTCAAATCCCAAACTGATGGTGCAGAATCTAGCTACAGAAAGGTCTCACAAAACTAAGTTAGTGGGGAATGAAGTAGTGGGTGAACTTCAGCATTGTCAAAGACAAAGTAAGACTCATGAGGGAAAACATGTGGATAGATTTCTCAAAATATTGGCTCAGTGCTCAGCAGCAAGCAAAAAAATCAATAAAAGGCTGGGCATTCTTAAGAAGGGAACTAAAACAAGCAGAATACTGTATAAACCCACAGTGCACCTGCATCTTGGCTACTACATGAAGTTATGGTCTCCACATCCTAAAAAGGTGCCCACTGAAATTATCAAGAGTGAAGTTAAAACAAATAAGAGGAAGTTTTTTTTTACTTAGTGCATAGTTGATTTGTGGAACTCATTGCCATAGGAAGTAGTAGAGGCAGCTACTATAACCAGATTCAAAAATGAACTAGACAAATTAATGTAGGGGACTTCCATTGGGAAACTTCTGTGGATAAGGTAGCATATAAAGCTAAAAACAAACAAACAAACAAACAAACAAGTAAATACATGTAATAGATTAGTCAGGGATCTATCCACTTACTTCCCTAAACCAATGTCTGCCAATACCAGGGAGGATAAGACAGGGAATGGATCACTCTGGACATGTTATATCCACATATTCTTCCTCTAAAGCAGGGATGTGTAACAGGAAGTCATGGTCTTCCCCCATGCCCCAGATAGGGGAAGACCACAGATTATGGGCTAGCTTCAGGAGAATAGGCAGACAGGGACCTAAAGGCTGCAAGTGCTTATTGCAGGGCTAGCTGCCTAGCAACAGGACAGAGCCCTAGTTAGGCAGCAAAGGTGCCACTACAGTTTGGCCACAAAAATAGCATTAAGTTGCTCTGGGGGCTGAGGGGATGTGCTTGGGGCCAGTCAAGAGAGCCCCTGACCAAGAATGGAGACTAGGGGATATAAATGTGGATCTGAGGCAAAGGAGCAGTGCAGCCCTTAACTCTTCAGAAAGAGGAGCTTCTGCCAGCTCAGGCTGGTGAGGAGTGGGAAATGTAGGCCATTTAAGGTAGTCCCAAGGCTGAAAGAGCCAGTGAATGGGAAAGTGGTTTTGCAGTGGCATGATGACCCCGATGGAGCACCTGAGTGTTTGAGTTTAGAGCAGTTGCTTGAATTTTTTTTCCAGGTCTACAATGGAGGACTGGATGTGGCTGTAGGGGTGGAAAAGAGGCCACGGGGGTGCCTGAAGGACATGATAGTTTTTGAGCCCTGCCAGGGGCAGTGGTGTGAGACAGAAGCAGGCAAGAGCTGAGAAGGCCAGGGCCTGACCCTGAGAGTGAGTGACAGGCAGGCTGAGGCCAAAAGGTCAGGTCTTGATCCCAAAGGGGACAATGCAGGTGGCTAGGGACTGGCAAGAGGCTGAGACTGAAAGATCAGACCAGGGCTAGTTGGCTTAGGATACCAGTCCACAGTCAGAGTAACCTGTAGGCTAAGGCTAAGAAGGTCAGCCCAAAGTCCATTCAGAAAGGTCATGGGGGGCTGATGTGACATCTGCATTCCACTGACATAAAACAACCTATTTGGAGTCCTCCAGCATCCCAGGATGCATCATTCCAAGCCTTTTCTGTTCTCCTGCTCCAAGGACAAACTTATCACCCTCCTAAACTCTAATGGAGCTGGCAAGCTCCAGGAGAGAGCTGTGGAGGGCTAGGAGGCTCCTCAGTTACCCACCCAGCCACCCCTGGAAGCCTGCACTGAATGCCCTGTCCCCACTTCCCTGAAAACCTGCAGCCACCCAGCTGCTGCAAGGGAAGACACTGTCCCTTTAACCTGAAGCAACAGCTAAGGAAGTTTTCAGGAGGAGAGGTGCTACTGGCCCTGGCTAAGACTTGAGCCCCATTTCCTGGTGGGGAGAGGGGAGGGCAGGCCAGGGCAGGCCAGGGAGGTTCAGCCAGATAGCAGTGGGGAGGCTTGGGTCACTCACCCCAGCACCTCCCTCCTCATCCCCTCCTTGCAGTCTGCTGGTAGGAGGTCCCTCCAACTTCCTCAGAGTGGTCAGGAAACTCAGTGGCATGAAGTCAGCCAGCACTGTGGGTTACTATGGCATCAGGGTGCCAGAACCCTCTACCTGCCTTCACCAGGAACAGCTTATTCTGGTTCCCCCAGCCTCAAACCAAAAGCCAAAAGGGCTGCCTGTGCTACCGTTGAAGTAGCCCCCACTCCCTACCACCCCCCGGGCCCAGCCCTCTTCCACCACCCACAATTTATTGAAAGAACTGAGAGTCTAGAATGCTTCTTTTTTGGCATCACTTTTATTTAACTTCAATCAAATAAAAATGCTTTTAAATAACTAACCTTTACCTAAAAGCCCCCTTTCTCCATGTCCATTTTTTTCCACCTCCTGGCATGTTGCTCCATACTACTCTCCTTCCAGGCATGCTGGTCCCTCTCACCTCTCAGAGCAGAGAAAGCCCAGGGCCTGGGTCTCAGACACAGCCCTACTCATCAGCTTTCTAATGGTAAATCACATTAGAGAGGATATTAACCTTTAACACACCATTTACCTTTAGCTTGTGATAACCTTAACACCAACTAACATTCTTGGAATTAGTACTCGCAAACTCAAAAGTGTAATCTCACCCTCATTTAAAGTACCTCAGTGAAAATGTGGTGTAAGGGAACCAGGATCTAATTTCTACTAATTCAAAAGAAAGACAACAAGATGTCAGCAAAGAATATTTCTGTACAGTAGTGTTAGCATTTCTGGTACTATTTGTCTTGTCAGCTAGATAGTGCAAGACCTTTTCTCACTAAGGGGAACTTTTTCTTTTTTTGGGGGGGTGGGGGGAGGAGCTGGTACCTGGTGTGGTGACTTAAGGTAGTTTGCACTGTATATGTAAAATTTGATCAATACTTTTCTTTTGTAGTTCTTTCCTAATTTTACTTTAAAAATCTCTGTCGATTTTCTACTATACACATTAGGATTGTTCATAAAGTACAAAATATATTATCTTCTTTCTGCCACCCATTATAAGAAGTGCTCTAATAGGGCTGTTTTGGAGTGGACTTCAGGTCTAAGCCTTAGCGACTCTTGTGCTCTAAAGAAAATCAACTAGGTGATGCAGTTCACTGAACCATGCCTTGCTTGAAGACTCCAGTCAGCCTAATCAAATCCTAGTTTATCATTACATCCACTTCCAAATGCCTCTAGTTTCAGAACACTTGTTAGAGCCCGCTCTATCTTCGTTTATCACTTGAATTGCCAACATTTTCATATCCAGCATATTCTTGGAAAAGGGGCATATCCCTTCGATCTCTGTGAATGAAAATCAACTTGTTGAAACTCCTTTATTGCTTCTCTGCACTTGACGTTTATTTATAACAATGGCACTGCTCAGTCTTTGAAAAGTAAATTAGCCCCTGCAGATGTTGATATTAAACAACAGTGGTTCACAGTAATAAATCAGATGTTCAGTAAGACTTCAGATTGCTAGAGAGGTGAAAAATATGTGTAGTAATAAATTATATATATATTTTTACACGCACATATACATACATTTCATTCCATCCAGGAAGAGCACACACCAACTGCTGCAGCTTCCTGAGCCTGACGAAGGGTTTTTGAACCCGAAAGCTTGCTTAATAACTATTCTCCAACCATTTGGGTTGGTCTAATAAAAGATATCAAATTCACCCAAGGAACCTTGTCTGCCTATATACATACATATACATGTATACACACACAAAAGGCATCAATTGACTAGGGTTATTTTTTCCCTCGGTTTGATTTAACCAAGAGCCCTGAAAATGTCAGTGAGCTGAAAAGTGGCTTCTGAAACACTCCTGAGGAATTTAACTTTCTGAATTGAAATTTAATGGCTGGATAATAAAAAGAAATCGTGTTCATGCTAATAGTACTCTTTTCAGTACCACAGAGGCTATATTTACAAAACTCTTTTCTTCATTACTGATGTAGCTACACCACTGCAAAATGCTAGCTATAACCTGCTCAAACTTTTCACAACCTGTAATTTTCCTGGTGAAATTCTCACCAGCCTCAAGCAAGAGTGAGGTGTAATAATGTAAATATCAGATTACAGTAATTTAACTTGAATATACCATAGGGGTTTGTTCTTACATAGCTTCATTCTATGCTTAGCCATTAATGGCTAAAACTACAAAGTGCTGCCCCTCGGGGTCATCTGGGAACAAAGAAAAGTTGGAGGAATTAGTTCCACCAAAATTAAATATTCATTAACATAAATTTAGACAATTTTTAATAGCAAATTTAATCATATAATACAGATTAAATATAAATGATGAGGCACCTACCAAATTTACAGCAGAAGTGGGCTGTGTGGCCGCTCCTTTAATCTTGCAGTTTCCTTCATACACGCCCCCTGCTGATTGGCAGAGAGGCTCCACCACTCACTCCTCATCTGCAGGGAGGGGCAAACCGCAGTTTTAAATATGGTGCTGTTATTGCCTCCTGGACAATCAGCAGCAAACAGCAGAACTACTGAGGCCCCTCAGCCAAAAAGCAATGAGGGTCAAATGTGTGGGGGACCTTCAAGATTAAAGGAGATGCCATGCAGCCCACTTCCACTGTGAATTCGGTAGGTCCCTATAAATGACCAAACAGTATAGATAAAGCCTATTAAGCAAATTATCCAAATTTGTTAAATGTAAATTCATCTAAAGAAATAATTTAATTTTGAGAGAATTTAAGATTAATTAATTTAGGTCCAAAAGTCTTTAAAAGAGTCTACCAGGTGGCCAGTGTATTAGGGGAAAGAACTTCTTACCTAGATTTCAAATACATTTTAAAAGAGCACTTATCTTTGCCCATCTTCAGGAAGAATTATAGTTCAATTGCTAATTTGGCAATTATAAAAACCTGGCCTTGATTCTGAGAGGTTTAAATAAAATGATTTGGAAAGAGAGAGACTTCCAAATAAAGGAAACTTAGAAGTTGCCCTTTGTTTTACTAAGAAAGCTTTATGGTTCACATATAATGTGGCACAGGAGAAACTCACTGGGCATGTTTAAATGTGCCCCTACAGTGATGTTGTTACTGCAGGGAAGTACTAAATGACGGTGCAGTAACAGGCATTACTGCACTGTGCTAGCGATGCATGGCTATTTTTAGCTGCTACATCACTGTAGTGATGACCTATAGTGAGGGAGCATGTTGCTACAGTGATGTAGCTGCCGCATCACGGTTTGTGCCCATGGACGCTACATCACCATATTGTGTTGCTACAGCGATGTTGCATCTTGTGTAGATGTGCCCACTTTGTCCTAAATGGTAATATTCCTATTGTGATTGCAGGGAGTAAACAGGTTTGATCCCTGGGCAGATTATAACCATTAATGTTGTTATATGAAAAATAGCTTCTGCACTTCCATAGTTGATACATTATAAAGGTTAAATAGTTAAGAGGCTTATTGTACAGAATATTTACATAACTTCTGTAACCATCTGAGGGGATACAGCTATAAATGGTATTTATGAATTATATAAATACTAAGAACCTAATCCTGGAAGGTGCTGAGAAGCCTCAGTATTTTTCCCACATAACCAAAAATGACATAATCAAGAATGCTGCTTCTCAAAGCCATTGTGGTTATTTAGGGAAATAAACCATATTTAGTCAGATGATTGTTATTATTATTTATAAAAGCTACATGTGATATTCAGTTATTTCTCAAATGAACATACAAACTAAGCACAGATTCCCAAATGGTCAGCTCACCTGGCTAGGCTTCAAAATATTCTCTTTCTTGCTCTCTCTTTC
>NW_005842357.1:1090289-1097904 GCF_000455745.1 Alligator sinensis
TACTACCTTTCTAAACCAATCTCCATTTCCTGGGAAACGTGACCTGTACATTATCACATAAAAGCACTGCTATGGGAAAGGATTGGGAATCCAAGCCAAAGGCCAAGTGCTGAATGTGTTTAAAACAATAATATTTAGATAAATTAATTGAAGGACTTTTTACACTGCAGACTGCAGTGTGACAGATTCCAAAGTGAGCTAGCTTGTATACCATAGGCAATTTAACTGCAACTGAATGAAGTTCATAATGGAGCTCAGCTTCATGCTGCTAAACTGGTAGTGCTACATAAACTGGATAATTGAAAACTAGTTTGGCTATTCCTAACTCACTACAGTCCACAGTGTAGCCAGAACCAGAGAGAGAAAATCACTTGGGATTTGAAGTGTGGGGAGTGAAGGGAGAACTGCTGTTTGAATTGCCCCTGCATTCTTACGTACTTTAGAAAGCAACTGTGTAAGGCTATCATGGAAAAATGCTGAAGAAAAACATGAGCGATCTAGATTTTGCCTCAATTCTGCAAAGACTTACCCACTTGTTTATTTTAGACCTGGCAGCCTATTGAAGTCAATCTGACTATCCACAGGACACATTTACACAAGATGCTAACTGCACAGTAGCCAGATAATACTGAGCAGTAGCGCATCACAGCAGAAATAGCACTAACACACTACTGCTCAGTATTATTAAGCTATGACTCAGTAGTGTCACTAAAAAGGTGTTTGCTGGCACTACTGTGCAGTAATTCCAGTTACTGTGCATTTATTTAGTACTTGATTATACAAGCAATAAATAAATGTGCAGTAACCATTGTGCAGTAGTGTCTCATGTAGATGCACCAACAGTGTATAAGGATAAGCAGAACTGGGCTGAAGAATAAACTCAAAAAAACTTTAATAGAGAATGACTCTGGTTGCAGCATCTACAGGATAGAGTACTAGCTATGAGGGGAAATGGGTGGATTCTAGATCATTCCAATTAATTTTTCCAGGAAATATGATGTAAGAAAAATATTAATTTGGCATTTTTGCATTATTTCATGTGTTTTATAATACAAAAATGCTTTAGGGAAATTATGCTAAGATATCACATTTTAGCCTGGAGCACAATCATTAACATTTACCATCTAACATATACTTCTCAAAGTGGTGTTAGAAGCAAAATCATACATTAACTAAAACTTTAAATGGTAAGGGTACGGAAGCTTGGAATAAAAAAGTGGGGTATTGATACAAAATGGTGTTACCCTATTATCTTTTGGGAAGTGAGAGATGCAGCATGGTTTAAAAAATTTAATGGATTTTGACAGGTGCTCTGAATTATGCTTAGACAGGCTTTGATGAGAGCTGTCCCTCCTTCATAATTTAAATTACTACTGTCACATTAGCTTGAGATAGAATGTCTCCTGTTCACAGGATCTGCCTTATGTTAAATGGCAAAAGGTAAGTTCATTTGGGCTTCTGATTGCAGAATCAATGTTTCAGTTTATCATATTTCCCTTATTTTAAGGAAATCAGATGAAGTAAAGTGGGGGAGAGAGAGAGAGAGAGAGAGAGAGAGAGAGATGACAACAAAACACAGTTTTTGCTCTTTGGAAAAAAAGACCTATTTTATCTGTGCCTGTTGTGGACATTTTGACTCATCTTGTTGGATTTGGGCCTGGAAAGAATGATCAGCAAATCCACTGGATGAAATTATTACAGCATAGCACAGGTAAGGCTGAAATTGGCACCCTTAAAAAGGCATTTGTTGATTCAAAATACACCAGCCAATCTACTCTGCTTAGCAACGCAGACCAATAAAAACACATCTTCCTGTGCCTCTGCTCTTAACACATATGTTCAAGGTATGATTTTTCTTCCATGGAAACACTCCAAGCTATTCAGACTACCATCTTGCTATCTACATCCATAATAACAACTTACAGCTAACTTCCTGGAACAATAGAGTGACAGCTAATGAGCTCTTGAGATGAAATTTTCCCCCCAATAAATCCATTGAAATAATACAGTTTCTTGAACTTTAAAGTAGTCTTTTACTTGGATTTTTTTTTTAATCAGACTTTATCTTTCATGAGAAATTAATTATAAATAACTGTGCTAAATGTATGAATTGAAAAAGTAAGACCCTAGAACTTTCTAGAAGTTATTTTAATCAATTTCCTGTCTTGGAGTTTTATAACAAATATCACATGACAGGCAGTGAAGTTTGAGTGTAATATTTGCCTGAGGTTAGTTGGGAAGCCTCCAGCATCCAAATAATATATACAGGGTAATGACAGTGTGGCACATTAGATTAGATACAATATTTGTACAGCTACTTAAATGCTGTAAACTAATGACTTCCAAATGAGGTAAGATCTTTTCATTGCATGGCTTAAAAGTTGGTCACCACTCAGATTGCTTCCTCAAACTGGACCAATTTTTGTCTTCTCTGTATAAAACTATTTTTCTATGAGATCAATCCAGACTTTCTTATGGGCAGAAAATGTTTTTCCTGGCTGATTTAACCTTTATTCCTACTGCTATTTATATTTAAAATGTGTTCTTGTGGATGTTTGTATAATATATATCACAATCAGTTTATCCATCAGTGAATTGTGAAACATCTCTAAGATAAAATACAGCACACTTTGCTGCAACATTATACAATGAGTTATAACAGGAAGTGAAAAATAGCCTATCCAACTGAAGAGATTTAGGTAGCTAGAGCAGAGGAAACTGCCTCAGCAAGGAGTTGGTCTGAAAAAATAGATATTCATGGGACTAAAGGAATTAAAATGCTGTAGAAATTTTAATGTAATGTGATCAGAAGTAGACCTTGAATTTATGCTGAGGTTTGAGCACAAGAAACAAACACAACAATGATACTTGCTGACAAAAAGAAGAGATCTGAAGAACTGTCAGGACATATTTCAGGTCCTTCAATTCAGGGCATTTTCTCATCCATTATCAAAGTGGTTCACAATCTTAGCATCTTATTTGACTCTTATCTGCATCTGTGCATCCAGATAGCAGTCATGGTTAGAAATGTCTCTTTTCATTTCCAGTCAGTAAAAAAATATACAGCAAAAATAGGACAAAATCTACAAAATATTTTCCCTAGCATGTACCCTATATATTCAAATCCAGGATGAATTTCCACCCCCATGCCACCTCCCATTCAACATGGGGGAAAAAAAGCTTTTGTCTTGGATTTGAGTATTGACCTAAGGCAGGTGGCTGCTACCTCCAATCTGGGCTGCAGAGCTGGAGTTGGAGCTCCTGCCTGCCCCAGTACATGGCCAGGGTAGATTGTGTGGTAGGAGAAGCTCAGGGGAGACTACATGGTGGTGGCAGGAGAGCATGGGGAAGACCATTCAGTGTGTGCTTGCGTGGGGCATGGGGACAAAGCAGTGGGGAAAGCATTGCAGAGAATGCATGGTATGAAGGGGGAGTGTGGGGGAGATCACAACACAATAAAGGAATGGCTGTGAATCCAACTCCTGTGTACTACCAGGCCCAAGCCAGGGTCTGGAGCTGCTGCCATCACTAGTGCCTGGTCAGGCTGGTATTGGGGCCACCATATGCTCTATCCCCCTGATTGGAGCCAGAGCCACTTCACAGAGTAAGCAGCAGCAGAGAGAGGCAAGCAGGGGGGCAAACACTGGGGTGCGAAGGGGGCAGCAAATGGAGGGAGAAGATGGAGCCAAGGGAAAGGGGACTCTTTTCCCTGCCACAGAGGTAGGGGTATGAATTTAAGATGACCCTACAATGATTTGATTTTAAACAGAAAATTATAAACACATGTATCTTTTTTCATGTATAAAAGCTAATTACTGGGGGTCATTCTCAACTCAAATGTATTCTGTGTTAAAGTAAACATGGTACTTGGATTATTATGGAAGTTTTTAACTGTGTTGACTCCTTTTTATGCTCATTGGCCTCAAATACTACTTTGGACAAGTGTATTGAAATAAATGTTCACTAGGCCTATGACTGTGAAACAAATCTTTGACAATTATAATAGATCTTTGCACTTTATCATTGACTTTATCATTGTTTTTAATTTGGGTGTAGGGCAGGGGTGGGCAAAATACAGCCCGCGGGCCAGATCCAGCCTGCCAGCTGATTGTATCCGGCCTTCAGGCAGGCACCCACCACTTAATTGTATCTGGCTCCACCAGTGGCTGCCCCTTTTGCAATCTGCCTGGGGCTGAGTCCCACCCAGTCCCGCCTAGGGTAGCACATGTTGTGCTTCCAGCCTCCCCCACCAGAGGGCACCAGCCCTAGTCAGAAGGCATAGTTTCCAGGCAGGACTGCTACCCAAAAAACTGCTGGGGTCCCCCAGCCTCCAGCCACTCCTCCTCCTGTCCCTGCTGCAGTATTCTGGGCAGCAGGTAGGGAGGGAAAACTGCAGCATTGAGGGAAGCAAGGTGGAGGGATGGGCTTTGCCTGCACCTAGCTTTGGTTCTGCTCATGCATGGCTGGGAAGGGGAGTGTGTAGATGGAGGGGGTCATGAATGAGCTCAACTGCTCACATAGCCCAGCTGGGCAGGTGTGGGGTCAAGCAGGTGGGGTAAAAGCAGCAGCAGCAGCAACATCAAGAGCCAGCATGGGCTTGGTGCAGTTCCATTGGGTAGGAATGGGACAGGCAGGTGGGGTGGGAGCAACAGCAGTAACAGCAGCAGCAGCAGGAGCCATCACAGGCTCAGCTGCAGCCCTGCCAGACAGGTGTGGGACAGAGACCAAGGGTGCCAGGCTTGGCTCCCTGCCCCACATCCCCTCCCCTCCCTTCTCTCCTTTTCCTTCTCCTAGGGGCTTCTCTTGCTGCCTGCTGGCCGCAGCTGCTTCTCTGACCCTTTGCAGTTCACTGTGAGCCAGCCAGGCAGTGCTGATCCCCGTCTGCCTCCCTCCACCTCCATAGAGGCTCAGCCACATCACAAAGAACAGGCAGGGAGGAAGCCAAGTGGGGGAGGAGGAAGCCCCCACAGATGCATACCCCCCCACATCCTGGGATCTGGGAAACCACAAACCTCTTCTTCCCTTTCTTAAAGATGGACACTGTATTTGCCCTTTTCCAATCATCCAGGATCTCTCCCAGTCACCACAAGTTTTCAAAAATAATTGCCAGTGGTTCTGCAGTCACATCAGCCAACTGCCTCAGCATCCTCGGTGCAAGATGTATCGCTATTAATTACAACTAACACCCTTAAAGATGCAAATAAGTATGTATTCCATTGCATGAATCCTCTCTGCCACCAATGCATCTGCATCTGTATCTGATCCAGAGCTGTTAATAGAAAATTATGAACACTGGTTGGTACATTTCATTAGTTAACAAAGCAGCCAGTGTATAAAGAGAGTTACCTGCTTCCCAAAATAGCAACGTTAATCAAATTGTATCCCAAATTGAAATGGATTCCATAAAATGCAAAACCCCTACAGCTAAAGATGGATGAAATCCAAAAATATCCTTTAAAAACTGAAGGCAAAGATGTTGTGTGTATGTGTGATATCTTTTATTGTACCATTCATGTAGTTGGGAAAAGTTGCTAGACAAGCTTTCAGGCATGGCGTGCCCATCTTCAGTACAACCTCAGCCACTAATCACATTTTAAACTTGCCAATGGATTCTATTCCTTTCATCTATTTATCAGCAAAGACTGAGAGAAATAAATTAGGATCAGAGGGTTAGCTCAGAAATGGAGCATGAGAGATTTTTTTTTTTTTAATATGGAAATTTGGGATCACCTTACATTAAAATGAAATATTACCTATAACTATTCTATGCTTTGTCATCTTGGTTATATAAATTTACTTAAATCATAATAGAAAACTATTGGATAGAAAACTGGCTGGATCATCAGGGTTAGAGAGTAGTAGTCAATGGCTCGGTGTCTAGTTGGCAGTCAGTATCTAGTGGAGTGCCCCAGAAGTGGGTCCTGGGGTCAGTTTGTTCAATATCTTCATGGATGACCTAGAAGATGGGATGAAGTGCAAGTTCCCTTGAGCACCCTCAGCAAGTTTATAGATGACACCAAGCTGGGGAAAGTAGTAGATACACTGGAGGGTAGGGTTAGGATTTAGAGAGACCTAGGCAAATTGGAGAATTGGATGAAAAGAAATATCATGAGGTTGAATAAGGACAAGTACAAAGTCCTGCACTTAGGACAGAACAATTTCATGCACCGCAGGCTGGGGACTGACTGGCTAGGCAGTTGCCCTGAAGAAAAGGACCTGGGGGTTACAGTGTATAATAAGCTGAATAAGAAACAACAGTGTTCCCTTGTTGCCAAGAAGGCTAATGGTGTACTAGGCTGCATTGGTAGGAGTGTTGCCAGCAGATCAAGGGAAGTGATTATTCCCCTCTATTCAGCACTGGTGAGGCCACATCTGGAGTCCAGTTTTGGTGTCCAGTTTTTGTGCCCCTCTCTCCCCACATTACAGAAAGGATGTGGAACAAATTGGAGAGAGTCCAGCAGAAGGGAAATGAAAATGGTTAGGGGCCTGGGACACAATGACTTATGAGGAGAGGCTGAGGGAACTGGGTTATTTAGTCTGGAGAACAGCAGACTGAGGCCAGATCCATATGTGCAGGCACCCCATTGCAAACCACATGAGCAGGGGCATGAACTACAGCACACAGTAGTCGCACAAATTTGTACTACTACCATTTGTGCTGCTGTAAATGCATGCCCCTGCTTATGAGAACGTGGCCTGAGAGAGGATTTAATAGCAGCCTCCAACTACCTGAAGGATGGTTCCAAAGAGGATGGAGATAGACTGTTCTCAGTGGTGGCAAATGACAGAACAAGGAGCAATGGTCTCAAGTTGTAGCAAGGGCAGTTTAGATTTCATAGATTTCATAGACATCAGGGCTGGAAGGGACCTCGGAAGATCATCGAGTCCAGCCCCCCGCCCAAAGGGCAGGAAGTCAGCTGGGGTCATAGGATCCCAGCAAGATAAGCATCCAGTTTCATCTTGAAGGTGTTCAATGAAGGCGCTTGAACCACCTCCGGTGGCAGGCTGTTCCAGACCTTGGGGGCTCGGACAGTAAAGAAATTCTTCCTTATGTCCAGCCTGAAACGATCTTGAAGTAGTTTGTGACCATTCGACCTCGTCATCCCTTGGGGCGCTCTGGTGAACAAACGTTCCCCCAGATGCTGGTGGTCACCCCTGATAAACTTGTAGGTGGCCATCAGATCACCCCTAAGCCTGCGCTTTTTCAGGCTAAAGAGCCCCAGGGCTCTCAGCCTGTCATCGTAGGGTCTGCTTCCCTGACCTCTGATCATGCGCGTGGCTCTTCTCTGGACTCTCTCAAGCTTCTCCACATCCTTTTTGAATTGTGGAGCCCAAAACTGGACACAGTACTCCAGCTGCGGCCTCACTAAGGCCGAGTACAGGGGGAGAATGACGTCCCGGGATTTGCTTGAGAAGCATCTATGGATGAAAGCCAGCGTTTTGGTCGCTTTACTAGCCGCCGCATCGCATTGCAGGCTCATGTTCATCTCGTGGTCAATGATGACCCCCAAGTCTCTTTCTTCCATAGTGCTAGCCAACATAGCACTGCTGAGCCTATAAGGATGCTGAGGGTTTTTCTTCCCAAGGTGGAGAACCTTGCATTTATCGGCGTTGA
>NW_005842357.1:1101825-1114509 GCF_000455745.1 Alligator sinensis
CGGCTGCTGGAGGGTTTTGGGGGGCTTCTGGGGGGCTTCGGGGGAGCGGGGGCGCAGCGAGCTTTCACCCGCGCGTCTCTCCCCGCTTCCGAGCCTAACTGCAATTATATTAGAAACACTTTCTCACTAGAAGGGTAGTAAGACACTGGAACAGGTTATCCAGAGAGGCTGTGGAATCTCCAACCTTGGAGGGTTTTAAGACCTGGTTAGACAAAGCCTTGGCTGGGGTGGTGTAGTTGGGACTTGTCCTGCTTTGAGGAGGGATTTGGACTAGATGACCTCCTGATGTCCCTTCCAACCCACATGTTCTATGATAATAAGGAAAAGCTGCCACTTCCAACAGATTTAAGCAGCTCATCCCTGATTGTAGCTGTTGAATGGGTTCATTTGACATCAGTTACAAGTGGTTCTCAGCTCAGGTTTTGCCAATAAAAGCAATTTTGGAACTAAAATATAAAAAAGTTTATTTCTCAGGTTGCTGAAACAATATCCTCTTTTCCCATTGCTATCATGAATAGCTAAACTTTAAACTTGATCTTAAAAAATCAATTAAATAATGTATAGGTGTTTGAAGGTGTTCTGCTCTTCTTGAATTTGATGGAAAAGGGTGCACCAGTTGACAAACACTTGAACTTAAAAGAGAGTACATCTTTGATGTCAAGTGTGTCTAAAGGATTCTCAAGTAAGAGTTATATGAAAATGGCCTCACCACCACTCAGTCTATTCCCAACAGTTACCTGCCGGTCTAAGTGCCTCTGTACCATAATAAAAAT
Organism: Alligator sinensis; assembly: GCF_000455745.1. Taxonomy (NCBI): domain Eukaryota; kingdom Metazoa; phylum Chordata; order Crocodylia; family Alligatoridae; genus Alligator; species Alligator sinensis. The sequence continues at coordinate 1,102,599 of NW_005842357.1, forward strand.
CTGTCAAGCATTCAAAACCAATTACACACAGGATGTCAAATGCTGTCATGCCAGCTGTCCCTTCAGTCCACAGGGGCTCTTACTGCCCATTTCCAGTTAAAAATACATTCAACTACATTGTTGTTTTTCTCAGCTGAGGTTCTCTGCATTATGCTAATTTTCTTTACTTCTATATATTTTAATACTTTAATATATGAAAATGAATTAATATAAACTTATAAGCATTCCAATATTTGCATACTTCCAAGGATAAAAATGAAGTGCTATTTCATGGCAAGTTAGCATCAATCTACAGTATTAAGTAGAAAAGTCTGACTACTTGAACCATTAACATGTGTAGCTCTTTTCTAGGGAATACTTGATTTATTCTTTTTTAGAAAACAGGTTTGTAAAATTGACAAATAATCAGTGTTCCCTACAAAAAATTGAGGCTCATCAAAATATTCCTGCTCTCTGTTTTGGGGTTTTTTTGCACTTTGACATGGAGACAGTACATTTCCGCTTACTTGGAATGACATGCACAGGGATGAATTGTGCACTGGTTTTGAAGACTCAGGCCACATAAAGAATGGCTATGTTTGTCCAAGATAGGCTTTAAAACCTATTATTAGGTTAGGATGAGTCATACACTATTTCTAGTGCACAAGGATCATTGCAGTGCCCAGCAATTTAGAGGGAAAAAATGCTGAGATCGGTTTTAGTTAGAGTACAGTGTGATTTGATTTTTATCAATGATTTGAGAAAAACAAACTAAACAATGAAACTGTCTACTACTAGACTTGACTTCCATATCATTTTTAGTTAGGTTGTTTTTGCTTACTTATGGGAATTAAGGTAGAGGCTTCACTGGACAAAGATCTAGTCCTAAAACAGGAGCATTTCCTTAAAAAACAGTGGGTTTTTCTACTAAAGAAAACCTGCTTCTAAGATAACCTTACTATTTTTTAGCTGTATTATTAACTACAGTAGTCTTAATGTATGACCTAACTTTGGGATGGATCCTCTATGTATATTTGTCATGTATAGTAAAGCTGACCTGGAAAATGGAAAAAACAAAACAAAACAGGATTTATGATATAGAAAAATGGTCTGAAATCATTAATGCCATAATGTGGGCTATTTTATTTCTGTTTCTTGCTGTGTTCTGCTTTGGCGTTATAACTACTCTATTTACCATGACATTAGCCAGCCAGCCAACCTGAACCAAATGAACTGCTCATCCCTCTCTATATTATACCTGATAGCCCACAAAAATCTCACCCTCTGTACTTCTCAGTAAAACCTTTCTATAAATCAGTCTGTAGGCCACTGGTCTGTCCTTCAGTAATTTATATCCTCATGGGCAGTAAAGAAAAAAAAAAGTAGGGTGCAGCAGGGCTGTAATAAGGTAACAGAATCATAGAGAAGTGGGGCTGGAAGGAACTTCCATAGGTCATCTAGTCCAACCCTACCCAAACCATCCTATATAAATCCATTGTTTAACTACTCAGTAAAACTACCATCAACCCTGACATAACACAAAACACAACACCCTAACCTGCCACAGGTAAAGCAAGAGAACTATGGCAGCCAACATTTTGCCTGTGGAAAAGGTTATTAATATACATTCAAGAGTTCCCAGGTAGAAGGCCACCCCCCACCATCACCACAAGAGAGGAAGGCAACACCTCCTGCGGTCCATACCATGGAGTAAAATTTCTTCCTGACCCCAAATATGGCAACTGGTTTGACCCTGAGGGGAGGGACCGGACTCTCTAGCCAGGAACCTCTGGCTTTAAGTCTCAGCTGGAACATTGGCACACCCCAGTCAAAATACACAGCCTTGACTGCAGTCAACAGGCAAAGCCTCTGAGGGGGGCTTCAAAAAATCCCTGACACATGCAGCAGAAAGCGAGAGTGTGGTGGTAGGGGCAGGGGAGAGGGTAGAATTCCCTCCTAGCAGCATGCAGCAACCAGCAAAGCCCCAAAGCACAGGAAATACTCATAGTAGAACATAGACATAAGAAACATGCCAGAGAAAGGAAAGGGCTAGGAGACAAGAGGCAGCAGGATAAAGCTGAGACTGAGACGTTAAAATAACTTCCAAGGTTGAAGTGGACTGCTGCCAGCAATAAAGCATATTTTCAGATATTGGATTTAGTGCTATTTTAACTGCCAATATATATATAAACTTAGAGGCTAGGGACAGAAATTACACATAAACCAATATAAATGATCGGAAACCAGTTCACATCTCTAACACAACAGATGTTCAGTGCACATAAACCTCTTGTAAAATGGCCAAAGCTGGTTTAAGATAAGACAGTTTAGTTAAGACCTTTTCATGAAACTATGAAAATAGTATATTTTCTTTTAGTGTTCTAAGAACGTTGTATTTGCTTTGCAGAAAGTTATTTAGTTATTAACATATTATAAAAGCTCGCAGCTTTTCTACATAGCTATTTTTACTGCTTCTGGTAGTCTACTCTCTCACCAAAAGTCTTTGTACCTTAGAAATAAAAGTTATTTTGGCTAATATAGTTAGAAAACAGTATTTTTAGATTTGTATAGATAACATGCACTATGCTTAGTTTCTGCTACTGATAAACATAATATGTCAAGTAAATAAAGCATATTTAGATGTGTTTGCCTTTGGAAAATAATAAAGTCAAACAGTGATGGTTTAATTTATTTTTATTTATTTGTCTATTTTTCAGATATTGCTCCTTCATTTCATATGCAGAACTAACATTGACATAAAAGGTGGTTCCATGGACAGATTTGTGACTCTCGATGGCTATACACTTTACATAAATGAAAAATCAAACCAAATGATTAAATAAGGTTAAAATTACAGTGCTTAAATCATACAGTGAAAGCAATGTTATACAGAATAAATCCTGGTTTAAAGAAGAGAAAAGTATTAAGCTGATAATTCATCTCTGAATTATTTTGTGTTGGTGCTATATCCTTGTTCAGAGTCCTATTTGGTAGGGCTGTGCGAAACAGCACCATTTCACTTTGACTTCCATTTTACCATTTCAAAGGGACAGCATTTTGTTTCATTGTTTTATTTAGTTTTGAAGCACTGTTCCATTTCATTTCATTGAAAACTTTTCGCTGTTTCGACTTTTTGTCCATAGGCTAGAATGGGGAATCATGAAAATGCCTATAACCTTGTAATTTCTTGCCTGATTCAGAAGCAAATTGCAAGGATGGTAGCCCCTTCTGAGGATATGAAGCCTGCCAAGTTTCAAGAAGATAGGTGTAGGAGTTTTGGGAAACTACACCTCAAGGTGCTGAGAGCAAAACTCATATCTCTTGCCTGCAGTGGCAGCCTCCTGTAACCCCATGCGCAGATCTAGGGGCGCTCACCCCTGGGAGGGCTGTGGGGCTGTGCCACACTCCTCCTGGGGGTGTGGGCCCCTGGATTTGTGTGCAGGATGACAGGAGGCTGCCACTGCTGCCTGGGACTGTCACTGGGCGCAATCCCTGCCCGCAGATTTGAACCCCCCAGGTTCAAATATCACAGTGGAGCTCATTTCAGGATTGGGGCCTTAGGGTATGAGCCTTCCAAAGCAGTTAATGTTCCTTTGTAAACTACAATAAGTCCAATCCTGATTGGGCTCCTTGGGTGCTAATATATATATATATATATATATATATGTGTGTGTGGACTATATGTACAACTGTATAAAAGTAGGAAAAATATTTTAATTAAATTCCAATGTCAATTTTTTTTCTTCTTTTTGCTGCTAATTTTATGTTGCATCACATTATTCAGGGCTATGTACAGACATTCAGTTTCTACTAGAAGAATTGCCATTCTTCAACAGAAACCCAAAGCATGCAGACCTTGAAGGTTTTTCTCCCAGAGCAAAAATGGCCATTCCAGGAGAAAAAATAACCTAAGTACAACAAGGTAGAAATTGCTCCCAGGATAGTTTGTCCCGGAAGACTGACTATCCACACAATTTCCCCCAGGAGGACCTGGAGGATTGGAGCTGGAGGAAAGTCTCCCAGGCCTTGCAGAGACTGAGTCCCACTATCTTGAAAAAGTATGGGAGGCAGCTGCTCCTGCTCTTCCCATAGATCAGGAAGGGCAGAGAAAGCAGTTGCTAGCTGCTCCCTATCTGTTTCTCTCTCCAGATCCCCCACAATGAGAAGCAGACAGGGGCTTTGTTGTGCTTCTTGTTCAGCTTGGCTGCCAGGCACAAAAGGATTTGAATGCAGGGAGCAGCACAACCTCCAGCTTGTTCTCACACGGGAGTCCCTGGTAAGGGAAGGAGGCAGGGCTTTGTCCCACTGCTCCAGACCCCCAGGAATAGGAAGACTAGAGCAGCCTATGCTTTCCAAACCAAGATCACCCTGGTCTTGGGAAGGTGCAAGGAGCAGGAGAAAGGGGGTGGTTGCACACCAAAATCTGTATTGATTCCTCTCCAAGAATCATTTGTAGCAATGGAAGTTTACTACTACTATTTGTATGCAGCCCAAAACTACAAAAGGTGCCCAATTTAGCTTTAACTGGTTTTCATGTCCTTAGTAAAATACTACAATATTTTAAGAGTCCAAAACAACTGTGGAAACACTATTGTAGACTGCAGTGCCTTGTCCTTTCTGTGTAGCATACAGGAGAAGAAAAGAAAGAGGAGGAGGAGGATACATTTTAGTTGGATATGCTCTTCAGTTTGTAAACAACAGACTGTAGACTGAACAAATTGCTTGATATATTAATCTGTGTGTGATGATCCATTAAATATATTAAAGTTTAAAAGGTATGATGTTAATCTATCTGAAAAGAGAATGTACTTTAGGAAGCTTTTCATTCAGAGAAATCCACTCCCTACAGTGCCCCTCTGAATAGCATCAGCACTGCAGTGCAGGTTCAACCACCACAAAAAAAAAATGTTTACTTAAAGAGGGTGTCCCTTCAGTGACCCTAACAAGAAACTTAGTAAATGTCACCATCTATCAGAATCACAATCATAACAAAAACCAGTCTGCAAAAGGTCAGAAATCAGAATGCAATATGTGTGTATGCATAGATCTGTGGTGCGCGCGCGCATGTGTGTGTGGAAGATGAAAATGTCAATTATTGTTTTTAAGGCCTAGTCAAAGAAAGCATAATGCCTTAATTTAAATTATTTCAGTTACCTAGGAGCAAGTAGTGCTTTTTCTAAATCCAGACAAATAAAGTTTGAAGCATCACATCCTGAGCTGGTAAAAATGAGTGTGACTCCCTAGGCTTCAAGGGACCTATCGTGATTTTCATCACCTGGAGAGCTAGCCCATTTTATCTTTCCAAAAAATAGCGCTCTCTACTGGATATAATACAAAATCTGGAGGACAACCTAGTAAAAAATGATGTTTAGTTTAAATAGAAAGTTCTCTCTTTCTGGAGCAGATTCCACATAATGTAGTTACATGATGCTAGTCAATCAGTGTTGCTTATGATTGGGACTATAGTATTTTCAAACACTTTTGTCACACTGTGGATTCAGTGCTGCTGGTGGGATTATAATAGAGAATAAATATCCAAACCTGCTTAATGCAGCCACTGTTGGGTATATCACTTTCTCATTAAAGATGAATCTGCAACTCTACACAAATTATACACCTGCATTCTCTAATTTAGCCCCCAGATGATGAATCTGTAGAGAGAGCACAAAAGACACTTACTTGATGCTGCCTTGTAACAACAGACTTCTTTCTCTTTCTTTTTCACTATAACGACTATGGGCATTTCTCCCGAAAGATCTGTCAAGTTGGCTTGTCACTGTAGCAAATCAAACAGAAGTTTGGCAGCTGTTTACAGTGTTTTGAAAATTTTCTGTTGCCTTTTTATTCCAAGTCCTAATCTGTTCTTTCCCAGATACTGTAAATAACTTTAAACAAGTATTGAGATCTCTAAGAATGTATGCTTTACTTCTTCCTCTGTCGAATACTGTCTCTCATATGGCCAAACTCACCTGTCTATGTGGCACTGATGCAAATATCCTCTTATAAGTCTTCAGTATGGGTGTGCCTAATTATAATTTTATCAGCAATATGGTCACATAGCAGATAGAAATGTATGGTGCAAGTCTTAAACAGCATAACATGGTGAAGACGAACAGCAGAGATGGTGTCCTGTTGAGCAGTGCGGCTAAAAGCAAGGTTTAAGGACATCTTGATTTAAACAAAAAAAATATGAGGTTAAATGAAGAAGAAGAAGAAGAAATGAGAAGAAAAGAGCCCCTAAAAGAGCCTGGGATTTCCTACTATTCCTTCTAGAAAATGTTCAGTTTTAACTTTGTAAATTTAAAAAAAAACAGGTTATTTGAGAACCAAAAACCCAATTTATCTCACCAAGTAAAGATAAACTGGTCTTTGCAGTGAGGAGGTTAAGAAACCTGTGAGAACTGGACAAAAATCAAAAGGCATAGTGTATGTATCAAATTCACAGCAGAAAGGCTAGGTAAAGACATTCAAAGAGCCTGAGGCAGAATCAATCTAAGTTACACCGTTTTCTGTTAGCAGCATAGTTTAGATTGGTAGCAAACAGAACACATATTCACCCTTTGGTCGGGCCGTGGTGGGGGAGGCAAATCTTTGACCGGGTTCTGTCATTTTAAAACCAGTTTGTGCTTAACTTCTGTTATGGGTATTGACCAGTTCTGTGTGCCAAAGGTCTGTTCTGTTATGGGTATAGATTGGTTTCCAATCACCGATGCCAGTGAAAGTATAATGTACCTAGCCAAATTATTTTGACTCTGAAAGATGTACAATTTTACAATGGGGGGAAGTCAAACTGTGACTTTGTAAAAAAAAAAAAAAAAAAAAAAAGTCTATTTGGGAAGCGTGGAAGCTCCACAGAAGTCAGTACCTTTTCAATGTAAAAATGTTGCAAAGTCTATCACACTGAGGTGACATCTCAGTCTAAGAATGAGCATACGTTATTTATGGAAATAAAACAATCTGGTCTTTAGACAACACTGCTCTTGAAATTCTGAATTTCAAAAAAAAATGAAAAAATTCCCTCAACTCCTTTTTTTTTTTTTTTTTTAAAGCAAGCTCAGTTATTCATTTATTTTATTTAGAAATCACACACCTGATCCAAAGGGTTGAGTATTTAATTCATTATTTTTTTGCACTTTTTAAAGAATTAGCCTCATACAGTTAATTTTACCAAAAAATATATTTTTAAGAGACTTCAGTATTTGTTAAAAGTTTTGCTTTACTAGTGTAGGAAATGTTACATTCATTTCTAAGCATTTGGTACCTAAATTATATGGGTTTTTTTACTCAAAAAAATTCAGAAGCATTGGTCTCATGCGTTAAAGTATGGCAATTTCACATGCTTACAATACCTTGTCATCAGAGCTCAATTTATGTTAATAAGTCTCTGAAAAACACTTCTATTATATTATGCTATAATGATACTCCACATACATAGCCAGATAATTCTCCTATTCCTGACCCATTTGTCAGAAGTAATTAAACCAAAGAGAGTGGCAAGTTGGCTCTCAGGTTACTATAACATATACAAGACTGTTTGTTTTTTTAAAGGACAACACAGTAAAAAGTGTTCTGAATATCTGCAGCTTGGTAGACTATACCCATAAAAAGAATATTTTATTCTTTCAATTTCTGAGTTGTAGCCTCTGTAATATTTAATATTTTAAAATACTATGCTGATTCACACTGGAAGTGAAATAGCTGTTTTTGAAAAGATTGGGACTGCAAGCTACTGAGCTAGAAAACCAACACAGTTAATTTCTTGAAACCATCTGTAGTTGTAGGCTTGTGACAGAATTGTGACTGATCCCCTTCTTCTGAGACCATTTGCCAGCTTTGTTGGCATTCAGTAAGATGTAATATTATTCCCCAAATAATAGGGATGGGTTGCTTAGCAACAGGTGCTACTTGTATACCTGACATTCTTAGCTAATTTAGGTATGTCCAGAAAAAAAAAAGTGAACAGCTATTGACAGTATTACCTGAGACTGAAACAACATTGGTAAAAAAGAATAAAAATAATTTCTAAATTCAAATTGAAGCCTGATTTATGTATGAGAAATGAAATTAAAATATGGAAAATTGAAGTTGAAAATTTTAGAGAAAACTTTTCCTGAGAACACATCACTTCTGAAGGAGTACAACACAAACAACAGTGCTTTGGCAGCCAATGAAATAGTGGCAACATGACAGAGTTAGAAAAGCTTAAATGCTATTTCTTTGAAGAACAGAAAAACAAAATTCACACTACAAAAAGAAGTTTCATGAATTCACTTAGGTAAGAGATGAATATAAACTACAACATTAAGGTTTAGGTTTCAAGAGATAGTTGTTTTTGTGGTTTAATCAGCTGTCCAGGACTCATGCAGTTATATTTGATTCTCAGTTTTACCACAGCTTTCTTGGACTTTAAGTCATTTTATTCCCCTGTGCTTCAGTTTTACACATATAAAACAAGAAACTTATATTTTATTCTTGTGACAGGGGCAAGCTTTTACACCCTGTGCAAGCACCAGCCTGCCCCTTGTCGATGGGCCAGCCACCTACCTCATTCACCTGCCACACCTTGATGTACTAGTTTTGATGTATTAAATAGGCAGAAGGCTGCCTATTTTGCACCCTGATATTTAGGGGGTTTCCACAGCTCTGTTCCACCCCTCCACTGCAGTTCACGCCTCGCAAATGACATCTCAGGCAGCTAACTCAGCCGTCCCCTTCACCCATTAGCTATGGTCCCTTCCCTGGGACCTTCGGCTCCCCTTTAGGCCCTGACCCTGTCTCAGGCAAGTCAGGACTCTGAGCTTCTTTGCTATCTGTGGGCATCCTTTGTGGTGAGCTACCTGGCCCTTTTGACACCTCTCTGAGTCCTGGCCCTAGCATTACCCAGTTGGGTCCCTTGGGTCAAGTCTATGCTGCTTGCCTGCTTTCAGGGTTAGGTTCCCCCATTCCCAGCTTAGGTGCTTCACAAAGCATGCCTGGCCCCATGGAATCACTCACCCCAGCAGGCTCAGGCACTTCAAGAAGCTTACCTGGCCCCTGCATTATATAACCCACCCAAAGGTGGGGGTTGAGGTTAAGGCACCCCAACCCGCCTTCTAACAGGGAGATGATCACTCCTGGTATTTACAAGGGGACTGCCATGCCACCAGCATCCCCACTAGGCTTTCCTGGCCCAGAAGGATGCATTTTTAGGTCATGCCCAAGACCAGTGAGGCCTCCAAGCTATCCCCATAGCCTCACCTTTACCTCCAAGTTGTTCCTAGCAGAGCTCAACAGAGAGATGTTTCTTCTCTGCTGGCTGACCATGAACTGCCCTTAGGTCAGGGAGCTGGGCCTTAAAATGGCTGCCCTCATCAGGCACCTGCCCCTCCCTGGCCCAGTCCTTAAAGTGGCAGGCACTACCAGTACCCTGTCACAATCCTCACCTGGCCATCTTTTCAAAAATGCCTTTCAGAATTAAAAAACAACAACATATAGATTCATAGATTGTAGGGCTGGAAGGGACCTTGGAAGATCATTGGGTCCAACTCCCTGCACCAAGCAGGAAAGACAATAGGGGTTAGGTGACCCCAGCAAGTTGACCGTCCAGTCTCCTCTTGAAGATTTCCAGGGTACACGATTGCACCACCTCTGGAGGGAGCTTATTCCACAGTCTGGACATCCTAGCTGTGAAGAAGGTTTTTCTAATGTTGAGCCTGAAACAGTCTTCAAGGAGTTTGTGACCATTACTCCTAGTTTTCCCCAAGGATGCCCTGGTGAACAGTTGTTCACTGAGCCCTTGATGTACACCCCTGATGTAGTGGTAAGCTGCTACTAAGTACCCTCTCAACCTTCTCTTTTTCAGGCTGAAGAGTCCCAGGTCTCAGCTTTCCTCATATGGCTCGCCGTGCAAGTCTCTGATCATATGGGTAGCCCTTCTCTGGAATTTCTCAAGCTTTACAACGTCCTTGTTAAAGTGTGGCACCCAGAATTGGATACAGTACTCCAGCTGCGGTCTCACCAATGCCAAGTAGAATAGAAGAATCAGTGCATTGGTTTTGCTGGAGATGCATCAATTGATGCATGCCAAGGCATTCTTAGCCCTGCTGGCTACAGTGTTGCACTGCCGGCGCATGTTCATACTGTGGTCCATTATTATCCCCAGGTCCCTTTCATTTGTAGTGCTGGTCAGATTGGTGTTGCCAAGCCTGTGGGTGTGCAGGGGATTGTTATGTTTAATTTTCCAATTTATTTGTCATTAATTTTCAAAGAAACATTAAGGTCAATCCAGCAGGTTAATTCTTGCTGAAAGATGCAATAGATACGTATTTATACAGGAACCTGAAACAGGGACCACTGATAGATGTTAAAGCAGGGGCAGGCAAAATGAGGCCTGTGAGCTGAATGCGGCCCACCAGTTAATTCTGTTCAGCCTTCAGGGCCCCTAAAAATTAACAAAAAAAAAAAATATTTATGTGCCCCTGTTATGCAGCCCTTGATAGCTTGCCAAAACTCAGTAAGCGGCCCCCCACCCGAAATAATTGCCCATCCCTGTGTTAAGGGGAGAATATCCATTCACTTTAATGGTACAGGATCAGTCCACAGGGAAGGTGATGAGTAAATAGAGTCCGAAGCCTAGGAGAGACAAGGTAGAAATGAAATTTGTTAGAAAAAGATGCACTGAAGAGGAAGGCTTTTGGAGAACTAGACACTGTGAGGAGAGGAAGTGAGAGCACAGTTGCAGAATAGTTAAATCTGAATGGATACAAAAGTGAGCAGGAAAAAAAGCTGGATTTGATGCAGAAGGCAAAAGGAAATGAGTGAAGAGATATAAAGAGTGGAAGCATAATCTGAAAGACAAAAGGGGAAGATAATTTTAGCAGTTGCATTTTGTGTACACTTAGCTGGCTAGGACAGAAAAAAGAGGTTTCAGATGATTAAGGCATTAAGAAGAATTTCAGCTATCTGGATAGAAAACCATATATTCTAAAAGCTGCTATTTTGATTATATATACTAAATAATTTTAAATATTTATGCTACTTTAATATAGAGTCACTGGGACTGACTGTAATAGGCTTTGCCCCAGTCTGATATTATCTTGCTAAAAATACAGGATACAACCTTGAGAAATAGTTAAATATTATTCCATGTAGCCCAAGTTGGAATATTTAAAGGAGGCTTGAAGCCAGTTCCCTGACACTTGTTGAGTCTGTGGCAGAAATGTATCCATTAGGCTGCTCTCACTTTTGCTGGTTGCTATGGCTCCAAGGAAGTCTGAATCACACCTCTTCTCCAGCTATAGTTGTCTTCCAATGGCGAATGGTGGGTGTATCTACATGTGACACTGCAATACTGTAGCAGCATGCTATGGCGATGCAGCGTCGATGGGCAAAAACCATGAGGCCACAGCTACGTCGCCATAGTGACGCACTTCCTTATTATACTGCACTGCTATGGCAACACAGTGCCTAAAAATAACTGTGTTCAATTTATACCACCATCTCTGAGATAAAAGAGCTATTTTCTTTTCTAAATAGAATTAAATATTGTGTATTTATACTCTGGCCACACTTAGAGGTCACAAACTAGATCAAAGTCCCATTTTATCTGTATATGACTCAAGATGGTCCCTTTCCTAAAGCAGAAACAGACAGTGAAGTGGTACACAGTACAAACAAGGTAAAACTACTTCCCCAAAGTCACAAAAGCATGTCAGTGCCAGATCCAATCTTAGAACTCATGGCTCTTGAAACCCAGTCCAGTATCACATATGTAATACAGTATACCTTATCATCATCAGTACCTCAATACAAGGAGGATAGTTTTCCACTAAATAGGAAAGTCATTGATGAGTCCAGAGATGACTGAAAAGGCTGAACCAAGATCTGCATATCTGGCTGCAGACATGACAAATAGTTCTGGGAGGAAAGAGTCATGTCAGGTCACAGCTCTTTC
>NW_005842357.1:1114540-1126682 GCF_000455745.1 Alligator sinensis
TCCATGGTGAGGTAGATTTGTACAAAATGACTGATGCTTTCTGATGCACCTGGCTACTACTGGGAACAATTTGCTGCTCAAGTCTCCCAAGTACCAATAATATCATTTCTTCAGATTGGCCTTCAACATGTCTGCGGAGTTTTCCCTAGATGTTTGAGAGTCTGGTTTTTATCTTACCTCTCTGATTGCCTTACTGGTGTACTTCCACATTATAATCTGACTCCCGCCCGCCACGTCTTGATGTAATATGATGTTGTCAGTCAGGAGGTGTTACTGATGCAAGAGGATACTGGCAATATGGATAGATCTCTTTCTCACCACATTATCACTCACCTCCAACTCTTTCAGAAAATACTCAGAATTTTTTATCCCCACTTTAATCCATTTTTTGTATATGGCTGATCAATTCTCCCTATTATAAATTTTGTTTTGTTTTGTTTTCTATTTCTATCAGATATCCTGGGAATCTTTCAAACTGTTTGACTTGCTTTTATTTGTTTATTTTTTCCAAGAACACTTTACAGCAACTAGATAACAGTGAAGCAACATGAAAAAAAAAATCAGGAAAAAAATCAACTTTTAGAACTGTATATATATATTTTTTTCTAAACTAAAATACTTCTTTCAGTCTCTAGCTTTATTTCTTCCCTTGGATCATGAAGCACTAGTGGTTCTAATTCAATTTCCACAGAGCCAAGCAAACCGAATGGGATAAGAATAACTTGACCTTAATTAACTCCAGTGAAAATTCGCAGGTCTTTTTTTCTCACAGTTTCTGTCTTCGTATCTCTCCTTTTCCTGATGACTCCTGGGTCACTACCTCTTCAAGGATCCCAGTTCTTCTTCTCCAGTTGAGTTCCCCACTTCCAGTCTGCCCCGACCTGCAGAATCACACCACCACCATCTGTACCCCATGGCTCCTCTCTCTCCGGACCTCCGCCCTGTTTTTCTTCCAGTGCACCATGCCGAGCCACACCCCCGCCTTTTAACTTCAAAGTACAGGTGCTCTGGAAATGGCATTCTCCCAGCACGATCTCTGTTTTTGTTCCCTCAATCTCCTCTTTAGCCAGTCCCTCATCACAATGTCCTTGAGTCTCTTCTTTTGCCCACCTTGAGAGTGGTGAATGTAGGACTTATTTGGGGAGTTAAATGTTAGGCACTCTTATGACATGTCCTAGACAACAGAGCTGGTTCTGTATAAGCATGACTTCAATGCTGGTGTCAAGCCAGAACACTGCCATCCATTCCTCTGTACTTTCAATTGATATGGATGATATGGTGGTGGAAAAGCAACTGGTTGGCTTGATATGGGCTGTTAAAGTATCTTGGTTTTCATGAAGTTGATAGCGAATCCAACCATTTCATACACTTCACAGAAGACATCAAGAGCAACCTGGAACTCTTCAATTGAGTAGGCACTCACAACATAATAGAAGTGTTAGTTATCTTGGATTTGGAATGTAACTGGTTGATGATAAAGAGATTCCTGTCCATACAGTACAGGACACTGAATCTAGATGCAAGTCTATAAAAATGAGATGCGAAATACTTGCAATATAGATGGACTCATACATCCTTGCTTGACTCTAGTTTTTATAATGGAGGGGTCCCATTTTCAATCCATTGCTTATGATGGTCCCTGTCATGTGATTGTACTATCTTATGAAGGTAACAAATTGTGTTGGGTATCCAAATCTCATCAGGATCTTTCATAGGGCATCTTTTGCTGATTGAATCAAAGGCCTTAGGCCAATGAAGGCTATGTAAAGAGCTCAGTAAGGTCAGTGGCAGAGCTAGTCTTAGAACCTGTGGCTCTTGAGGCCCAGTCCAGTACCACATACATAATATAGTATATCAAATACTACAGACATATTATTACGTGACCCAGTTACAAAATGAGATTTGCAGAATTAAAATATTTTAAAGATGAAAGACAAACAGCAGGAGAGATATTTAAATGAGTCTTGATACTTTGTAAAAAATCAGAGGATAGCAGTGGCTATCATTAAAACTACATAAGATACTATAGTGTTAAAACTGGCATTATTAGAAATGTGAGTTGAAGCTACAAAAAGTCCTGTTGATTTCAGATTTCTGTTTCCTGCTTCATCTTTAGAGTAAGAAAAGACAGGGCACTGACTTTATGTTTAACATGTGCTTCCAAAAGCACTCAGCATAAATCAAAACTGACTCTAAAATGGCAAAGAATGGGTCACTCTTCTCTCTTGATACTAAGTATTTCATAAAACCTCCAGAAAGTTTTTGAAACTATTCACTGTCATGACGGTTGAATAGATACTTCCAGAAGCAGACGGCAAAGTATATATATTATCCACTGTAGTTCTAAATGTTCTATCCCTAAGTATCTGGTAAATAGCACAGAATTTGAAAATCTTTTCTAGTCACAATGTCTGCATTTTCTCTCTGTAGGAATAGACAAAGAAAGAATATTAGAATGGGTGTAGATAAAGCCACTTAAGTATATTGATTTTTTAATAGAATCATTCAGTGCAGTTGGAATTGCCTAGCATAGATTAATAAAATGGTGCATGCACAGGAAAAAGCAAAACAAAATAGGTCTAACTAAATCATACCTCTAGCTTTCAAAATACCCTTAAAAACAGAGAGGCAGTGGGGGGCAGCAGGGTTCCCCCCCCCCCACCAGGAAGAAACCGGTGAGTGGGGGCTTTTTCTAAAACCCCTTGGAGCTGGGCTGGTTGGGGCAGCCAGGCGGCCGTTGGGGGGGGGGGGAGCTGGGGGAGTGGACAGGGGTCAGGGCGGCTGGGAGAGAGGGCAGGGGATGGGGTCCAACAGGGGTCTCCCCATCGTCCCCTCCCCCCTCCTCCAGCTCTCCCTCCCCCTCCCCCTACTTACCAGCTCAGAGTCCAGGACCAGCTCCCTGCTGTAGTGGGTGGGGACTTCCCAAACCACTGAAGTTCTCCGAATCTTTTCCAAATTGATTCAGAGAGTGGTCAGGGCGGCTGGGAGAGAGGGCAGGGGATGGGGTCCAACAGGGGTCTCCCCATCGTCCCCTCCCCCCTCCTCCAGCTCTCCCTCCCCCTCCCCCTACTTACCAGCTCAGAGTCCAGGACCAGCTCCCTGCTGTAGTGGGTGGGGACTTCCCAAACCACTGAAGTTCTCCGAATCTTTTCCAAATTGATTCAGAGAGTTTTGAATCAATTCAGACCTTTTAACTGGTCCCCTTATTCGATTTGGATTTGGAGATTCAGCCACCAAATTGGGTTGAATATCCTCCATATTGAAGCAGCACCTGAAGCTTTCCACAATCCTAATGCTGTGCCCAGGAGCAGCTGGCTCTGGTGTGAACTGCTCCAGAGTTTATCACATCATCTTAATGGCATGTGTAGATACACCCTGTGAGAACTAGACCTAAGCAGTTTATCCTTGTATGAAATAGATTTAAATTTAACTCAATGTAGGATAATTGCAAACACATAGTTACCAGCTGAGGCACAGTAAGCACTTGAAACCTTATAATTGTGGACATGTGGACAGAACCTTATAATTGTGAACACATGAACAGAGCCATTAGCCATTCAATTACCCTGTGATAAGTGAAAGCTAAATTGGGGCAAATTAGCTAATCAGGGTTAAGATGTTCTGTTACAGCTTCCACTTATCACACTTAAGGGCAGGCAGGCAAATAGATAGTTAAGAAAAAGCAGCTGACCTGCAGTAACTTTTTTATTTACTTTCAATTAACCAGGGGATAGGGAATCACTGTTCTTTAGGGCTGCCTGCAGGCATGAAAAATAAAATAAATTAAAACTGTGCTTGACCGGTATAAGCAGTGCATTATTTCAACCTGGCTCTGCAGCATCTGTAGAGATTGGGCACTTCATCAGGGCTTTTTGGTGCTTTTATCTAAAGCTGATTCAATCAACTTCTAGATAAAAGCACCAAAAAATCCCTAATAAACCACCTGATCTATACAGACGCTGCAGAACCAGGTCAAAGTAACGCACTGCCTTTCTGGGCATGTGCTTGGCTTGGCACAGGAGCACGATGAATTTAAAGTAAAGAGTGGTTTGTTTGTTTTTTTTACGTCGTGTTCATGATTATGCAATGATAAGTGAAAGCTCAACCAATGGTAAGCCACTTGTTTTAGCCCTCTTTGTGGAGTAGGAGTAGGCATCAGGAAAGTTACGACAGAAAAGATGAGGTGTGATAAGTTTCTAGTTCGTGGAAAAACTAACAATGGTTTATTTTTCATGACTGTCATAGGGGGATATTGATTATGCTGATTTATAGGGGACTGCAGGAAATTACTGATCTATAAGGAGGTCATGACTGGAAAAAAAAATTTGGAATCTCTGCTCATGAATGTAAAATTCACTGACCAAAAAAGCATTTAGCTCTTCTAAACTCGGAGAGCTATGAAAAGCAGGCTGCATGTGTATGTTGTGTCTACAGCATTAAGAGTGAAACAGTAACACTAAATTGTTTACATTCCCTTCCCACAGAAACTGGTTTAATAGTATTTATTTAACAGATCTAAATGCAAATATATAAATAGTTTATATTTTACTTTGTGGAATATTTTTTCGAATGTTCAATTTTTATTTTTTAAGATAATTTCTTACATTTCTTAAATGAAGGCTCCGAGGCAGGATGTACAGAAGAAAATAAAAGAGACTAAGCTAATCCTTTTGGAAATTACGTTGTAGCAGATAACACTTTTCTCTTAATTAGCACTCCCATTATGGTCACTGAGAACTGTGAGTTTCAAAACCAATCTTACATGAACAATAAACATGGCACCGTGACCAACCATTCCAAAATAACTAATAAAGCCAGGTCAACAGTACCAAATGCTTTTCAAAATGCAATGATATCACAGTGGTTTGGCCACATGTAATAAAATGTACTGCTATTTATGTAATTATAGTGGCCCTAAACTGCACCTCTGATGGAGAAACCTTCCCACTACAAACACACAATGCTTAGCAGGAGATTAATAGCCCTCCTATAAAGCTTTTAGGTATTGTTATATATTACACATAGTCAACCTGAAGCAAGAGAAACTGAGCATTTTATCCCAGGTCTGACAACAATGTCTATTACAACTTCAAATTGTATAGAAAATATTATCTACTCACTTCTAATAGTCATGCACAACTTCTAAATGTTCACTAAAGGTATGCTAGACTCACGAGAATAATATTTTTAGGTTAACAAATCCATATAAAATTGGCATTGCAATTACAGCAATCTTAGCTTGGTACACAAAATATCACATTTTCATCCCCCGCCCCCCAAGAGATGTGCTTGACACACAGTTGCTGCATGACACATAGTTATTACATCATAGCACAACTACATTTTAGAAATACTCCTAGTCAGAACAGTTGCATTCCTTTCAATAAACGAAGAAAAAGAAAAAAATAAAGAAGCTTAGAATAGCAGTAGATAACATTTCAGAGCTTTCAGACTAAAGGATTTACCATTTAAAATTCTTTAAACATTAAAAGGTATAGATTTTGGCATCATGAAGACAACTACTAACTTTGGAGCAGTGAGAAAAGAAACATTTCACTGGTTAAAAGTTCCTGGGGTAATCTGTGTGATGTAACTGTCATATTTTCATGCTCTGGCTAAAAGAGGATTGGATTATTCCACTTACATGTTCTGCCACAGGTAGGTCAAAAGGAGGCATAAAACAGGACAGTATTCATATGTTTATTGCTTGAATATTGTTTGCTCAAGATTCCTTGCAAATTAATTAAGGCCTAAGTCATGCCATCACTTAATGGTGAAAAGGCTTGCTGTTTCCATTAAAGTCAAGGAGTTTTGAAAACAATGAAAATACTTGTGTCCAGATCCTGAAAGCTATTTAAGTACCTACATGTTATTGTGCCTATTGGGCCTTACCACCTAAACACACAGAGATTAGGTAGGAGTTTAACACAAGTTGGTTCTCCAGAAATAGTAAACTATGTAACTTGATGTTCAAGAGGTTAATGTTCAGTGTCAAATATAAAGAACTATATAGCATATGCAGACCTGGAAATCACAGGATTTGTCTGTCTGAAGTTTCAGACACTGCATATTTTCATCATTTCTCTTCTATTTAGTTGTAAACATGAGGGAAAATATTTATGTATATCTTCAGATCTTCCTTCAAAATTATTTTAAAAAATCACATATTTTAAGATTTAAAGAATGTTAGATAATCATCCACGGAGAAATTAAGTGCTGCAGTAGATTTGGACACTAGAATTTTGCCTTGGGAGATCTGAATGGGTATTCTAGCATTTGATCATAGGTTAAAATGAACTTGGCAAATTTATTTTTCCCCTTTGTTGAGATCATAAATCATGAGTCAGTTCAGCAGAGTTCACAGATTCAGCTCTATATGCACAGTAATGTAACAGGCAAAGATGTGTAGCAGAAATATTAAAGATAAGAATGTATTATGTGTATTGAAAGAAATACCTGAGTTAAGATTTCTTTGGAATGGTTGAACATAAGAACCATTTCATAAAAAGTATATGATTTTGTCCCTTTCTTCTTGTCCATTCAAGAAAGTTACTCTCTTTGTATAGCTTTTCCTTTGCTTACAGGACATTTTCTTATTTCTACTGAGCCTTTAAACCACTATCAGTTCCCAGGGGCTGAGGAGCAACACTTCTAAGGACCCAGAGATAGAAAACAGTAAGTCAACCCCACTCTTCACTGGTCTAAATCAGAGTGGCTTCATTAAAGCTAAGGATCTGGCCTGTATGTATCCAAAAGGTCCAAACATGCCTTGCATTGTTCACTATCTATGTAGAAGGAGTTCAGAAGTTGATTTAATATACATGAATATCCATTCTAAAAATAAAGAGTTAGTAATAAAATAAAATCAAACAAATAAGAAGGGTTTTAAGTCCATAGCAATCACTTTTACCCATTTCACATACAGTTTACACATTTTGAAATGGCTTCTTTTCAACCTCTCATTGATCATCTCCTTTTTATTTCAGTCTTAACAAAATCCCTATTACAAAATACATTCACATGTGCCATCACATGTGGCATCTCTCAACTCCTATTGGACTAAGAAAGTTATTATAAGAGAATTGAGAATGTGTCTTTATAGTTACTAAAATATGCAGTTTAGTTATCTTACAATAGCCACCAAAAACTCTTGGCAACCTTAGTAAAAAACAGCCCGCTGTTGAATAGCAAGACTCCAAAACATGTTTTATTATCTAGAAAATATCTTATTATAAGGATCAGCCAGGAATAGAATAAAAATAATTTAGTTTAGCTGATGTTGATAGATTAAAATTAAAATATAAATGAATTAGATACATTATAGATAATTAGTTTCATAACTGCAGTTTCTAGGTGTCAGAATTTCAGTGCAAATCTCATGTTGAATATTATTTTCTGACTTCCTTTGGCAAACAGTTGGTCCTTTCTAATCAGTGAGAACAAACTAGAGAGAGACAAAGAATGGAAGAAAATAAGAAAGAACTGCTGCTTAATTCTGATAGTATAAATTACAGAGGAGTTAAGCTTCTCTCCTTTCTAAATTTAAATTATTATTTTGAGATCAAGTCAGACATTGTTTGGCTTCCGTACCACTGAAGCCCACACAGTGCCACAGAGGCCTTCACCAGCCCAACATGACCATCTGCAACGTAGGAGCCTGAACATATTTTTTTTCCTTTAAATTGAATCATGCCCTTTGGTGGTAGCTGCACAGGTCCTATAATTATCCATCGGTGAAAACGTTTTCTTTGAAAGAGACTGGAGATGTGTGTATGAGGAGGCATAATCATATATATACACACACATACCATATTTACTCAAATATAAGACAAAGCTATTTTCCCATCTCACATTTGCATACAAGGAAACCTTATTAAATATATTGTGTGTCATTAAACTGTTGCCAAAAGCAGCATTTGCTCAGTAATGGAAACCAACTATGCAGTTGATTAAAGGCAGCCAACACTGAGCATGACTATAAAACACATGGCCCATATTGGGGCAACATACTGATGGGAACTGATTTTTTTTATTACAAAACAACTAAAAGAAACTACATTAACACAAAATTTGGCTACCACCCCTACAAGAATAGCCTGTCCTTTTCACACCATTTCCCACGATTAACACACTAACTCCTCATGAAACTCCTCCAACCCAGGAGTACCCATTGAAAAACTTTCACTCTGTTTCTCTGTCCTTTTTGGCAGAAACACTGCCATTCTCCTTTCCTCCATCTCTTCTTTGCTTTCTCCTTCCCATCTTGATCCACATATTTTAATTTATATATTCCATAAATATATTGCCAACTCCAAACAGTCTCTTCTGGTGAAAGCGAGTCCCTTGACCAACTGTAGGTTTTTCACCTTCCACATCACTACTGTTGCACAAAGTAGTATCGTTCTAAGTCTCTATCTCTAGTCCTTTGGGCATTAATCCATACGACTCCATGTCACATGTTAGATCACAGTTCATATTGTCTGCCTTCAAAAATCAATGCACTCCCTCCCATTCCTGTAGCACAAAAGGGCAGTTACAAAATACATGAGATAAAGATTCAGCTCCCCACATCCCTCTAAGGGGCACACTGCCAATATTACATTTATGTTGAAAGCCCCTGAAAGTAACAATATTCTGTATTATCATCCATATGATATCCATATGTTCTTCTTTCACTCTATTATCTACCACTTCTTTCCAAACATTTGCTACCTGCCCTTTTGTCAGATTACCAACTATTGTTATCATATCTTTCTTTCATATTAATCACCTTCTTATAGTTACTCTAATCCCACTAACTCTACTTTATTTACCCTTAAGAAACTCTCCATCTCCACATAGAGGGCCAGTGACTGTCATGTCCATGGTTTTTTTCCAGTCTCCCCTGTATATGTCACATCTTCTTAATGTTCTTCCTGCCAGGTAACAGCAGAAATGTGCAGTCTTCCCTCACCCATTTCATTGCCTCTTTACAGGACATACTTACAAAGTAAGTATTAACAAAGCTTTCCAAATCTGGCACTTCCCAACCTCTTAATTCCCTGGCTTTGTATAGCTCTGTTCTGGCTACCTTTTTTTTTTCTGTCCCCTCCTCCCACCCAAAAAAACCCCCATATTTGCCTCTGTACCCCCCTTATCTGCTGCCATGACTGTGAATATACTACCTTTGTGTAAAGGATGATCATCAAGAGTAATGTTATCTCTGCAGCCATTCGACCTTCGAAAGATAACATTCTACCAATCCACAATCCCAAGATTTGCCTCATTCTTACGTCTAACTTCTCCCATGCCTTTGTTCCTTTCCCTTTGCTGTCCACTGGGATTCCCAAGATCTTGATTACACCTTCTATCACCCATAACCTGAATTTCTATAAATTATCCCAGTTTCCCACACCCATCAACATACATTTCATCTTATTTAATGTCACCCCTGACACTTCACCATAGTCCCCAGTATGCATCAGTACCCTCTTGATTGATACATTGCCCTGAGCCACTGTGTTCATATCATCCATATATATTGCACATTTAACTTCTTCTCCTGTTGTCTGCACACCACTTATCAGCCTCTCATAACAAATTACCTGCACCATTGGCTCCACCGTGCACACAAAAAGATAGGGGGAGAATGGGCATCCCTGCCTTACCCTTGTTTATATGGGGACTGCATTGCTCAAGTAACCATTTATGAGTACTTGATTTCTCATTTTACTGTGTAACACTTTGACTCATACAATTATCTTTGCAGGAAACCCCATCCTCCACAGTAATTCAAACATGAAATCATGTTCAACCCTAACATAAGCTTTTTCCAGGTCTAAATTCATTATTAGCATATTCCTTGTCCTCTCTTGCACATCACATATGACATTTTTTATTAACCATAGGGTCTGGGATATCCTGCTCTCAGAACCGGCACATTTTTTCTTGTATCACATCTGCTAAACTGTCTCTCATTCTTTTGGCCAATACTTTTGTAATCAATTTTTAGTCTACATTTAAAAGGGTTATTGGGTTGAGTTGCCTAACACATCTTCCTTTCCCTTTTTTGCATATCAAAATTATCACGCCTTCTGCAAAATCCTCCAATATCTCCCCTCCCTCCATTATTTCCTAGTATGTCTTTATTATATCTGTCTCCAGCCATTGACAAAAATTTTCACAGAATTCCATTGGGAGTCCATCTCTTCCCAGCACCTTCCTTTCTTGCAAGCTTTTAAGCAGCCCTCCACCTCTCTCCTCCAGTTAATTTCTCCACTTTCTGTTCTTTTCCATCCTCTATTCCTTCCTTTAGCCCCTCAAGGAACACTTTCTTTTTTTCTTTCATCCACTCTTCTTCTTTTGTCTACCTCCTTATAAAATTTTCACCACCACATCCAACACCTTCACCCTCTCTTCTACTTAAATTCCTTCTTCAGTTTTCACTGCTTTCAGCTGCTTCCTTCTTTTCCTCAGTTTCACCAAAAAATACTTATACCATTCTTCCCCCTTCTCCACCCATGGTGCTCCAGTCAGGAAGATTTCTCATCCATTTTATTTTTCAACCATTCTTCAGTCTGTTGCTTTGTCTTCCAGTTCTTCTTTCACCTGTACTCTTACCACCTCCTTAAATAATTCCTGCTTCTTTGCTTGTAGTTCTTCCAGCTCTTCCACCTTCTTCCTCACTTCTCTTCAACCAATATTTCTGAAAAATTATCTTGTTCTGCTTTTGATCATTGTCCATCACTCCCAAACACTTTTGTAGTATCTCAGCATCCTCTATCCTTTATAGAGTTTCACATATTCTTGACAGGTCTTCTGATCTTGTGAAAATTGAACATGTAACTTCCACATCCCATTCCTCCTACCTTTACTTTCATCTATACTCACTTGAATTCTCAACACCCAGTGACTGGTGAAGGTCACATCTAAAATCTCCTTCTTTATAATCCATAGCCCATTTGATGTTAATACAAAATTAGTCCTCGGCACTTGTCTCTCACTTGGTTTCATCTTCATAATCACTTTCTTACCAGTCCATGCATCTTTTTAATATCCTTCTTTTATTATATTAATCAGTACTTTTGATTAGCTGTCTAGCTCTTCCTTCCCTCTGTCCTCTCTCATATTCTCCTCCTCAATAATGCCATTGAAATCCCCCACTAAAATTTGCTGTCTACCTCTGTCTACATACACCCTTAATTTCTTTAATAGGGGTGATCTTTCCTTCACTTTCAACCAGTGCATATATATTAAAAAGCTCTAACACTTTCTTTTATAACTGTATCACCATCCGTTGCGGTCTCCCTTTCACAATCATTTGCACTTGCCGTATTTCTGCTTCCTCACTCTAGAGCAAAATCATGACTCCAGCCACTTTTACTTCCAATGTCATCCACCACAATGGTCCTCATCCCCATCTTTTTACAAAATTTATAATCCTTCTCCCATGGGATTCCACACTCCTGCAACCATATCAAGTCCACTTTGACCCCACTCAGTATTGCCATAAACTTATCCCACCTCTTCCTTGATAACACACTTCTGACATTTATAGATGCAATACAGAAACTAGCATTTGTCCATTTAAATCACACATTTCTATCACTTTTGTAAGTGTTCTATGCTGCTACTTGACACATGCAGCTCTAAACCTCCCCCTTTTCACACCCCCATAGTCTTTGCAAATTGTTTTGTTGCTTTGATATTCAAGAAAGGTTCCCCTTTCCCCTCTCCCCCACCTTTCTGCTTCCCCACCTCCTTTTTCCCCTCTCCATTAGTCCCAGACCACATTAGCTCCTATGAGATTTTCATCTACCCATCTCACTCCCTCCCTCTCTCTTTGTCTGACTCTTTCTTTCTAAGCTTCATAGTGTGTGATTTCTTTCTTTTCCCAAGCTGGCTCTATTCTTCTTTCTCCTGCTTTATCCTCACTCCTCCTCCTTTTTCCTGTAGCATTCTCTCCTCTTTCTCTTCTCTCTCCTCAGTCTCAAAGTCACTTGTTCCACTTATCTTTCCTTCTTTTCCCTCTTTTGTCCCCAGATGTGCTGCTTCAGCTACTGCGATATTACTCTTTTCCTCCCCTCCTCTTCCTTCTTGAGGCATCTCCACCACTGTCATACATTCTGATTCAACATTATCTTCTTCCCTACTTTCTCTTTCC
>NW_005842357.1:1126692-1151956 GCF_000455745.1 Alligator sinensis
GCCCTTCTGTAGCTCTAGCTTTCTTTGGAAAGGACCACAGACATTGCTGCCATAAGTGTCCCTCCTCCCTGCATATTACACACTTCAGTACTTATTGGCATTTTGCTGCCTTGTGTCCTTTCTACTCACATCTGTAGCATAGAGTTTACTGGCAGTATGTGGTCGGATCTCCTTCCTGCCTATACTTGCTACAGAATTTAGGCTCTCTGAAATACGTTGTAAACCCTTGGTGTGGCCCTAATTGGATTACTGTCAGTAAGTGTATTATCCTACTAGGACTCCTCTCATCAGCCCTCATTACCACTTGGGCTCTCCAAAATCCCATCCACATACCATATTTATCATATATCTTTTCAACATACATAACTTTTTGCACATAATTTTCCAACCATTTCTCTACCTCCCCCATCTCAAGCATATCTATATACATTTAAATAATGATTGCCCTTTCCATTGTATTTTCTCTCTCAATAAAGCTTATCCTCACAATTTCCTCTATCTCACCTACTGCTGCCTATATCTTCCAAAAATCCTCATAACCTTCTTAGCTCCAGTATGAAATGTCCCATATTTTCTGGTTAGGAAAGGTGATAAGGCTATTCAAATGTTCCTCTTTAACATCCAAAATTTCAAACAATATTTTTTCTATAAATTATTATCTATTCATCATCTGACTTCTCTATTCTCCTTCCCCTGTTATTACTGTTCTTACTCTCAGGTGTAGATTACCTGATGCTCCATCTCCTGCTTCCTCCCATCTTTCTCTTGCAGATATTATTTATTCCTCCCACTAGTTTTCCTCTTTCCTTCAATCATTGTTTCATTTCTCATTCCTCCCTCCTGATCTCCTCTCCTTCTCTTCTCTTCTCTTCTTCTTTCTGTCCACTGGACTCTTCCCTTCTTGCTTCTTTTAGTTACGCCTCCTCCAAAATCACTGATCCCACCACACCTTTCTTTCCTACCTTCATTCTTGCCTTCTTCCCCACCTTCATCCATCCTCCATCAGACTTTTGATCTTCTCTTCCACTCTCTGATTCACTTCTCATCTCTTGATCTGCTTCCCATGTATAACTGCCACTCTCCTCTCCAAAACTGCTGCTAATGCTGTTCCAGGCTCCAAAAACTCCTCCTCCATCCTAGCATTCCATCACTATCCCTCTGGTGTTCCTAGCATTAATCAGGGTAGAAAACTAGGTCACTGCCCAGCTACTACATTTGATCTTAGCAAAAGAGGAGCTGAGAAGCTATACCGCTGATAAGAACCTACCATACGGATAAGATATATTTCAATGCCCATTGTGCTCAGCCCCCTCAGCGTCAACTCTTTTTCAAGTCATGGTAAGCCACTATATTGAATGCATTCCAACTTCCTTCTCACATCCACAGCTGAGGTAGGCCTTTTTCCCCCATTTCCAATGATTTCTGTTTTTCACCAGCCTTACAAGCCTGGCAAACATCACAAAATTGGATCCCAGACAGTTCACAAAGAATCCCACTCTTGTTTCTTCTTTCTGCCTGTCTCTCATGATTATTTTGGACCCTGCCCTTGATGAGGTGGAGCTGGGCTGGGTTGCCCTGTGCCTTATCTGCATATAAGTTTTTTTAAGGATCCTAGGGCACATGACAAGAACACCCAGTTCCAGTCATGAATGGGGGCTAATTATTATATGGACCCTTTGTGTGGAGTAGCTAGAATACACACACATATTGGGCAAAGCTGAGCTATGGGGTCACCATGACTTGAAACACTGTTGACCCTGTTTGGGCCCAGCTCTTTGAACTATATGGTAAATCACAAGCCTTTTGGCTGTGTCCTAACTTAATTCATAATTTTCACTGTATATAAGCAGATACAAAAGTGCTGATTAAAAAGTATGTTTTTGGACTATCTGTGCTAAAACCTGCAGCTATTTTGAAAAACTTATAAAGCATCAATTATGAATGAACTAAATCTATAGATACCCAGAGTAATTTATTTAAAAAATGTTTATTTCAAAGTCCATTGCTGTAGCTACATGAGATGTTTACTGTGGAGCTGCCTAATTAGATCCGCAGTAAAGTCGCTGCATCTACCCTGTTAGGTCACAGTAAATAATAAATGCCGTCATAGGTTAGTACTTGTAAATACAAGAACTATCCCATGGTGACATTATTTACTGTGCAGAAATGAGCATGTACATGCTGATGGGGTTGGCTGGGGTATGAGGGTGCTTCAGTGTGGGGGCTGCTTGCTGGCTAGCCCCACACTGAAGGACCTTATGCCTTAGCCAGTCCCTCCACAGCACATTGAGCTAGGACAAAGCAAGCCCAGGCTGACCCCAAAGTCTCCCTGCTAGCTGGGGCTGCTCTAACCCAGATCAATATGCCATGGTCCTAGGTGCACGCATAAACATATGTACACATTTACTCCTCACTTCTATGTGCTCAAGGATAGCAGAATCTGGCAGTAAGCAGGGGAAGGGGCTAGAGGGGGAAGAAGTTGGGGGAGGGGTGAGGGGAGCTGCGTGGCTCCCTCAGATTTATTTTCCCTGCTGTAGTAGTGGGAGGAGGACAAATTCAAGGGAAACCTACAATAATTAGATTCTATTCCTGGAAAACGATAACATCTTTATAAATTTTCCATATATAGAATCTAATTATTGGGGGGTCAAGGCAAGACATTCTTCATCAGGTTGTCAACTAACATTAGCCATGTAAGTTGTATTTTGGGCCCTTTATGCAGATTTTAGATTCTACTCCGTCTGAAAACTCCATGTAAGCCAGGAAAAAGTGAGATGGTAGTCCTCTCTCCCTTTAGTCTGGTGCAGGAGTGTCAAACATATGGCCCATGGGCCAGATCTGGCCTGCAAAGCCTCACCATCTGACTACTGGTACTGCCCCCAGTTCCAACCTGATTCATACACTGCACAGTAAATGCCTGTGGTGTGGGGCTGGTCCACAGACCAGCTCTGGCTCAAAGACCCCCTTCTTTTCCTTCTCCCTCCACTTCCTCCTTCCCCAACATACCTGATTCACTGGCCACTCCCATGGTGCATGTAGCGCAGATCCCAGAGCAGACAGCATGGGAGCTTCCTGCACTGCAATACAGCAGGAGCATCAGTTGGGCTGCACATGGTGGATGCCCCAGCTGGACCATGCCACATTTGGTGCCCACTCGGGAATGTGCATCACACACAGCACCCACTCCAGCTGGTCTGGGATCCATGCTGCATGTGGCACTTGCAGGCACCACATGTAGCACAGGGTCTGGTCTGCCTGGAGCAGGCACTGTGAGTGGTGCAGTCCTGGAGCTGCCAGGCTGGGTGCCACATGCAGCACAGTCTAGTCAGACTGGCTATTGCATACAGGACAGGTACTGATCTGGCCAGACTGCACCAAACACATTATCCATTCAGGGTGCGTACAGCATGGGTTCTGGTGGCCACCAAATCGGGTATGCTGGGGGAAGATGAGGCAGAGGGGTTCCATGGGTTGGATCCAGCCTGTAGACTGTTTCCATGCCACTCATCTGGTCTGCAAGGCCTGCTCTGGCCTGCAAGGCCAGATGAGTCTAACACACCTGGTCTAGTGGTTAAGGGACTTGCTCAGAGAATGAAATGCTTGGGGCATTCATACACATACTTTTCTGTCCCACAATGTGTTGGAGGTCCACCGCTTCAGAGCAGACTTGATTAATTGAGTCTGCTCTGCACGCTAACTGAGGCGAACTGTGCTGTGTCACGTGCAATTGCATCAGTGGTGAAATGCTCATCGGTGTGCAGAAAATGGTGGTAGTGCACTTTTGAATTAAAGCACATCTGAGGTGTTTAGTTCAAAAGTGTGCCGCTGCCATTTTATCAGTGCTGACACGCTTTTTGCCACTTATACAACTGCATATGTTGCTGCATGCATTTCCAAAGCATCTGGCACTGCAGCGCTTGCATGTTTATAAATGCCTTTGGATTTTAGGTCCTCCACACTTGGAGTTCTCCAATGCTCACTCCCCAGCAAAGTATTCTAACCACCAGGCCATGCTCTACACAGGTTCAAGAGCATCCTGCTGTTGAAGCTGGCCAAATGTCAAGGTGTGATGGGAAGATACATGGGGTCAGAACGAGAGCTAGAATCTCTCTAGGTTACTCTGAGATGGACATTGCCCTGGAAGCGAGATTGCCTTGGGACACAGCTGCTGCTCCTACCCCCAGTACTGTTTAAAATTTTACTTTTTATAGCCATTGGATAAAATGGACAGTGTCTGTCCCAGGAACTTAATTAGACAGGTTAGTTTAATTAATGGCACCTGCATCCCTAATGTATCAATTAATGGCATCTGCATCCCTAATTTATCAATAAACACACTAAAATGAAAACTACCAAGCATAGTGGTCATCAGCCTTTTTCAAGTTGTTGGCTGGAATGAGTCAGCTCAGGTCAGAAGTAGGTGCTTGGGTGCTAGGACCAACTGATGCCATTTCTTCTGTCTATGACAGCATAGGGAGAGGTCCCATAGTCACTACTTCCGTGTGGCAGCATGGGGAGAGCTCTATGGCTGAAGAGCCAAATCCCCAGGCCTACATGCCAGATCAAATGTTTCCATGAGCTGGATTCTGCCTGTGGTCCATGAGTTGCCAACCTCTGACCTAGTCTATCCATACAAGGTTGAATCTTAAGGCATGCTGTACCACTGAGAACAACTCATTACTTTTCCAGATTGAACCCTGACTAGGTAGTTAGCCATTTTTCATTTGAAGAAAGAAAAGAAAGGAAAAGAACAGCTCTAGCAACTGGCTGCATATCTGTAAATATAAATCACTATTACAGAAGGAGAAACTAACACATTTTCATCTTCATGATATTTAACTGTTGACACAGAAGTTTAATCATTATCATTACATCTATTTACTAAAACGCAAGAATTTCTAGTGCCAATCAGCAACTCATTTAAACAGATTTACTGATATCCAAAATATGCATGGCATTTATTCACTAGAAACATTTATAAATAACAATCATATACCCATTTATACCTTTCATGAATCTGACCTTACAGCACTAGCTGAGATGTAACTTTCTCCTCAGTCACCTTAATGACCATTGACTAATATGCTTTATTATGATAACCATTATAAATACCAACACAATTACAAAAAAAACAAGGTAGCCAATACAAATGCATGTAGCTTGAGTCATTGAAATTAAATTACTGCATTATAGGCAGCTGCATCTGATTTAGCTCTTGAATACTATTAAAGATTATAACAAGAAAACCACACGTACCCAGCAAAATATAATATACCTGCCAGGTGCCTGGATGCTAGAGATTTAGGAGAGACATTACCTATCAGAGTAGGTGCAGCACTGGAATGAACATCAGCAGAGTTTGATTTTGTTGTATAATGCTTCACCTAACACAAGTTTTAATCTTTTAAAGTTACTCATTTCTGGGATCATTTCCTAGATCCCACATGGGGCGGCACCATCACAATACAAATGAATAAGTACAGTTATCAGAGTTTATCAAAACTCTGGTTATGTTGAGAGTTGATCTCAGCATGCATTTTGTAGCTTTACTGCTACAGATGTATCCCTATTTCCACAAAAAATGTTGACATTTTTCAAGCAGTTCTAATATGTTGGCCAGGAGAATTAAGTAATTATGTGTGTTTTAATCTTGTCAAGTGCGTGGACTGAATCCACAAATTTCCAGTACATGTTACACTGTCACCAACTGTCTAATGTTCAGAGGGGTCGGGAGCTGCCCATCACACCAGTCACCAACCCTGGACTGCACAGTGCATGGGCTGCATGCCATAAGGGCTGCACACCACACAAGCTCCTCAGTACACCCACTAAATGCAGCACCCCACTGCTCCTGTGAGAACACTCCCCCCACTGCTGCCAGCTGGGGAGTATGTGTCTCTTTTTGCCACCAATGTTATGCCAACAGTGCAAGAAACAATGTGGGGAGTAGCAGTCAGGCAGGAGCCTGGGCCACATGTTATCCCCTTGCCTGCTGGATGTAGCCCACAGGCTGCCATTAGACAGCACTGGTCTAACACATCTCTGTTCAAAGGATCTTTCTACTCTGATACTTTTGCCTTTTTCATGTCTGCTCATACTAATGTTGTCCCTTTTATCATACTATGACAATCTTGCTCCTATTTGTAGATAAGTAATAAATGAGAAACCTCACTAAAATTAAAGTATTTTATTTTGTTAGCAGAAATGAATAACTATGAAACACTTTCTCAACATTACTGTTACTACCTTAACTCATCTTCCATCAGCTTCAATCAAAAAAACACAATGCATGTAAGAAGAAATGTAGGTTAGGAATTGGGGAAAACGGGATTGGGCTAAACAAGGCAGCTGGGTTTGGGAGCCAGTTAACATATTGTGGGTAAAAACTAGCAAACTGTAATAATGCTAGAAAAAATGTCCATCATAATGCTTATGGATAAATAGGTCAAAACAAAGGTGTCACACACAACGTTCATCTTGGTATTGTCTAATTTTTGAGAGTGCTTGACTTTATGCCTTGAATATTTTTAAACGTTGTTTAAAACACAAGCACCTATTTACTTATACTCTGACCTTTACCCAAGGTTATTTTCAAGGGAAAGATTATCAGTTACTCAACATATGCAGCTACCCACAACTGTTCATAAAGTAAACATTCATAAGGTGAAGTGGCCAGAATTTCAGAAGGGTTCAGAACTTAGCAGCTATCATTGTTTTCATGGCTTAATCTTAACTGAAGCTTCTTCATTGGCTTCAAGCAACTACTGACTCTGCCTTCTTATCTACTAGAATCCATGCTGATTAATTCTTTCTGTTATTTTCAGATGTGCTCTATGATTCACTCAGGTACAGAAGCACAGATCATTTCAATATCTTCCATCTTCCTATTAGGGTTGTGCAAAATTTTGGCAGCCATTTCATTTCAGAGGTATTTTGGCCCATTACGGTGCCTGAAACGTTGAATCTGAAATTAAATGGAAGGCTCTGAAACATCTCCGAAACGAAATGAAACCATCCAAAACATTTTGGAAATGTTTCAGATGTTTCAGAATGTTGCGGAGGTGCCCCCCGGGAATACTCTGGCAAAGCCCCACAGCCCTTCTTCCACAGCTTCTCCAACTGTGCCTGCCTCTTCCCGGGTGGGGGGAGCTGTGGCAGAAGCCCCCATGGCTGCCCTGCTCACCCCATCCCTCACCTAACACGTGAAAAAAAAAAGCCCACATTCACCAGCTGCAGCAGTAGCAACCAGGGCCTCTGAGGGCTTGTGGCAGAGCCCCCCACAGCAGCACAGGGCAATGGGGGGCAGTGGGGATCATCGCACCCACGAGGCAGCTGTCTCATTGTACAGGTGCAGCTCAGCTCAGCAGGGTGCCGTGCCTTGTCTAAGAGCTGGGGTGGCTCCACCTGTCAGCCAGACCCCAGCACCACTCAGCCCCAGCAGCCCCAGCTCTCAGACAGCATGCAGCGCCCTGTCAAGCCATGCTGCACCTGTGCCATGGGGCATCTGCCACATGGGTACAAGGCAGCAGGGTGATCCCCGCTGCCCCCCACTGCCCCACACTGCACAGGGGGGCTTTGCCATGAGCCCTCAGAGGCCCTGATCACCGCTGCTGCAGCTGGTGAGTTTGGGGGATGGGACTGGGCAGGGTAGCCATGGGGGCTTCTCCTGCAAATCCCCACACCAGGGCAGAGGCAGGCACAGCCAAAGGAGCCGCTGGAGAACCTTCAGTCACCTGGCTGTGCCTGCCTCCCCCAAGCCAATCCTAATCTTTGAAACAGCATTCAAACTCTAAAACAGATTTGGCCAAATTGAAATGGGACAGTGATCCAAAACACCAAAACAAATCATTGTCCTCCAAAACGGCCAAATCCAAAACCAAAATGAAACGTAGCCATTTTACTCAGCCCTGCTTCCTATTCCTGTGTCCTGTTTTTGTTGTGAAATTATTCATGTGCACAGGCATTTAGGATACTGTATCTTTGCTTGACCATTCTCCATAATAAAAACTTGCTCACCCAAATGTTTAGCAAATATTCCAAAAGAGAAGAGCCTAAAAGAAACAAATTAATGACCTTTAGTTATAGTTACTTCATTTTTTTACTTGATATGTCAGACTGGATATCAAATTACCAGTAGTTGCCACATAATGAAAATAATGATTCTTCAGTGGTGATGACTCCATTGTTTCAGAACAACTTCAATTTCTATCATGCTTTTATATACATCTTTCATCCACATCCTTTAGAGTGTTGGCTACGCATGTCCAACTTGGGATCCTTAAAATTCTGGTTGATTAGGCAGATTGAAACACTGTCATGAAGTTAAATCATAAACCTTGGGGATGGTGCCCACACACACACACACACACACACACACACACACACAGTAGCAAGCTACAAGAGTCAGGTATACCTATCCCACAGGTTCTGGAGTCTGCTGTCGAGGCTTCTTTCAGCGTGGTATTATCTTCCAGAAGGGGGTCACCGGCTGGTCCTTCTGGCTGGACAGGTCGGGTGCTGGTCAAATTGGAGATCAAGAGGGCGCCACTGAGGGTCACTTTTCACTGCCTTTTATCTGTCCTTGGCAGACTTTGGTGACTCCCCAGTTTTCAGGTTTGGCCAATCCAGGGGCCGTTGACCCTCGTAGGACTTCCCCCCGTCGGTGGCCACTGGATGGCATCTGTCAGCCCCATGGGTCATCCACATGTACGTGCAGGTTTGGGAGTCTGTTGATGAATTTTGAATAGGGCTCTGGGAGCGGTCGATCTGGAGATATTCAGTCCCAAAGTTGCTCCCCGGCGTTGATTAACTCAGGCCAGGGCTTCTAGCCCTTGATCACTGACATTTAGAGATTTCCTGGTTGTTACATTGTCTTCTATTGATTTCTTCCATTGGTTGATCTGCAGTTTTCTTAGGTGTTAATTTGTGTCTGCTACTGTGTTACACATTCAATCACTGATTAACTCGCTCTTTCAGGGGCCAGCCTGATACAGGGAAGTGGCAGTTTGACTCCTGCACTTGTTAACATTGTTACTAAACACATTTATAGTTGAAAGTTGAAAGGTGAGGAGTATAAAATATAAGCTACAAATGCCATGGCACACAAATAGATAAAAATACCAGAATACATGGGGAGATACAAAGTGAAAGAAAGAGGAAGGAAGAAAAGGTAGAAGAGGAAAAACATATTCAAAGAGGGGAGAGCAAATGCAGGCAAGAGGAAAAGGGGGCTTTCTGATACAAGAGCACATGCAGACATTACATTTAGGTCTACCTAACCAGGGTTAAGTTGATCCAAGTGCTGGTCTGGGCAGATATTTGGGGATGTTAAATCAGGCAAAAATGGCTGGCCCAATCTAAATTAGTTCATGTGAGAAGGTGAAATAAGAAAGAGATGAACTAAGATGGGGAATGGTTTAGCCCAGGAGTGGGCAAAATACGGTGTGCCAAGTGATTCTATTTGGCTACTTCTTTGAAAAAAGAATTATATCTGGCCCATGGCTGCCTCTCTGAAAGCTGGCACCTCTCTGCCCTCTTCTTTCCCCCTGCACTAGGTACCAGCTGCAGCAGCAACAGCAGCTCCTATGCCCATTCTAACAGACAAGAATCTAGAAGCTTTTAGCCAGGCTTCTGCTCTCTCTCCATGCCAGGGACAGGTTGGGGGAGGAGATGGTGCAAGGGATGGGGGTGGGGAACCAGGTGGGCTGGCCCCAGTCAGACCAGGAGGGGAAGGAAAGTATAAATGAAGACATACTGCCTACCCCCCACCCCAAAGGTCCCAAAATGCCCCGTGGTGACTCCAGAGGAAACAACCTGTTGGGTGGGGGGTGGGGGGTGTGAAGGGGGTGGCAGCAGCAGGGAACCAGAGAGCAGAGCAGCATCAGTAGCAAGTGGGGCAGTGGCAATTGATGGCTCCTTTATCTCATTGCATCCCCCAGGCTCGAGGTGGTTTCACTGCACAGAAGTGATAGGCACTGCTGCTCCCAGGCCCTGCCAGGGATGGCAGGGATGGGAGCTGGGGCCTGGGCACCTGTGTGTGGCAGGCTGTGTGTGTGGGTTGCCAGACCCTTTTATTCCAGTTGCTTGGCACCAGGTGTCTGTGGTCAGCTTTGTTCCCCCTGGAACGCTCACAGTCTGTTTGTGTTACAGCATTTGCAGCCTTAGAATGCGGCTGCATGGAGGACACGTGGGGACACACAAGGCAGGTGCACACAGAATATACAGAACAGACACACATGCACAGAGGATAGACACAGAATACACAGGACACAGGATGATCACATATAAGATACGCAGGATGGGTACATGCAGAATAAACAGGATGGATACACACACAGAGGACACAGGACACACACACACACAGGACAGGCATACACATGATACACAGAATGGACACGCAATCTACACATACACATGCACACATTCCACCCAGGCCATCTGTAAGTTATGTAACTTGGAACAGCTCACTGAGTTGCTCATTTTCTGGGTTTTTAAAAATACATTATAGTAAATGTTTGATTTTAAGTATATGATTTGTTTTTTATCCATAATTTGTTAAAATGATATTGTCTGAAAGATTTTGTGTGTGTGGCTATTGACAGCTCACCAAAACTTCTTAAGTGGCCCTCCAGCCCAAATAATTTCCCATCCCTGGAATAGCCTGAACTGCTGAGTGTCTGCATGTATTTGGAGTGGGGTGGGAAAGCGCATTTGCTCATCCCAGCCCCAGGATTGACTCTTCCTACCAAACCAACCCCAAATGGGCTATTTTAACCCCCCACACACACACACACACTTCCCCACCCCTGGATGGACAATTCCCACTCAACACACCCTCCAATCCTCCTGCAGACGAGCCAGCTTCCCTCCCCAGATCCCACTAAATCTTTCTGGACCTGCTAACATCCGACACTGTCCCTTTAGCTCCCATGATCCTGCCTGCCCTTCCACCTACCCTGACTTACTTGGACTAGGTTCCTAGCATGACTCACAGCAGTAGCAAATGCATTTCCAAGCTACCCCCAGTCTATGATCAGCTGGCTTAACTAGGTTGGGTGTGGTGAATGTGTGCACATGCCCTAAGTTTCTTGTCTTTATGGATATTTCAAAACTTTACCCACAACCTTGAAAATGAAGCAGAAACTGTCCTCATTAGAGGCACATTTTACAGTAGCATTTGATAAAGTATCTGTTAGTCTAAAGAAAATTACACCAAATGATGAACTGATATCCAATTTGAATCCAAAATTGCACTTCTCCCCTCATTTAAGTTGATATATAAACTAAACAAACACTGACAGTTTCTAATATGAGAGAAAATTCAGACATGTAGTATTTGTTTATGCATGGAGAAAGCAAAGTGTAATAGTTTTACCCTGTCTGTGCCCTTGTATTACCATCCTACAATTAAGCATGCCATAGAGAGCATATCTCTCCCAATCATCAGCCTTAAGCTTAAGACACTTTGCTATTTCTGCTTATGTTCCTATTGACTGGATGAAAGAACGAAATTAATTCCCTGGGCTGTTTACATAGTCCAAGATCCTTCAAAATTCCACTAGTTGTATTAGAGCAGAATGCCCTTTCTCCAGAATCTCAATGATATTTAATAGCATTTACTCTGAAAGCCTGTTTTCAAATTATTCATTTCCTACTTTAAAAGGCATCTGTGGACATTAACCATAATCTGACAGGCTTTGCACAGGAATGTAAGTGAGGGAAAAGTTTCAGTCTTCAAAAGCATCTTCAGATGAGAGAGTTAGGAATTCCATTTCCTAATGAAAGCAAATAGGTGTTGGTCACCAAATTTCCATAATTCCCTTTGAATATTTCTCTTCCATTCTCAAAGGCACGGATTTGAAAAAAAAAATAACCATGCATAGCAACCAGTAAGAAATTAGAAAAAAAAAAAATTTGCCAGTAAAATTGTATTATGCACGTGCATAAGCACATACACTCTGCTTTAGACTGTCCTTTCTCAGCTTCACAGAGGAGCAAATAACTTGGTTTAAAATTAGGTGCAAAAAATAAGGAAGAGGTGATGATACCCCTGGGTAATATGTTGTGCCTGTGCAGTGTCCCATTAGTGTCAACCTGCCTGTGCACAATGAATAGGGGAATTAGAGTTCTAGATTATAAGCCTGTTCTGATAGAGACGATCTTTTCATTAAATGTTATGCTTTGACTTGCATGAAGAGCTTATCTTACATTGTGGCTGTGATCTTGCATCAAGATTTGGAAAAATACATTTTACCCTTATTTTCTGATATGTTCTAAGCTGGCAATGTATTTAGAAAGAAGTATATTGTTATTAATGTATTTCATGGCCTAAAACAAAAGAGCTCAAATATTAGGCTGTGCCCTATCATCAATTTATACCAAAACAAAAAATGTTAAAAATAATTCAGTAGATTTTGTTTTATGATCAATTGCAACAATACAAACACTCAACTACTATAAGACAAAATGGTAAAAAAAAAAAGTGAATAACCCCTCCCTTTTCCGTGCCCCCTTCCCCCCAAGGAAAAAATAATATACATAAAAGGAGACAAAGACAGACCCTTGAAGCTCACACATTTAATTGAATTACCTACTGGTCACAATAAAGAGCACAACTGTCTTAGAGTGAAGTTCCAGCTGTCATGCACTTTAAATGAAGGCAGGAGGAAATGCCTCTCTCTGTGTACATCCAGAACAGAGCTTTCATAGAGCTTTAGAAACTTTTAAGCAGTGTGGTTTTTTTAATAATTGTTTTTTCCCATCAAAACCCATTCTCTTATCACATAACTGTATCATTCCCTTTGGATTTTCTTCTAGACACAATGTGTTATAGATCAGTGCAAATCACTGAAACAGGTTCCTGGGCAAATCATATCATTTCAAGGAACAAGAATAATGCTTAGGGGTACTGAATTGCTATGTAAATTTATTTTGTAAACCATTCAATGATATATGTCTGCTAATCACCTGCCCTTTTTTTAAAGTCTTCAACTAGCATCAAAGAGAAGGATGGGTTTTGTAATATTAGTTTCTTTGCAAACTGAGATTGTGTACACATTTGATATTTAAATCAAGCAACCTACAAGATGCAGTTTTTCTTTTCAATTTAACAAGGTAAAAAAATCCATTATAATTCAACATTGATGCTTTGTCAATCTATGCATATGATAGGCAGTTGCATGCTATTTGCACACAGCAAGAGAACAAAACACCAAAGTACTTTGAAATTGGTTGAGAGAGAGGGTCTACAAATGTGATATACTTTTTTACGGGGGAAAAATAGTAAGGACATCCTTCTTTCTCTAGAAATTTTCTCAATTTGTTAAATTAACCTGAAAGCACTTAGGCAAAGAGGAGTCCCCTGTGGTTCAGTGATAGAATCCGTCCCTGCCACACAGGTGGACCCGGGTTCAATTTCCCAACGGTTATACAAATACAGCCATGGAGGCACCAAGCTTTTGGACTCAGTATGGCATTTCAATTCTGGCTCAGTGGCCTAAAGGGGGAGTGGAAGGTCTGGGCAGCCTCCACACCTTAAAAAACTCAAGCCCAGGTATATTCATGGAAGGTCTGGGTGACCTTCATACACCACGATCCAG
The DNA here is from genome assembly GCF_000455745.1 of Alligator sinensis. Taxonomy (NCBI): domain Eukaryota; kingdom Metazoa; phylum Chordata; order Crocodylia; family Alligatoridae; genus Alligator; species Alligator sinensis. Next base: position 1,140,291 of record NW_005842357.1, read on the forward strand.
AAGGAACACCGGTTGCCAAACTCAGGAAAAAAAGCAAAGAAAAAAAACCCACCCGAAATTCTATTAACTATAAAAGTTCTATTTACTTAGCTCTTGGTTATACAAGTCAAATAGAGAACACATCCAAACAAGTCACTTCAGCAGAAAGGCAGCAGTAAATTTGCAGAAGGGTCATGGTTTTATTTATTCATCTATTCAATAAAATACCTATTAGTAACTTGTATTTGTCACATTATCTGGTGGGTATGTTATTTACAAGACAGGAAAGAGCCTGAAAAATAAGAGTATATAGCTATAGCACAGGTAGAATATTTTATTTTACTGGTTCTTGACATGGTTTTTGTATACTACATTTCTGTAATTGAATAAATGCTGCGTAGGACATCTGACCCAAATAAAAGGAGAAGGTGCATAAACCTAAACAGTTAGGATAACAAATAGACCTGTGGCACATGACTTCCCTCCCTCTTGTGTCTTCTTTCTAGGAAATTAATGGAACTAGTTAGTTGAGTACCCATGAGAATAAGGGCTTTTCTATGGCAAGTCCTTGGTTTCCTCTAGTTAAGGAGGTATTTTTTTTACCCTTGAAGATAAGCATCAGGGGTTCTCTTTTGTACCCACCGAAATCGATAGCAAAGTTTCAAGGGTGAAATCTTGGTTTCAATGAAGTCTAGAATCTTCCTCTTGACCTAGGTGAAACCAGGATTTCACGGTCTTTGTTTTCAGTATGAAAGAAATTCAGTAAGGAATTTCACAACTTGTTTAACATAACACAGAATAACTTGCTCTGTCATTTATCTTATTTCAGAAGGTTTAATATAGCTTGTGTTAGGGAATCTATCTGTGGAGGTCAGTGTCCATACAACACTTACAAGACTTGAATAATATTTGCTTTATTCAGATCCTGACCACCTGTGCTTAAAAAAACAAGAGCTTCATGGGACCTCAGATTTTTTTTGGTAAGTCAGTCCTTAACAGGTATAGTTGCCAACGATATATTTTCCATTCCAGCTAAAATATTGGTAAAAATAAGATTTATCTAAATGTAAATATAACACAAAATTACAATCTAATAACTTCACTTACTGATAATATGCAATTAGTTTTTGAGGCAGTAGGGTCAGACTGTATTTATACAATACAATTCGCACGTCCTAATTCTAAGGAGTGCTAAGTAGTATTAGAGTTAGTAGGTTTTGTGAGCAGTTGGTCACATGTTAAGGTGCATTAAGGCATGTTTTAAGGGTTCATACCCTCTCAAACATACACAGATCTGACCTGCCACTAGGGGGCTCATGAGCAGAGGGAAGGCTGGGAGCTGATAAGCCTGTCCACTGCTGCTTAGCTTGCCAGCTCTCTAGCAGCAGTATAGGCTCCTCTGTATAGGCAGTATAAGTTCCAGGAGCAGGCCTGGGCTGCCCCTGCAAGGCCCGTTGCTCCAGAATCAGGGCTGTGCCATCCCCTGTCTGCTCAGATTAGGGCCTAATTCACTCCAGCTCCCCACTCATCCATCCCTTTCCTCCATGGCTCCCTGAACACCTGAGCTGATGGTGCTGTCTCAAGGGTGAGAGGAGCTTCTGTCATACCCCAGGAGCTGCAGAGGGGCTGAGCTCATCCCAGAGAGTGGCAGCAGTGGTTGGTGGGCAGGCTTCCCTTCTCCTGCTTGCTCCTGGGCTTGTGAAGAACACATCAATGGGTGCATCCCAGGATGAGCTCAACTCCCAGATGTTTCCAGTCTTGGAGCAAGCAGGGAAGAGGAACCCACCCACCCATGCCCCTACTACTGCTGCTGCTCTCTGAGGACAGCCCCTGCACAGCCCATGGAGCAGGACGGACTTCTTCACACTCTGGGACAGCAGTTGCAGTCAGGTGAGTGGGGAGCTGGAAACTGGGGAAAAGCCCAGCATGGGTGGGAGTTTAGGGATAAGCCTGGGAAGGAAGCAGAGGAGGAGGGCAGGGGAGGGGAATGTGCCTCTGTGTGTGGAGGGAAATTGTGGGGAGGGGACTTTTACCTGCTTTGTGACGTTCCTGGGTGTCCCCAGCTGTCACTCCAGGGCAGTAGAGCTCCCGAGGATAGATCATCCACTAGGAAGGAAGGGGCTGGGAGTGGTACATCCTGGGGTTCTGGAGAAACATTCCCACCCCATATTGGCCCCATGTTGCAGTCTAATGTTACTGCAATATGAGCTGCCTAAGATGATCTACAGAAGGCATCTCTACATGAGATGCTTTACTGTGCAGCAGACTAATCTACTGCACAGTAAAACATTACCATGTAATGCTTTAAGTGTCATCATGAGCGCAGCAAGTACTGCACAATTAATTAGTTTAACGAGGTGGTTTTCTACTACCTGTAAATGCAGGTAGTAAATTAACTCTACAGTAACCACTGCACAATAGTGAACACGTATTTGCTCCCAGTCAGCCTAGGCAACAGGGGTCCTGCTGCTGCCTGGCTAAGGTCCTGCCACATGGGGATCAGGACCATCCTGATCCCCACATTGCTGGGAGAATTGTCTTTCCAGCAGCAGCTGCTGCATCCCAGGCACATGGGGATCAGGTCTGGACTGATCCCTATGTAGCCACATAGGGATCAGGTAGGGAGAGTAATCCCTACCTAGCAGAGATGCTCCCTGGCAGCCACCTGCGGAGTGGGAGGGTCACAATCCCCACGTAGCCAGGAAAGGCGGAAGGGACGCTGCCCAGAAGCCACCTGGGGATCAAGACCCACCTGATCCCCATGTGGCTAGGAGAGGCATCTCCATGCAGAGCTCTCCTGCACAAAGCAGCTTCGCGTTGCACAGATCTGACTGCTCCAGAGGAGGGGTGAGGGATGGGAACTCAGGCCCTGCCCACCCCCCAGAGCAGCTCTATACAGCATGGAGCTGCTCTTGGGAGCACACAGGGCCTACGTTCCCAGGCTCTGCTCCCTCTCCAGGGCAGGCAGCTCCACACTAAGTAGGGTAGTTGACAGTAAGCTCTGTGCCCCAAACCTGGCTGGAGGCTTATCAGCTGCTGCCCCACACCCAGGACAGTCGCAGTGAACCTTCTGTTGGGCAGGGAAGCTCCCAGGGAAGGCTTACTGTGAAGTATCTTACTACATAGGAAGCATAACGCAAATTAATAGCACGTGTAGATGTGCTCAGGTGATCCTCCACCAAAGAGGAATACCTCTGAGACAATCAGAACCCATTTAGCTCATCTTTTCTTGCCTTAATGTTTGGACACTCCCATTTTAAGAGTCCTTAATACACGACAAAGACAAAATATAAAAAACCCGCAACTTAGATCAACAGAGAGCCTCTGGAATATGCACACTGTTGGTATCAGGCGGTGGCAAGTCCATTTATTATTTTTTTTTCATATCCTAGTTCTCTCTTACTTTAGCATCCAATGGTTGTTGCCTGTCTGAGATCCACAGATTCTGTAATATTCATATTGCTTTGAAAAAGAAAACACCTCTTCCTTCAGAGTATTTTTCCATCTGGTGCGACAACCCATACAATTTCAGGACAAACCTTTGGGAAATCATTGCTGTTTGTGACTATTGTTTCCCACCAGTGACACACAATGTCATTTGCATGAAATGGGGGCAGCTTCTCAGAACCAAATCATACTGATTTCTTTTCACTTGGATTTATCTCTCTTTTTAAATACCTGCAAGTCTTCAGTGACTCTGGAACCTTTTTTTATATAATACAAGCATTTTGTTTACACTTTTCTACTGAACAAAATGTCAAAAAATGACAACCCTGGACTAATTGGTGTCATTCAGTAATTTAGTAGTGTTAAATAAGGCTCAGAGTCTGATTCTGCAGAATAGCTGCTTTCTTATTTTGACATTATTTTATCGCAGCTGTTTGGGTTAACCCTAGCAGTTATCTAAATCAATTCTTCATTGCAAACTCCTTAAAAACTTGTATTCACCAAATTGTGAATATCAGGTATGTCATGTCTAGTAGAAATTATATTCAGAATGGATGATCACCTTTTCAGGTGATATACTAGACAGGATACAAACAGTCTCAGACAAGTATAGATTAGATTTTTTTTTCCAATCAGCATAAGTGAATGTATGTCTACTTTGTTCCAGCAGCAAATTTTCATTGCATCATTAACATTAACTCTATCAATTGACTTTTCCTGTGCATTCAACATAGAACTTTATTAGCTTCTGACTTCTTTCAAAGTTTTTAATCTCTACATGACTTCTAACATGTTAAAATACTTTAAAGATATTTTTCCACAACATATTATAAATCATTACCCTGGTACACTCAAACAAAATCACATCTAGTACTTAACGTTACCCCTTAAATTCATAATAGGCATTGGGTATATATTGTTCTAATCACTCTGTTCAAAATGCAGTTACTTTCTGCTGATTCTCACCCTCAGCAGTAACTCAACCTTTTTGGCCAGTGGGGTGGATAGCCACTGCCCAGGCCATCAGTGAGCTGGATCCAGATGATGGTCCCAATCCAGCATGGGGTGGTTGTGGCTGGGCGCCATCCAGCCCCACAGAGACATAATTTAAACAGAGTAATCAAAAAGCTTGGGAAAAGAAAAGGGTTCTATTTTCTAATGGCACCTGCCTGAATCCTGTTGATGTAGCCAATATAGGGAAAAAAAACGATATCCACGATTGCTCCAAATATTGCTTTTTTAAATAATGGCAAATGTTGTCTTTTGACACAATACATTATTTTGGTTTTATGAAAACCGTTTCATCTTTTAACTGCAATAATTAATTGGCAGGAACAGCTCCAGGGTGATGTAGTGAGAGCTCACTGTAGTGAGAGCTCATGTGTCCAATAGCCAAGACCCAAGCTTTTGGCAGTGAAAGGGTTGCAGGTGTACACTCTTCCCTCCGAGTCTTTCTCTGTCAAAGATATATCCATCTTTTGGTTTGCTTTACTCATTTTCTGATTCCCAACACAATGGTTAGGGTGCTGGGGCACTTCTGAGGAGAGGCTGAGGGAACTGGGCTTATTTAGTCTGCAGAAAAAAAGACTGAGAGGAGACTTGACAGTAATATTTAACTACCTGAAGGGTAGTTCCAAAAAGGATGGAGATAGTCTATTCTCAGTGGTGGCAGAGGACAAAACAAGGGACAACAGTCTCAAGTTGCATGCAGCAAGGGAAGTTTAAGTTCGATATGAGGAAAAACTTTCACACTAGGAGGGTGGTGAAGCACTGGAGCAGGTTACCCAGAGAGGTGGAGGAACCTTCGTCCTTGGAGGTTTTTAAGGCCTGGCTCAACAAAGCCTTGGTTGGGATGTTATACTTGGGGATGTTCCTTCTTTGAGCAGGGGGTTGGACTAGATGACCTCCTGAGGTCCCTACCAACCCTCATTTTCTATGATTCTGTGATTCTGCATCAGTTCTAGCTGGTTATACAGCTTTTTGGAGTGCTGCCACTCTCTGACCTCAGCCCATTATCCAGCCATTCTTCATTCTGAGAAAGTTAATTTCATATGATTTTATTCTAGTTCTAACATGTTTTAGGGTGCTATTGAAAAGGAAATACAGGCAAAGTATCTGGATTAACTCATTGTCTTCCTAGAGTAAAACAGAAGCCAAATAGAGGCAAATAGAAGCCAAATGAAGTTGTAGCAAATTATGATGTTGGAGGAGAAGATTCTGCAGTCCACCTGCTGGTAGGGTAGGGTGAGACATTAGCGACTAACTGGTTTAGAGAAGCATGAGCTCATCCCCATCTGAGCCAGTTACTTTATAAGATGCCACTCTGTCTTATCTTCTGCCTGACCTTAGATTAACATAGCTAACCATTGCTCTATTTTATCTACTGTCACCCTGAAGTTCTGAGTTGATTCTTTACAATATAATGAAAATTAAATGATCTTTTTCTTTCTCTTATGAATAGAACATTAATCTCTACACCACATCTGTCCAGCTGGCAGCCTACTGGGCCACATTCAGCTTGTAAAGGGAACTGCAGCCTGGGGAGCTTGTTGGCATGGTCCCTGGAGCTGTTGCACTAGCTTTGGAACCCAGGTGATGAATCGTACTACTGCTCACCTCACATCTCCTTCCCCACCACTGAATTTGGGATCTTCAGTTACTGCCAGTGACTAAAATCAGTGGTATACCTAAATTGGACAGCCCTGCTCTACAGTATATCTTATCCCGGGTAAATATGAGCCTTGGAAACTTATTTGGCTTTTTGATTACTCTGTTTAAAGATATTCAAGATATTCAAGATACTAAAGCAAAAAAATAAACACCATATCAATAATTATAAATATAACAATTCATAACAAAGATATAACAATGATGAACTTCACAAAGAGATATTAGAGGTACAATTCATTTGGTTAGGTGCATTATGTAGGCCTAAAAGTACAAACAGTTGTAGAAAACACATACATGCATTTTCCATTAGTATAAATCCTGGAAAGAATCTGAGTTGCCCAGTCCTTTCCATGTCATTCTTTCAGAATTGCAGTTATTAAGGTCAGAAATGACCAGAATGCTGAGTTAATGACAAGGTTAGATATAGACATTATGGCTAAGTACAGACAGTCAAAAAGCCCAAGACCGAATCAATTCAAACTTTGCAGGTTAGTCTAAGAAGCAAGTGAACAGACATTCACTTTTGATCCTGGAAATGCAGCCTCATGCTTGCAGTGGCTCAGGCCAGAAGTTGGAGGGCACTAGAGCACACCTCCCTGCTCAGCTGGAGCAGACAGCTTAGGCGAAGGTTGGGCCAACCTCATGGGTAGGAGCTTGTGGGGGAGGTGCAAAGCAGCCTGGGATGCTGGGACACTATAAATTAACTTGAATCTGGATAGGATCTGGGGCAGAAGTTCAATAAACTGATTTAACCTCAATCAGTTCAGTCTGATACTACATCCATCCAGGTTTATCTTAAACCAGTTTTGGCCATTTTGAAAGAGGTTTATATACACTGAATTCCTGCTCTGTTACAGATCTGAACTGGTTTCCAACCATTTATACCAGTTTGTGTCATTTCTGTCCCTAGTCTATATGGGAGTCTCTGTTTTCATAGTCATCTAAGGTAGTTTAGATTCCCCAGCATAGGCTAATACTATAAAGTCATTGAGCTGCATATCCAAAATTTAGACTTGGTGATTCAAACTCTAAGCAATAAAAAAAACCTCTCATTTTGCTTAAAGTTTTTCATGCCCTATTAGAATTTCATCCTTTGAGGTCACACAGAAGTGCAATTCAAAATTCCATTTCTGATCATCAGAATAGTTTCACTGCAGTGAAAGCAGCTCTTGAAACTGTATGGGAATGGTAGGAATTAGATAACTAGACCATAATCTCACTCTGAACAGTTCCCAAGTCTGTGTGGCTTAGCTGAGATGTACTTTTAGTAGAGGAGAGGGTCCACATATGGATCATATCACTTCTTAAAATGTAGCTTTCAAGAAACCTCCCTCAAATATCATTTCTGGATATAAGTTATAAGCTGAAGACTGTATTTCAAGATTGTGAGTCTCAAAAGTGCTGTTCAGAGTGCTTTAAAAATAGTTCACTTTAGATAAGCAGGGAAAATAAAATAAAAAAATAACCTTGACAAAAGCTGAAGAACATGCACACTTTATTGGAAAATTGTAAATGTAGATAACTAAATAAAACTGTAGTTTGTCAAGACTGAGAAAAGACAATTCCTGGGAGTGGAAACAATAATATTGTCTATTATATCACATACAGAAATTTAGTTTTTACTTGAAAATGTATACATGTATAATTCACATTCATTAGCACAAATGAAAGTTAAAAATAAACATCTCCCCATTGGGAGATATCTCTATAATAGTTACAGAAGCCAACCTTATTTTCTGTATCTTTTTTCATACCCTTACATATTTAAGGTCTAATCTTGCTCTAGTTTAGTCCAGGGGCTTTCATGATGTAGTGAAATGAGATCTGGATTAGATACTATGTAAGAAAAAAATAAAAAGTATAAATAATGGATAAAAGTTAAATGAGATTTGCACAAAGATGGATAGTTTGCATGGAAAAGAAGATATAACTATCTAATAGCAGAAACTGTTGTAGCAAAGAAGCTTGTACTGGGATACCATTACGAAAAAGGGAATGCATTGCAGAAAGAAGAATCCCACTTCAACAGGAAAAATGCTGCTTTTTAAATCTATGCAGAAATATCACATTAAGAGCCTGATTAAGCAAATATTATGTATCTATCTCTGAGCTTTCAAGTCATACATTTGCATGTGGAAAGAAGAATCTGCAATAACTTTGAAGTCAGAAGACATCTGAATCTAGTACCAAATGCTTATGTTTTTTTCTGTCTTTTCTTTTTTATCAGTGGAGACAAAGAATTTTGTAAGATTTAAAATAAATAATAAAGAACAACAGATTTAACTAAATATATTTTGGTTCTTAATGATTTCAGTTTATTTAAATGCTTATATTCAAACAGGGGAAAGAACAAAAAGACTGTGAGAGCTGAGGACAATAGAACAGCACATCCAAGCATAATTTTTCTACATACTTGAATGGTAATTTCAGTTCTAGTACCTTGTATTTTATTGCTCTATTACTCTTGTTATTTCTCACTTGAAAATTTCTTCATTGAATTTTGTTCAGTTTGCTAAAGACCTCTAAGCTTGAAATAGATTTATTTCAGAGAAGAATAAAGAAAGAAAAACTCACCAAGTGGGATTTTACTAACAGCTCTTGTTTTATGAACTTTTAATGCTCATGAAAGTTTTTTGTTTGTTTGTTTTGTGTGTGTGTCTTCCTTTAACATGGAAATCAGTTTAGTGCATTACTTTATATTTTCTTAGGAAGATGCCACTGCCTTCTCAATTATATAGTCTCAGTGCGAAACATTCACTTTAATGATCCCCAAGAGCAAACTTCTTCATTTGGTTAATTTTCCTCTCTGGAATCACTTTCTTTTATTGTCTGAACCTATTCTTTTTATATCCTGTAATATATATAAGCACTTAGAATTGAAAGGAATAAATGAATCTCTCTACTTTTCAGCCAAACTACCCCCTCTATAAGAAAAGCTTGCTGGTTCTTTTTTGCGCTCTCATTTTTCTCCTCAGCATTTCTCTTTCCTTGTTCTTTGAAATATACTTATTTAAAACTTTTAGGAATCCAATAAAAAGTACTAAAATCAAAGTGTAAACTTACAAGTAAACATAATGAGGTCACTCAAAGTTTTCTGATGAAAAGAAAAGGCAGGGGGGACTTACTCTTTAATAGGTGTGTCAGAAAACTTTACCAGTTATTTTAATATTGTTTTAGAATGCCTTCGCTTAAAAATAGATCATTCCGTTCTTTAATTATCTTGAAAAAAATGGGAGACAAGGATATTTAAAAACATCTGGATGGTAATTCTAGTGTCTGAAATGACAACAGAATAATCCCTTTGCCATAGCAAGGGGCTTAAAGTCATTTCATAATATCCTTTCATAATTCCAGGAAACACAGCTGAGAAAAGTTTTAAATTTGCAAATTGTAAAATGCATTGTGAGCGGTGTCATTTTGAATCCAAGCCAGACCATACTATGATTTAGCCCACTGATCTTCAGGAAGTGGAATCAATGTGACATATCCGAGTGAAATGACTCATCACGCCCATTTTGCCTAAACGATTTTTCTTTTTAGCATAGGAAAAAAAATCCCTAAGTGCTTTAGTAGAGTTGCAGTAAATTAATCACAGCCCTACCAGGTCCATATGAACAGTAGCCTGAGATCCTTTGGCATTTCACCAGAGAGCTCCTTCAGATCAAAGCAAATGAGTAGTAAAATAAGCATCTCAGCCCCTTTGGAATTGTGGCAAAGCATCCAACAGAGAGACTGAAACAAAATGTTCTTCTTAACAAGATCATGCATTATTTCATTGATAGTCCAGTTTAAATAGCGGGAATTTTACTTTGGGCAAAATGTATGGATTCCACATGGAATTCAGAAGCTTTTAGAGCGCATTGGTACAAAAAGTAATTATTTTCTACATTTTCCCATTAAATGACTGTTGTTATAATTTTTACAAGTTCCTAAGTGATTTAGGAGCCTAAGTTCCATTTTCAAAAGTGACTTAGAAGAGATTTGAAGGGTATTGTGACAGGGAAAGATGCCTCATGGTTTTTTTCTCAGAGGTGCCTGAACAGGTAAAGCAAAGAACTCAATGAGTTACACACCTATTCTGGGGAAGAGTTTTTGAAAATTCTATAAGGCACTAAACTGCATCTTTAAGTACCTAAATGTCCTTGTAAATCTGCCTAAAATTACTCATGAATATAGTTAGGTCTCCAAATTACTTGGGTATGTTTAATTTTTTTCTTCATAAAGCTTTCTTCATTTCCCTTCAACATTTTTAAATAATGATACTAAGATACATAAAGGCAGATTTTGGATGACCAGATATTGCATTTGTCCCTGGACAAGTTGCGCCTATTCTTGTCCTGAAACAAAAATGTTCTGGGATTGGCATGTACACACATTACCCTTTTAATCAGGGTTTGAGTGGCTAAATATACTGACACTTTTCTGCTGATTCAATGATGTGATCCTGCAATTAACGTTCAGATGCATTTTGTGATGTCCTAGGACAAGCCATTAATGCTTCCTATCCCACAAACCATTTTAAGATGTATCTTGGGACAATAGACATATATGTCTGATTGCACTTTGTTCTGGGATAAACTGGTCTATCCTGTAGATAGATAGTCTAACTGTAAGGGCACAGCGTAGACACCACACAGATCTACAAACAGCAGCTTATAGAATGGTGTCGACAAGGAGTGCTGCTAGGGCCTCTGCCCAGGGGGCCAAGGCTATCTGGGGCTGGTCTGAGGCCTCCATCCAGACTGAGTCCATGGTGGAACTGATGTCCCCCTACCTCCTGGCCTGTGGGGGATCCCCAGCAGGGTCGAGGGGGCAGAGATTGGGGGTCCCCACCCCTGTCCGGCAGGAGCCTGTCTTAGGGCTCTGGAGGCGCAGGTGAGGGAGCTCCGGGAGGAGGTTAGCAGGCTGAGGGGTATCAGGGAGGCAGAGGATGAAATTGACAGCTATTTCTTTTCCCTGCAGGACCAGGCACCTAAGGAAGAAGGAGTCCGGTGAATGCCCTCCACAGCAGAGTGGCAGACGGTCACATCCAGGACCTGAGCTGCTCGCAGCGAACAGGTACGAGTTCCTCCAGTCCGACTGGAGAACAGGTACGAAGCCCTGGCGACCCTGCAGGAGATGGAAGGAGAGGAGGAAACCCTGGGGCAGGAAGCAACACCACATTCTCCAAACTCCAAACAGGTCAAGAGATCCAAGCGGACCCAGAGGAGGAGGCGACGAGTGCTCGTCATAGGCGACTCCATCCTCAGAGGTACGGAAGGGCCCATCTGTTGCCAGGACCCCTCAACACGAGAGGTCTACTGCCTGCCCAGCGCAAAGATTCGGGATGTGACGTAAGTATTACTACCCCATGGTCCTAGTCCATGTGGGTACTAATGATGCGGCCAGGAGAACCCCCAATCACCTGATGGCAGACTACAGTGCTCTGGGCGGTGTGCTGAGGGAGTTCGGTGCACAGGTGGTATTCTCTTCCATCCTACCAGTGAGCAGACGTGGAAGACGGCATGAGAACTGCATCAGAAAGACCAACTGGCAGCTTCGGCAGCGGGGTTCCGAGGCCGGGTGCGGGT
>NW_005842357.1:1153143-1154229 GCF_000455745.1 Alligator sinensis
GATCCTTCGGGCACAAAGCGAGACGATCCCGATGCAAGGAAAAAGCGGGAAAGGGGCCAGGAGGCTTCCTTGGCTGACCAGAGAAATCCAGGGCATCCTACGGGCCAGAAGGGGAGCACATAAAGAGTGGAAACAGGGAGAGATCACCAAAGACGAATATACCTCCTCTGTTCGTGCTTGTAGGAAGGCAGTTAGATGGGCCAATCTATCATGGAGCTGAGGATGGCATGCCAAGTAAAGGCCAAGAAATTGTTTTTTAGATATATAGGGAGTAAAAGGAAGGCCCAGGGAGGAATAGGACCCCTGCTAAATGGGCAGAGACAATTGGTGATGGACAGGGGGGACAAGGCTGAACTCCTCAATGAGTTCTTTGCCTCAGTATTCCTAAGAGAGGGGCATGACAAGTCTCTCACTGGGGTTGTAGAGAGGCAGTAGCAAGGCGCCAGACTTCCATGCGTAGACCCTGAGATGGTGCAGAGTCACTTGGAAGAACTGGATGCCTTTAAGTCAGCAGGCGCTGGCCAACATCACTGCAGAGCCACTGGTGGGAATATTTGAACGCTCGTGGTGCACGGGCCAAGTCCCGGAGGACTGGAAAAGGGCCAATGTGGTCCCCATTTTCAAGAAGGGGAGGAAGGAGGACCCGGGCAACTATAGGCCAGTCAGTCTCACCTCCATCCTTGGCAAAATCTTTGAAAAAATTATCAAGGCTCACATTTGCGAGAGTCCGGCAGGACAAATTATGCTGAGAGGAAACCAGCACGGGTTCGTAGCAGGCAGATCGTCCCTGACTAATCTAGTCTCTTTTTATGACCAGGTTACAAAATGCCTGGACACAGGAGTAGGGGTGGATATCATATACTTAGTCTTCAGTAAGGCATTTGATACGGTATCCCACCCCATACTGGTGAACAAGTTAAGAGGCTGTGACTTGGATGACTACACAGTCCGGTGGGTGGCGAATTGGCTAGAGGGTCACACCCAGAGAGTTGTGGTGGATGGGTCGGTTTCGACCTGGAAGGGTGTGGGCAGTGCGGTCCCGCAGGGCTCAGTCCTTGGACCGATACTCTTTAATGTCTTCATCAG
>NW_005842357.1:1154896-1192963 GCF_000455745.1 Alligator sinensis
ACTCTTTCCTGCCTATGCAGGGGGTCGGACTCGATGATCTATTGAGGTCCCTTCCGACCCTAACATCTATGAATCTATGAATCCTGGGACAAATGCAATGTCTCTTTGTCGCCTAAATGATCTATCTCACTGGAAGTAGTTTAGCCATGACTACATGAACCTCCCTTCCTAATTTACACCATTTCTTGGCTCAGACAAAAAGATAAATTAGAGTTCTATGCCTCTGAGTCTTGTTTAAAATTGTATCAGGTACATCTGCACTGTACGGCAGGCTAATATGTAAGCATATCCTTAGTCTGAGATATTCCATTTAAAGGACAATTAACCATAAACAACCAATACTTAGAAGATTTTTTTCTATAGGTATCTCTTCATTTCCTCCCCTGGATTCGCACCCCTCTATCCCCAAACAAGAGGGATCTTCTCAAGCATTTTACAGATGGGGAAAATGAAACATGGAAAAGTAAAGTGATTCCTCCCAGATTCCGAGTGGGGCCGAGACAAAAATACTTATCCTTATTCCTATTCTTACTTTGAGATATTTAATTTAAAGGATAACTGTCCAAAGGTTAAAGTATTTTACAGATTTCATAGACATTAGGAGTGAAAGGGACCTCACGAGATCATTGGATCCAGCCCCTTGCCTAAAGGGCAGGAAGTCAGCTTAGGTCAAATGAACCTAGTAAGATAAGCATCCAAGTGTTTGTTAAAGGTATCCAGAGTAGGTGCTTGCACCACTTCCTGGGGGGAGTCTACACCAAACTCTGGAGACTCAGAAGGTAAAGATTTTTTTCCTTAATTCTAAAACGGTCTTCCAGCAATTTGTGACCGTTAGACCTTGTCTTCCCTTGGGGTGCCCTGGTGAACAGACGGCTTTTACAACTGGGTTCTTACTTACCTATTCACATAAGACTACTAAGTGTAAAGTAGCCCATTTGAAGAGCAAATCCACATTTTTTTCCATTGTAAGCATTAAAGACTGAAAAATAAAATTGAATGCAGACTGCTTAATATTTTGACAATTTATATTGTTATACTACCTAAGGTCAACAACCATGGAGAAGATTTATTTTTCAGAGGGATTTGCTAATTTTCATGTATTTATTTAGAGTATATTAAAATAAAATCATCTACTGCTGACCATGCACTTTCTGTTGAATTAAAAAAAAAAAGATACCATAGAACTAATTCCAATAGATAACTTAGGGTGCATCTACATGCACACTTTACTATGAAGTTGACTAATTAGCTCCCCATTAAAGTATCAGTCTACATGTGTGCCCATATTAGGGTGCAGTAAATGAATTAAATTCGCTCTAGGATAGTACTGTCTGGGACAATTACTATCCTACAATGGAATAATTATGTGTGCTCAAACTCACACGTAGACTGTGACCACGGCTGGTTGGGGTATAAGAGTGCTACAGTGCAGGGGCTGCCTGCCATGTGGCCCTGCATTGTAGCACCCTTGTGCCACAACCAGCTCTTCCACCACCCAACACTGCCACCCAGAGGCCACAGTTGATTTTCGTGCTCCCTGCCAGCTTGGAGCTGCTCAAATTGATGCAGTCCCAGCGTACATGTGAAGACACTGTGCCTTGGAAGCAACTGACCCCAGGACAAACTGCACCAGAGTTTTTCAGGCGCATTAATAGTAGGCCTATGTGAATATGGAAATATTTGATTCAGATTCAGATTTAGCTAATTCGGAGGACAGTGATTCGATTCAGAGATTTGGATCACTATCCTGTATTGATTTGGCTAAATCAGATTCAGAAGATTTGGCACTGATTCAGAGAGAGCCAGAGATTTGGATAGACTGGGGAGAAGCAGGCACAGCCTGGCAGGTCCTCCTTCCGCACAGAGTGAGCTGCGCATCACATACCACCCCCTCCACCCCACTGCCTGAGTAACACGCCCCCCTGGTTGGACAGCTTCTCTCAGCCCCAGCCCCAATCCCTCCTTCCCCAATGCCCCTTCCCTCCCTCTCCCCCAGCCCCAACAGACTTACCACCTGGAGCTAGCTGTCAGCTGCCTGTTTAGTTTATGGTTGAAGCTCTGAATTGGCCAATTTTTTTTCTGAATCTTTTCTGAATTGATTCAGATGCTTCAAATCGATTCAGAACTTTAACTTGCTCTCCTGATTCAATTCAGATTCTGAGATTCAGTCCCCAAATCAGGCCAAATATCCTTCAAATCAAATCAGCTACTGAAGCTTCACACAGCCCTAATTAAAAGCATGTGTAGATGCACCTTCTGTGAATAAAACAGTCCTAGGAAAAACATTCTGTGCAAAAATCAAGCCATCCCAGTACAAACTCATCAATTAAGGCAACTTAGTTTTCTCCACAAGTATGAACAACAGGATAGGATTTGTAATTAACCCAGTAGGCCAGTAATTCCAGTTTTGGCTCACAGTAGCAAAATCAGCCCCAGAGAAGTAGATGAAAAGACTCACTGAAGTCAAAGAGGATGCTATGTATATACGACTATAAAGAAGACTAGGAAGTTGTGGACACACCCCTCTGACAGGCTGATTCACATTATTTGGCTTCTTTTTCCAACCTACCCCATCATAACCCAGGTCTCGTCTAAAGTAAGTCAGCATCAGCTCACTCTTACCTTATCCACATTTGTGAGTCAATGTGAGGGCACTTGTTTTTATGCTAATGCATTTCCTATTGCTTAGACAGTGAAAGCACATCAGCTTGTACTGTCAGTCACCTTTTATAGTCATTCAAGTCCTTGAACTATAGTTTTCAGCAAGGTCTCCAAGATGAGAGATCTTCAAAAAAAACAAAAAAACAAAAAAAAAAAGTGGCAAGTTTTCCTCAATTCCCCCAGTTGAGCTTTCAAGCTTTATCATAACTTACAATGTATGTTTTGTTAAATAAGAGATTCCCTGACTAGTTAATTACTTCTGGATAGATTATTTGTATGTGTTGTCAGATTCAACATCAAAAATAAAATCTAATTTGCTAAAGGAAATCTTATGAAGTGCATTTTGCAACATTTCAGCCAGTAGAATTAATTAGCTCTTTTTTTAGATTCCTAAGAGCCTTTTCTTTCACCTTTTTGAAGAAAGTTATGGGGTGGTTGTTTTGTTTTTTCTTCCAGTGGGATGAGGATAATGCCTCAGCTCCTTAGAATCATTTTACTAACTATAAATTTAAAATACATGGTGAATGATGATTTGCATATTTATGATGTGATATATAGAGAACAATTTAGAACATTTACATTGCAAATATTTGAAAAAAGAATTTTAAATAGAAAAGATGCCATCTAATTAGACAGGTCTTGCAGTTAATTCAAACTTTGCCAGCCAGTCTGGGAGGCCTCTTTCAAGGTACCTTGATCAGGTTAATTGGGCTCTAAAGAATTTGCCAAAAACCCCTTGGTAAAAACAGTGTTAAAATCTTTTAAGAAGGGTTTAGGAATTGCTGAAGCACTGTAAAGTTAAACAGCAATTATTACAATTTAAAATATAAGCACTTTAACAAGACTTCTTTTACTCACAATATGGATGCAGTTTTGACTTTGCTTGCTTTTTGAAAGGACAGCAGGTTTATTTTGAGTTTTTGACAAATATTTTAAATTGTTATTACCAACAATAAATAAATGTATTGCAGTCTTTACAGACTGCTAACAGTAATATTTTTGTATCCCAAAATAAGATCTCTCAGGGCTCCTGTGCATTACAATAGTTGTACCAGTTCAGGTCAATCAAATTTAACTGAAGTAGTGCCTTTAATATAGATGTCTTTACAGTTCTTTCAACGCTTCCTTAAATTAGTTGAGCTTGAATTGCTAAAATTTGAGCTTGAATTGCTAAAATTATAATATTAAACCACATCACTTTGAGAGTGATAAACGGGTTTAAATGACTCTATGAGAAGGGTATATACCCATTTCAAAACATTGATTTAAAATTGATTTAATTAAATAGTCCAACTTTTCCTAGGTTGACAAAAGGGGTACAGAACCATTATTGAAATATAAACAGTCATGGTACCTAGTCCTCTACCTAAGATTGGTTTGGAATGACTGTACTGCATAGTCACTCTACTTTCACTTGTTTTTTTTCATCTGTGGCCCCAGTTGTGAAAGGGCACATCTCCACGGAGATTTTGATAGCTTGTAAAGTATGCAGTGCCTGTATTATGATTAGTTATTATTATTACTAATGGTCCTGTAATTTTCATGATCACTGCATAATGATTTCTCATACTGCCAGCATGCAAATCTATCTGCTGCATGTGGTTCAATTGGAACCTATATTCAGAACTTTCAAGTAACAAAACTACAGCCTCACTGTCTCATAACACTGTATGTGAAGACAAAAAAATCTTCAGAATTGTATACAATCCTTGAGAACAGGCCTTGTAACTTCCTGCCTGTAAAAACAATGTTTAGCACACTGTGGACCTGTCTACACATGTCCCTATGGCACTTTTGTTACTGCGCCATCATTTAGTATTTCCTTTTGGAAGTACTGCATGACGGCAGAGTAACAGCCTGTACTGCGCCACGTGCCCCATGCATAGTTTTTAGCTGCTACATTGCTGTAGCAATGTGCTATAACAAGGGAGCCCATTGCTACAGCGATGTAGCTGAGGCATCATGGTTTGAGACTGTTGGTGCTACATCACCATAGCACATTGTTATGGCGACATAGCATCATCTGTAGAAATGCCCTGTAGGTACTGCAAGCCTAGACATAATAACAATCTTGAAGGTGAAACAGGAATTAATATCTGCTAAAATGGCAATATTAAAACTACTGATTAATAAATCTTTTATATTCCCTCCTTTCAGGTCAAGTCCTGCTTTAATTTAAGTCACTGGTGCTCAACCCAGATCCATCCCACAGAGCCATGTCATCTGGTCTCCTGGGCTCCCCACAAATCTGGAAATTTGGTGGCAGGGGAGTGGTGGCAACATTAATTGCTGCTCTCCTGCTGCCAGATTCCCAGACCTCTGGGGAACCCCACAGGTCAGATAATGTGGCTCTACCTCAGCACATGGAGCCATTTCAGAGCCACATCCAGTGCACGGGTTCTGGACAGCACATGGCCAGAGGCAGATGCATGGGGTCCGGGTGCTACTCAGCCACATGTGGTTGGCAGCAGAGTCAGACTGCCACATTAGTATGTGGTAGGGTCAGACCAACATGCAGACTGGTCTGGGTGCACATGGTCAAGCCAGATCCAGAACACAGCCAGATCTGGGAAGCAGAGCTGGGTTGGTACACAGGAGTGCACATATGGACCTATCCCATGTGCCAACTCTGTGTGCTATGTAGCTTGCAGACCTAACCCAAGTCAGTCCTCCAGCCCATGGGGTTGGAAGCTTGGGTACCACCGATTTAAGTCAATATCTTACCCAGTGGATTCAATACAAGAAGGACTGGGTACTTCTTTCTCCATTTCTGCAGACTGTTAGGATCTTGTGCTTCCAAAGCCTGCAATATCACACATACACACACACGTGTGTGTCTGTGTGTGTGTGTGTCTGTGTGTGTGTTCACACTACTTTTCCCTCCCTTCTCTCTGACTGTTTCTCTTTCTTTCTATCCAGTCCCTTTCTCATTAATATTCTGCTACATATATGCTAGCAACCCAGGGGGCCTGCTCCTGTAAAGCAAGTAAATTAGTAATGCTGACACTAGTTTATTTTCATACTACCCCTTTCATTCAAATGTCCCTCATCACAATGGATGCAGTTTATGTACAGAGAAATTATTTATAGAGGAAATTATGTTACCCATTCAGTCTTATAAAAATGAACTAGAGGATTTTTAAAAGCGTGAGACATTTCCAGTGTCTGTCCCAGCCTTTATCAGGAAAAAAACATGACAAAGGATTTGCAACAACCGAAACAGTCACCTCAAGTCCATCTCTAGTAAATATGATCTTTACAAAATAATTACATAGATATTTGTAAATATTTTTAAGTCACTTGGAATTTCTATTCTCCTTTTCCAGTGTTAGTCACAGTTAAATACTGCATTAAATAATTACATGGTTTGGGCAAAAAGGAGTTTAACATAATCACCAGTGAATATATTAATATTCTAATTTACAGTTTTGTTTAGAGTATATGTGGTATTACATTTGTAAATTAATCATTCAATGGTTCTTCTTTTGTGTGTTAACTACCTTTACAAGTAATCAGCAAAGAAAACAGAAAAAACCCTCACATTATCCAAAAAATTCATTTCACCATACTATTCTTTGATCTATTTAATATGTGTTGCACATTCATTAACTCTTCATTATATTTTCATGATTATATTCTGTGTGTAGCTCCAAACAAATCCGACTTCCTTCAGGCAAACATTTTCAATCTAAGAAAGTCAATTTCTATAAACATAATCAATCTTATGCATGAAATTTTAATAGCAAAAAAGAACAAAAAATCCTCTAGAGCAACATACATTTCATTTTGTTCTTTTGCCAATGGCTCTATCATGTTAATTCCCAATACAGCATAATTAATGTCACTGATGGACAGCATGATACTTGATGTCACATCATGCTATGGATTATGGATGGTTTGGGCCAAATTATTTTCTGGTGTCACACCAGGGTTGGATAGATCACTTTTTAGTTATGAAGATATTGGTCCAGTTTCTCTTGATCTAATGGAATTACATAAAGAGCGAATTTGGCCCATTATTTTTTTAAAAAAATGTATAATTTTAGGAGCTATAACAAACTATTAGGCATGCTTAGGTTAAGCATCTGAGTATTTCTATGGATACTACTACTTAAAAAACACTTTAGAAAGTTCCCTCCCAGTGCCTGCTCCCCCTCAGTTTCATGCACAGAAGTTTTTGCTCTTGTTGCTACTGTTGTTTTTTTATTGAAGGCAGAGACAATTTGCTCTGGATTACTGACACAATGAGTCTACAATTGAACTATATTTCATATTACATTTTTCAAATTAACCAGAAGACTATCAGTATCCCGTATGTCATGAAAGATATTCCATATTGGCATAAACATGCTGAAAATCCATTACAAAATATGATAAAGATGGAGTAAGACTGAGGAGTGATGTAACGAGGGATGTTAAGTAGAAAATCAAGAATCACTTCACTTCCTATTTTTAAGTCAAGTAGCTATGGGGTTTTTTTTTCTGTAATTAAAACAATAGCTTCCTATTCATTATCAGTTTCTCTATGACCAATCTCTAAAGTTCTCATTTTCATTAATTTCCATCTCAAGTTTCTTATATGCCTCTGGCCATAAGGAAAAATATATCTGAGCACACTCACAAACTTGAAATTTTTCCATACAAAGACATCTATGGAGTTTGAAACAGAATATTATTGTCTTTGAAAGTATTTTAAATAGCTTTTTTGAGCAACACTGTGGGTACATTGCCTTGCATTAATGTAGCGATGCGCTACATTCCCATACAATGTGCTATGGCAAGGTAACAATCACATGAGTCTACACATGACCAGCAACTACTTTGCCATAGTGGCACGCTCCTCCAGTTCAGAGGAGGAACAGATGCAAATAAGACAGGTACAGAAAGCAGAGCAGTAGATTGGGCAGGGAAAGGAGATTTGAGTGGCACTTGAGGAAGGCACAAGACTTAAATTTGTGGACAACACTGGAAGTAAAATAATCGCATAGGAAAATATTAATACAAAAACTCATTTAGCTAACATAATCTAATGGTTAAAAACTTCTTTCTTCATTGCAGGTTACTAAAATTCCTTCTGGCCTCTGATGCAACATAAATACCCAGGACCAGGCACGAGACAAGTAAAAGTGAGATTTTAAAGCATTTTGCCAAATGAAAACTAGAGATAAATACCTATATATCTGAACTCTAGGAACAAATCATAAAATGCTAAATGATGTTTACCAGATGATCCAGATATTTGGGATGAGTACTATCCTGAAAATTTTAATTAGGTAATTCCTGCACCAGTACCAAAAGAATAGACAAGTGTGGAGACAAATTGAGAAACTTTATGTATATGAGATCTCACTGAATTCAATGAGAGTGCTCATATGCAGTTACTCAACTTTTTGGATATTAGCATTAGGGCTGTGTGAAATGGCTACATTTCATTTTGTTTTCAGATTTGGCCATTTTGGAGGACAGTGATTTGTTTTGGTGTTTTGGATCACTGATCCATTTTCATTTGGCCACATCTGTTTTGGAGTTTTGGCACTGATTCAGAAATTCGGATCAGCCCAGGAGAGGTAGGCACAGCCATATGGCTCCAGGCTCTCCTGCTGGTCCTCTGGCTGTGCCTGCCTCTGCCATGGTGGTGGGAGCTGTGGGAGAAGGCCCCATGGCTGCCCTGCCTGGTCCCATCCCTACCCAGCCTAAGCCACACGGCACTTTAAAAAAAAAAAAAAGCCCTGCACTCACCGGCTGCATCAGTGGTGATTGGGGCCTCTAAGGGCTTGTGGCAGAGCCCCCCATGCAGTACAGGTCAGTGGGGGCCAGCAGGGATTCCCCGCCCCCCCCGCAACACTTGGCACCTGCATGGCCGGTAAGTACTATCCTGCTGCAGAGTAAAAAAATCCACAGCAGTGCATGTTTACACACTGGAGGGGGTGCCTGGGGTATGAGGGTGCTTCAGTGAGGGGGCTGCCTGCTGGATAATTCCATGGTGAAGCACCCTGGTGCCCCAGCCAGTTCCTCCACAGCACATTGAGCTGGGGGGAGCAGCCCCAGATTGGCAGGCTGACCTCTGGGGCTCCCTGCCAGCTGGGGCTGCTCTGACCCAAACTGCAATCCCATGCATAAATGCAGACATCAGCCTGGTAGCAATAAACTCTGGAGTGATAAGCTCTGGAGCTTATTGCTGCGCATGAAGAAGCATATGTAGAAGTGCCCCCTATGTCATCAGTATTATGAAGCATTCATAGATTTCATAAACATTAGGGCTGGAAGGGACCTCAGAAGATCATCAAGTCCAGGCCCCTGCTCCAGGGACAGGAAGATCGGAATTACTTCCGGTCCACTTCTACTATTCGCCATTGTGTTTCAGTGTAACAGATAGTCTTACAACCAGTAACTAATCTATAGTATAAGTATGTGAGCTCTGAGAATAATTTAGATATATATTTCTTTGTTTCATTGAAATCTTTCCTATTTGGCACTTAGTAAACTAAGCATTTTCCACTTAATCAGTGGTACACTAAACTCAAATTTAGCAACTTCTCTCCATGTTTTCACACCACAGAAATGAAAGTAATATCCAACATAAAAGAAAACTTTTTAGCTACATATGATAAAACTATTTTTTATGGAGTCAACAATATTACTGTATATTTTAACACTTAGAAACAAGTATGTGAAGATGTGAAAACAAGCCACAATGGTATTATCTTAAAACTTATGCCATGAGATATACATTATTTAAAAAACAAAAAAAAATATCATATTTGAAAAAATACATCAAGGCCCAACTTAGCACACCAAAATCACTGTCCTTGAGTGTTATAGGATCATAGAAAAGTAGGGTTGGAAGGGACCTTAGGAGGTCATACAGTCCAACCATGAAGTATCTAAGTGAGAACTAAGCTCTTTTGGAAATCTGAACCATAATCTCCTTGCTGCTCCTTCCTGACTGACTGGTTTCCAGAATAAAACCACTTACAGTGGAACAATCTAATTCCAACAAGCTTCAACCTCCTCTCCCCCATCAAAATATCTCCATGCACCTGGGGAAGACTCTGATCCATTAAAAAAAATATATATACACATTTCCAGCCCAAAGGTATGCCCCATAACTAATGAAATGCCACTGCTTTTAACAGTGATGTCTATATTCTGCCATTATAGGCAAAGAAGCTTTTCTTGGCTAGAAAGTCAGACCTCCTGGATAGGGCTTTAAACTGAGATCGCTGGGGGATGGTCCATAAACTAGTAGTACAAACCTAAGAAATGTCAACCTTGAAACCAGCATACCAGGAAGCCTAGAATCCCAATGGCAGGCTTAGGTGCCTGTACACAAATGCCAGGAACATGGGAAACAATCAGGAGGAACTGGCCCTCCTACAACCAACAAGCAATATGATCTCATAGGGATTACGGAGACCTGGTGGGACTCCACCTATGATTGGACCACAGGTATAGGGGATGCACCCTATGTAAGAGGGATCATTTTGGGAAAAAGGGTGGGGGAGTTGTTCTCTACATGAAGGAACATTACACCTCCCTAGAAGTGAAGACTGGAAACAAAAAAGGGCAACTTGAGATCCTCAGGGTAAAGATATTGGGAGAGCATGGGGAAGGGGATTTGACTGTAGGAGTTTACTTCAGACCTCCAAATTAAGTGGAAGAGCTCAACCAGGAATTCACTAGAGAGCTGGCCGAGCTGAATGTTCTCACAGCATAGCCATCATGGGTGACTTCAACTATCCAGACATCTGGTGGGATAAGCACTCAGCAAGATCTGATCCCTCACTTGTGTTGAGGAGCTCAAACTCAACAAGCCTATGGGCTGACCAGGGGCAAGACATTCCTAGACTTGGTTCTGGCCAATGGAAAAAATCTAGTCAACAACCTGAGGATCGAAAGGTGACTGGGGGACAGTGACCATGAGGTGATCACTTTCTCCATCCCCCATAAGTCAGGTAAATTGGCCAATAGGGTAGAAATCCTTCATTTTAGGAAATCTGACTTCCACAAGTATAGGAGATTGGTTGGCGAGACCCTATGGGACCATGATGCAATGAGGATGGGATTATAAGAAGAGTGGTCATTCCTCAAGGACGTGATCCTAGGAGCACAAAGGAAGTCTATTTCCTTTCATAAGAAAGGCAGCAAAAGGGCTGGGAGACCCCCTTGGCTCAATAGGGAAGTAATGGACCTCCTGAAATTAAAATGAGAAGCCTACAAAGGATGGAAGTTGGAAATAATTACCGAAGAGGAGTACTCAGTAATAGCCTGCACCCGTAGAGAGTGGATTAGGACAGTAATGGAACAAACTGAATATAAATTGGCAACTGGAATCAAGGACAACAAAAAGTCCTTCTTTGGATGCGAAGAAAGGCAAAGAAAAAATAAGAGAAGCATAGGGCCCCTGATGAATGAAATGGGACAGCTAATAGCTGACTCTCAGGACAAAACTGAACTCCTGAATGTGTACTTCATGTCAGTATTCCACCAGTCCAAAGGTGGTAGCCTGCTTGACAGAATACAAGATGATCAAGGTGGGGGTGACTACTCTGCCATAGTTGACAAAGATCTTGTAGCACCTACGAAGGCTAAATATCTATAAGTCAGAAGGACCAGATGAACTATACACAAGAGTGCTAAAAGAACTGGCAAAATTATTTGAAGACTCATGGCACTTGGGAGAGGTCCCAGAGGACTAGAAGAAGGCCAATGCCGTACCTATCTTTAAGAAAGGGAGAAAGGCGGCCCTGGGAAATTACAGGCCAATCAATTTGACTTCAATCCCTGGTAAAATCCTGGAGAAAATTATCAAAGAATCCATTACTGCTAGGCTAAAAGAAGGCAATTTCTGAAGGATAGCCAACATAGCTTTGTTATCGGCAGGTCAGGCTAGACCAACCTCATTTTCTTTTATGAGCAGGTAACTCACCACCTGGATAGGGGAAATGAGGTTGATGTCATATACTTGGACTTTAAAGAGGCCTTCAACCTGGTCTCCCACCCTATCCTTATGGTAAAATTGGGAAAATGCCGCCTCAACTGCTTTACGGTCTGGTGGCTAGATAACTGGCTCTGGGGTACAAACCAGAGAGTATTGATTGATGAAACTGAATAAATATGGTGGAAGGTAACCAGTGGCATCCCTCAAGGTTCAGTATTTGGACCAGTGATTTTCAACATGTTTATCAATGACTTGGATTTGGATATTAAAAGTGAAATGGAAAAGTCACTGATGGCATCAAAATATGGGGGAGCGTGTTCATGTTCAAGGACTGGCTGGCAATACAGGAAGACCTGAACAGGTATGCAAGGTGGGCAGACTTCAATGTAATGATGTTTAATACAGAGAAATGTGAAGTGCTCCATCTGGGGGGAAATAATCCACAACACACTTATAGGCAACACAGTGTTAAGCTTGCCAGCACACAACTGAATGAAACCCAGGTGTCACGATAGACCCCAAAATGAACATGAACCATCAATGTGATGCTGTAGCTGACAGAGCTAATCAAACTCTGGGATGCATCTACCGAGGCATCTTAAGCAAGGCTAAGGATGTTATCCTTCCACTCTACTCAGCCTTGGTGAGACTGCAGCTGGAGTACTGTGTCCACTTCTGGCTGCCACACTTCAGAAAGGATGTAGAGAAGCTCAAGAGAGTCCAAGGCAAGGCCATGCACATGACTAGAGGACTGGAGACCAGGTCATATGAGAAGAGGCTGAAAGACTTGGGACTGTTCATCCTGGAGAAGAGAAGACTCAGAGGGGACTTGGTGGTAGCCTATAAGTATATTAGGGGTGTACATAAGGGCCTGGGGGAGCATCTGTTCACCAAGCTCCCGGGGGGCTCTCGTCCCCCCACCCCCCCCCCCCCCCCCAGGTGAGGACAAGAAACAATGGGAACAAACAGATTGAAGACTGTTTCAGATTGGACATTAGGAAAAACTTCTTTACAAGTCAAGTGCCAAGGGTTTGAAACAGGCTGGTTTGGAAAACAGTCACCCACTCTGGAGATCCTCAAAAAGTTTCTTGATGCCCACCTTGCTGGGGTCATCTGACCCTGGCATTTTTTCCTGCCCAAGTGCAGGGTGGTTAGACCCAATGATTTGTAAGGTTCCATCCAGCCCCCTAACTTCTATATTTCATGTAGATTCAGGTCCTACATTGCTTGGAGAAAGTTTTAATTTAAATTAAACAAAATGGTTATGCTGCCTTTTACAACTGTCTTTGATTACTATATATATGACAGCTGACGGCCAAGATTCTTTTTTATTAAAATAAGAAAGAGCCTTGAGTGTATGTTAACATATCTAATTATTGCTGATTAAAGTGACATCTTGATATCTTGCATCTGTTTGTTTGAGAAGACAACATGAATTATGAAGTACTGGGCTTTTGGGCATGATGCAGACATCCATATTCGTAAGTTTCAAATAAGGTCTCAGGAGATGTAATACCCGCCTATTAAGGTCAAAGAAATTGGCACTGTTTTGAAAACACACTGTAAATACATTATATTGTGTTAATTATAATTTTTTGGAGTAAGTATTTGTTTTCTAAAACAGGCCAGAAAATGTATTACCCTCCTGCTTCCCCCCTTTCCTCCCTCCCCAAAATACTTTAAACAATCATCTTTTGAGCTATTTGGACTGGAAAATTAAATTTTTTTGGCAGGACTTTTTTATTAAAGAAAAACTACACTCATTTTGTTTAGAAATGATATTTCAAGATGAAATAAATATTTTCCAATTATTGAAATAAGATGCAAATTTTCATTTCATGTCAATTTACAAAAGAAAGTGATTTATCTGTATCTTATTCTGTTTTCCATTTTTATTATGTTAAATAACCTTATTAACTCTGACCTTAACAGGGAATATTTGGATTTACAGACTAGTGAGCAGCCCCAGAGAGGTGGCAGACATTAAATGGCTATGGTAAGCCATCAACCTGACTCTCAACTACTGGCCCAACCCCATGGAAACAAGAATATTCAATATGGAAACCTAACTAAGGCTTAAAATGTTCTATTGAGGGCATATGGCAAAAAGGAAAAAACTGTATTTAGGAGGGGTGCTTTTCATGGGGTCCTTGTCAGGTGACAGCTTCAAGTCTGGAGCCTCAGCCTACCCAGGCTGCACAGCTTCTCATTCCATCCCACCATACAGCTCACCACCCAAACTAGGTAAGGCTGGCCTGAAGCCTCCAGGAAGACCATTCTCCCAGTCTCTATCACCAGAGTGGCTGGTCAGGGTCACTTCTGCCATATAAGTTCCTAAGAAGAAATAGGAAGCATCTTGGGAACAGGGCTCAGTCTGATCCCACATAGCTTTTCTGTTTCCTCCAGCTTGCTCTCTGACTCCTTTCTCTGTTTGATCTCTAGTTTCCCAACCTGGCTTGCTCTCTGACTCCTCCCTTTGCTTGATCTCCTGGCTTCTAGATCAAGCTTGTCCCTAGATTCTGCTCACCCCTCTTGACCCTGGTTATCACCCTGGTCCTTGAATGACCCCAGGTCATCCTGGCTGTCCACAACCTAGCATGACAGTACTTTGCAGGCCTGGTGAAGTCTGTGGTTGAGTCTGAGGGATTAAGTGGATAAAGCTCTTGTCTGAGAGCCAGTCTCTAAGGGTGTCTATACACATGAAGGGAAACTGCTCCAATGTACTGTAATTAGAGCACATTGGAGCAGACTCCATTACCTACATGCCACCATAACCCTTTGGCTCTGTGGGTCAGATCCAGTGGGCCAAATATGGTCTACTGACTGTATGGGCACCTATACATGTGCTGGTCATCTGTTCCAACACATGCTAATTAGGACATATTAGAGCAGACTAGATTAATCTAGTCTGCTGGAGTGTACTAATTAGCATGCTCCAGCAGCCTCCACATCATGTGTATTTAGCTTTCCTGAGCCTCAAAATGGCAGTAGGGGTACTTTCACTAAAGCTCATCAAACAGGCTTTAGTTAAAGCACTCCTGCTGCCATTTTGAAGTGTGGGACACTGAATACACTTTAATTAAAGTGGCTCTCAAACCCGCTCTAATGAAAGTGTCTCTCCCTACACAGCAGTACATGTAAAGATGCCATTATGTTACTGACCCATGTTCTACACAGCATGAAATAAAAAAAGATACAAAGAGGTTGAGGAATTGGCAGTCTCCAGGGCTGAATAATATCCTTACAGTAAAGATCAGAAGACATGTATATAGTGTGAGCTAACCAGCCTATCCTTAAAAGGCTAGAACAATAAAGATTCCCTAAAAGTAATGCAAGGGAATTCTAGCCCTATTGCTGAAGAAGGACAATTTAAGAGAATATGGAAATGGAAGGGATTACCCTATGTGCAATACAGGGTAAGGTAATTGCAGTAAATCACTGGAAAATCACTTAAGGCATATTATAGAACAGTAGCTGGTTGGCCAGAGAAGTTTTGAGTTACTAAGTGCTTGAGTTCCTTGGGTGGCAGTAGCACACAGGATAGTGTCAGGGGCTGCACTCCTGGTGGCAGCAGCAGCAGCTGGGCTGGAAGTACAGCTGCTATTTTTGCACACTGCCCTCCACCCAGGGTTAGCACCTGTAGCTAGTGCCCCAGTTACCCCTCCCCCATTTGTTATGCTACAGGATCAGAGACCAGTCACTATAATTTATAACCATTTAGAAAAAAATGTTAAGCTCATGACATACACCATGCATCTGGAAAATAATATGAAATTACAGTCCTTCCAGGAGATACAGTAATATTACAACAAATTATTATAGATTAACAGAATCTCATGCTAAATTTTACAGCAAATAATCACACTAGTTCAAGGCTACAACAAGAATGCAACAATGGCTTATCAACTCACTTTTGGCTTTTGGAATGCTCGTAGATTTGATTATAAAAATGTAGTTGAATAGTACCAGAATACAATAGATTGGACAACAAAGATTATAGGATTTATATTTTCCTGATGAGTAGATGGTGCACAGAAGGTGATAGGCAGGGAAAACCCTCTCTGGACTTAAAGTCCCTCACTACTCTGCAATCTTCTAAGTGTTACTGATAAGATACTGTCAACTCTTAACTAAGGCTGTATGTTAGATTTTCTCTAGCCAGTCAGGAGTCTGAACCGCATAGCATCACATGAAAGACAACAGATCCTTCTCAGTCATCTTTGTTTCATTATGAATTAACAGGGCTCAGAAATGCTTCAATGGCCCAGTCACTCTAAATCCTTTAAAATATGTGTAAAATCTTCCTTGTATAGTTTCCAATCTAGTGAATTATTAATATTCATATTATTAATCTCTCAATAGGATTTGGGCTCTTAAATCACATGTGTTTAGAAGAAAAACTATCCCACTGAAGCCAGAGAGGAAAGCTAGAAAGAATCATGTAATTTTTTTTTTTTTAATACGGACAAAGTGCTACATTAATTTAGGATGTAGTTTAGGATGTAGTCCTGGCAGATGCTACACTTAAGACATAACTAACAACTTAATCATGTAACCCAGCCATACATTCATACAATTTATGGCACAATAAAACAGAATAAACTACACAAAATGTGTAATAACTTTGTGGCCAGTTCCCATCATGCCTTAAATTGAACCTGTGGCTAGTGCCAATCAGCTAATTGGCCCTCTCAACTTTGGGAGCACACTGGCACCCTTTAAAGCAATCAGCTGGCCAGCAATTCTAGCCACAGGAACATACTAAAGCAAAGGGCTTGGATACACTCTTGTGGTGTTGGCTACAAATGTCCAACTCGGGATCCTTAAAATTCTAGTTTATTAGGCGGATTGAAACACTGTAATCATAAACCTTGGGGCTGGTCCCCACACACACACACATGCACACATGCATACACATAAACACACACAGTAGCAGGCTACAGAGTCAGGTATACCTATTCTACAAGCGCTGGAGTCTGTCGTTGAGGCTTCTTTCAGCGTGGTGTTATCTTCCAGAAGGGGGTCACCGGCTGGTCCTTCTGGCTGAACAGGTCTGGTCGAGTTGGAGATCAAGAGGGCGCCACTGAGGGTCACTTTTCACTGCCTTTTATCTGTCCTTGGCAGACTTTGATGACTCCCCAGTTTTCAGGTTTGCCCAATCCAGGGGTTGTTGACGCTACTGGGACTTCCCCCACCCCTCGGTGGCTACTGGATGGCATCTGTCAGCCCCAGGTGATTAACTCAGGCCAGGGCTTCTAGCCCTTGATCAGTGACATTTAGAGATGTCCCGGTTGTTACATTGTCTTCTATTGAGTTCTTCCATTGGTTGATCTGCAGCTTCCAGGTGATAATTGCTGTGTGCTACCTTGTTACACATTCAATCACTGATTCACTCGCTCTTTCAGGGGCCAGCCCGATACAGTGAAGGACAGTTTGATTCCTACCCTTGTTAACATTGTTACAATGTATAACTTACTAAAACATTTAGTTGAAAGTTGAAAGGTGAGGAGTATAAAATATAAGCTACACATGCCATGGCACAAAAATAGATAAAAATACCAAAATACAAGGGGAGATACAAAATGTACACATACAAATTTCAAAACACAATTCCTTATCTTAAAGTGAAAGAAAGAGGAAGGATGGAAGAAGAGGTAGAAGAGGAAAAACATATCCAAGTAGGGGAGAGCAACTGCAGGCAAGAGGAAAAGGGGCTTTCTGCTACAGTGGCTGGGAACACCAATTGGTGGACTGGCATTCCCAGCTGCAGGAGCACCAGGCACACAGGTTGCTACTTGCTGACACAGGGGGAGCCCAGGATCATGATTCCAGGCTTCCCCTACACTAGCAGTAGGGTGCATTTCGGATCTGATCCCCCCCCATCCTACAATTGTGCCTCCTACCATGCACGTATGGCATGGCAGGAGTCGTGCTTGTTGGGATAGTGAATCAAATCCCATTACCCCTTTAACAGAATATCTGTCACAGCCTTATTCACAAGTACTTTTGCAGCATTAGAGGAAGGCATACCTGCGATTCTTTATCACTGGGCAATTTTTTGATTGTAACATAAACATGATCTTAACAAAAATCCAGAACATGTTATTGGCTACAGTTCCAGCCCCCAAACTATGCCGACAATGCATAGAATAAAGAAAGGAAAATTTAACTTCACCCCTATGAAATCAAGAGTTGCTAAGGCTTGATGAAGTAGGATATTCCTAAATCTAATTTCTATTCTTTGTTATCAAATGGCCTGTCAGCCAACTCAGTTTTTACTGATGATAACCTCTTGGACAAATCCAGGCACCATGTGCCCGTATAAATACAGGTGTAATAGAAGGTAAAGACTTATCATTATGTCTAAATTAAGGACTTAACATTATGTCTAAATTTTTTCACCATGACCATTTCAGCAGTCTTACCAGTTTTGGAACAGAGCCAATAATTTTACTTAGAAATAGGGAAAACCGCTCACATTTCTTCTTCCCACAAAAAGTTGTTAGGGTACTATTAAGAGTTTTAAATGTTTTACCATGAGGACAGGGGTGTAGGCTGTAGCTGTATTGATCTAAGGACATAGACAAGGTTCTTTGGGTAAATCTGATATCTTTTATGTTGGTCTAATAAAAGATATCAGATTTACCCAAAGAGCCTTGTCTTACCATGAAGACAGTTTTTTTTTTAAGTGCTATAATGAGGGTCATACTGAACACATTTTTCCTTCCGTGTTTATTTAGTACATTGGTGTCATTGGGTTTTGTTTTCTTTTTAAAAGTCCTTCTATGTGCCCATCCAATGTTATTCCATTTCAGTTTGTAATTTTCCTAAGGCTTAAAAATGATTCTGACCAACTTTCTTTGTTCTTTGAAGAATTCATGTTTTATTCTCTTAAAAGTCATCTTTTTCAAAAACTTTAAAAAAGTAGTTGATCATATTGGGATTTCACTGTCAGCAACACAACAATTCCTATAACCTTGTTCCCACTAGTGTATCACTAGAGATTTAGGCACAGGAGGTTTGAGGATAATAAAGATAATATAGGGAGGGGCATGTTGTTTTGTGGCTGGAAAGATGGCAACAGTACATTTGGAATATTTCTTAGTATTTCCCTTGACAGAGAGAGCAGAAGATAATTATTCTAGGGGAAGAAGCCGCAAGCTGAAATATTCTTTACAAAAGGGGTAGCTTTATTGAAACGGGTCAGCATGTATACAATCTGTAGCCTCTAAATAGAAGGGTTTCTTTCCCTGCTGCAAAGATAATATTTTAGATTTAAACAGAGATGCTGCAAAAACAATACCATGGACCTGATTCCATACTTTCTTAGATATGTTTCAGTTATTTATACCTATTTTGGAACCACTTGTGCCATCTCAAATATTGGCTCTGTCCAACTAAAGTTAATGTCACACTATCTGAACTGATTTCACTGGAGGAAAACTTTAGTGCCTGGTGGGAAGGAACACCAGACAGATGCTCCAATGCAAAACCAAAACCAAAACCAAGGATAAAACTTAAAATTGACAGGAAGAGCTCACTGGAATCATAGATAACAAAGACACTAATGCCTGATTAGCCTGCTTTGACATTTATTTTGTTGTTTGTTTCTCTTTACTAAGAAGTTGTTTAATATATCCAACCTTAAAACTTCTCTTTCATTACTTTCCGTTTACAGAAACTCTGAATAATCTTCCTTCTTTTATATTTTACCTTAGAGGCATTAAATGATAGTTTCATAAGGCTTATCCTGTCCACCCTCATCCCAAGCCTCCTATTATTTTTCCTTCATATAACCATAGTACTCTAGTCTTCCTTTATTTTTCTCTAATTCTGGTATAATATCAGTGGACAATTATTTTTGTATTTTCATATCTTTCTTAAAGCATGAAGTCTAAAACTGCACATTCTACCAGAAAAAAATAGCTATAGCAAAAAAATACATTAAAGACTGTAATAATTTTCATTATAATATTCAAGAAAATTTGTTAATATAGTATATGCAAATATGTTGTTTGAGGCATGATATTTTAAAAATACCTTTCTGGGTATTAAAGATGCCTTACCCTATTTATAGTTTTTTTTCTACTAAACTAGCAATAGCATTCATGTAAACTATGTTCATTTGCTTTTACCTATTTTTATTAACTAACAAATAGAAACCCTTTATTAAATTGGTTCAGACATGTAGTTTGGTGCAGTGAACCTAGAATAATTTCAGAATTCCAAAATACTAGAGCATCTACCTTAAATTCCACCAAAGATGAGGAGAATCCAAATATTGCTCCAAACTAGCTAATAACATATCTTAATTTTGTATGACTTGGACTTGTAGATATTCCAACTCAGAGAGAAAGTTCCATCCCTGAAGAGGCATAACAATTCCCACTTTTAGTAATGGAACAGATCAGACATAGCACTTATGTGTAGCCTGACTCATGGACAAATAACTGATGATTATATTAAAAAGTTTGAAAATGACACGCGATTGATCTTTTTGGAATTTTTTTTTTTTTATTATATGGGTACAGTAACAAAATGAATGGAGGAAAGCACTGTAATTATTGATTTTTTTTAAGTCCATCAATAGGACCGGAAGGTCAATTTGATGCTTTTTTAATAGCTACAAAAACAGGATAAAAGGAAAAATAACACTGTAGATATGAACATGAAAATTGCTCAAAGTACACTTCGATTTGGAAAAAAGCCTCCAAATCATGTATTTGCTTTAAATAAATATTTGATTTACACTAACAATTTATAATAGCACAAAGTCATACCATAGATTAAATAGTTCATACATTGTTTGTAAATAATGAATACATTGCAAACATGGTAAAGATGTGAGTAGTGTGTGTAGTCAATGGTTCAAAGTCTATTGCCAGAAGGCATTACAAACTATTATAAAGAACTGATTACATATGGTATCTATTTTAGCAAATGTTATTGTACCCTTAATATAATTGGAGCCAAAGAAGAACATATAGCTTCAACACTCTGTGTCAGCATCTCTGGAGACTCAGGCTCTTAAAATATCAAAGCTAAAGACAGTTTTGGAATTTGAACTATGTTTCTATCCATTTTCATTTAGAAAAATAGGCCTTAAAAAGTAAACCCATCAATTAGGATGAATGTTTGTCATAGTTATTTTGCTTAAGAGAAAGAACAAACTAAAAACCCCATAATTTATACCCAGCTGCCCATATATTTAAACATGTCTAAAAGGTTCCCCACTTCTCCATCCAAAAATCAGGGTGAAAAGATGAAAGAAGTGGAAACAAATCTCTAGCCATGCTGTTTTCCTTATCAGAAGGACTATATTATTCATGAGGTGAAGCCTAGAGGTTATGTACTGTAACTATTCCCATCAACATAATAGTATGCTATGCTCAGATATATAGCACTGCTGCAGCAAGACTTTCCAGAGTTGTCATATGACCAGGATGTTGAAAAGAGATGAAAAGGATTGTTGAAAAGAAGCTTTGCACAACACTGAGGATGCAAGCTAGCCTTTTGTTCTAGAAAGACAGTATCACAGTATTGATTCTAGGCTACTTTGAACATTTATCAGAGAAGCCAGAGAATTTTTATTCCTTAAAGAAACAGTCGAATACATTGACTCCTGGACTTTTGACAAATCAGTAGATATGAAACAAACCTGAGAATTGTATTTTTCTTAAAAGAACACAATTTGTTTTCTTTTTTTAACCAAAAAACTTGCTATATTCTTTAAAATTTTAAATGATAGATTAAAAAAAAGCTGATTGAAGAAGTAGAAAAACAAAATCTAGGTACCTGTCAATTGCTGTTCATCCTGAGGGATGCATATTTTTTTTTCCTTAGGATTTGACTTGATGTGGCAACCAGCTGTACTGTCACTTCTAGTGCCATAGTACATATAATGAATATGTTTCAAAGCAGATAGTAGTTGATCATACACTCAACAAAAGCATCTGACGTAAAAAGAAAACACCAGAAGCCTCTTAT
Source organism: Alligator sinensis (assembly GCF_000455745.1). NCBI lineage: Eukaryota > Metazoa > Chordata > Crocodylia > Alligatoridae > Alligator > Alligator sinensis. The sequence continues at coordinate 1,176,486 of NW_005842357.1, forward strand.
TTCTAAGTCACCAACTATCCCTGATTGAGCTCCTACCATACATATGCTGCTTTATTTTCTAAGGAATAATGTGACTATTCACTAGCTTTAAAAGAGTTTGCTGTTTTATTTTTCCCCTGGCAGCCCAGATACTGACAAAGATGGAACACGCTTTGAAAGCATTTTCACCAGATGAAGGCACATGACTGCAAACCCCAGTGTTCAATATCAGACTGTTGACATAAAGAATGTAAAAGATAGGAGAGCAACAGAAGATTAGGTTTGGTGTATTTTAGCAGGTTTCTCTTGTCTATCCAACAGAAGAAATTAATCAAATGTGTGTGAAGGAATTTTATTCATAAAGAACTCTAGCTACATCTATGTCAAATGTTAATAGAAGTTCCAAATAACACATCTTTATCCAAGAGAGAGGCATAGCATGGAAAACATGCACCCAGAGCAGTCCTCTCCCTTTCCTCTCTCTTCCCTCCTTCTCCTAACTTCTGTTTTGCAAACACAGGAAAAGCAGCAAGCCTAGAGTATAGTGTCATGGAAGCAAAGTATTTTGGGAATTGTAGTTCTCTAGAATGGCAGTGCAGTTTGCTGCTGGAGGGAAACTTTCATCCAATTATTTATTTATTTATTTATTTATTTGCCACAAAAGCCCATATAGGAACAATTGTGATTTCAGCAGAAAAAATGTGGTCAATGTTTTCTCCCACAACATCAGGGAACTCCACTGCTTCACTACAAAACCATGATTCCCAAATGACTTGTGCTTTGTGATATGCTTGCACCTGCTATTTCCTGCAAGTAGAGTGAGGTAGACAGTAATCCTGGGGTAAGCGACCGCTCCTTTCTCTCCATCATTCTGGTGCCCCTCACCTTAGGTGGCACCAAGGGCACAGGTTTCACTCATTCATGTCATATTATTCTAGTGATCCAAGGGTTTCAAAGCACTTCACAAACACTATGATATCCAAATATAGTTCTATTATTGCTTTCTTAAAAATTGGCAAACAGACATACAAACATAAGTAACCTGCTCAAAGGACCTACACTGAGTTAGTGATAAAACCAAGAATGGAATCCAGATGTTCTGTTTCCTATTCCCCAGTTCTTATAAACAGACCTGCTTGAGAAGTTATGGATTTAGGTTCCGTTTAAATGTTTCACTAACCTAAAGTGAATTTTCTCTTTTTTCTTCTTTTTTCTTTTCTACTTGCTAACATTTTTGGGATTTCAATTTTCCATCCCAATTAAGGATGAAAAAATTTCCTGCCTACTAGTAACCATCAGACAATACTTATTTTTATATGTGTTTACAATGTTTTAAACATTTGTGCTCAAGGTAAAGTATTTCACTTATTCTGTGAGCCTACGGATTCTAAAAACATTATCAGCCCTTGAAAAATAGACAACAACAGTAATACAAAGTATTTAGGGCCAGGCTGTTATGCCATACCATATGAATAAGGGTATTTTAATTCATACATAGACTGTGAGATCCATACAATATCACAAAATTTAACAAACAGGCACAAGGGATTTTATTCTACAATGATCAGGAATCCTGGTTTTCTCTAATATTCCCCCCACCCCACACCAATTTTTGGATTAAAAAATAACCCCAAATCCACATTTTTCCATGATCAAAATGTAACACCACTCATATATAGATATCTATATATAGTAGAGGTGTGCAAAGCTTTGGTCATCGATTCAATCTGGAGAAGATTCAGCCCAATTCAGAGGCCGAATCACTGAATCCGAATCAAATTGGGAGACCAAAAGAAAACCTCTGAATCGATTTGGAACCTCCTAATTGATTAGGAAAATATTTGGAGATTTGGAGATTTAGAAGAACAGGGGAACAGAAACTGAGAAAACGGAGGGGGAACAGGAGGGGAAAAACTGACATCTGTAGCTGGTCAGTGACTATGATCTTTCCCTGAGTCCACTTCCAATCACAATGTTCTGGAGGAGGGACACAGAAACAGCATATAAGCCTCTGTCTGCAGCCTTTCTGTCCTGTCTGTGAGCTGTTTCTGCCTAAGCAAAAGAGGGGCTGGCCCAGAAACAGTTCAGCCGGGGCCAACATCTAACCAGCCCTAGGAAGGCCCCCTGTTACAGGCTACCATCCCTGCTATTTTCATTCACATCTGCCTTAACACACAGAAGTGACACAATCTGCCATAACACACAGAAGTGACATGAGTTTTGCTTTTTGCACTTTGAATTGATTCAAAACAGTGATCCAAATTTCTGAATTGAATCACTATCCTCCAAATTGGCTAAATCTGAATTGAATACTTCCCTGTTCACACAGGCCTAATCTACATTGGTGTTTCATTTTAATAGCTATAAAAACAGGGTAAAAGGCGGGGAAAAAACACTGTAGATATGAGCATGAAAATTGTTCAAAGCACACTTCAACTTGAAAAAAGCCTCCAAATCATATATTTGCTTTAAATAAATATTTAAATAAATATTTGATTTACACTAACAATTTATAATAGCACAATGTCATACCATAGATTAAATATTTCATACATTGTTTGTAAATAATGAATACGTTGAAAACATGTTAAAGATATGAGTAGTATTTATAGTCAGTGGTTCAAAGTCTAATATATAGATACCTATATATATAGTGGTGTTTCATTTTGATCTTGGAAAAATGTGGATTTGGGGTTACTTTTTTTAATCCAAAAATGGGGTGGGGGGTGGGGTTATCAAAGAAAACCAGGATCCCTGATCATGGTGCTTGCCAAATGCTAAAGCAATATCAACCTATTTCACATAGCATTGACTGTAAGCATACACAAACATTGTCAAAGTAATATGGACTAAAGCTAGCCTTCCACAGAGTAACAAAGAACAAATTGTCATTGGCCTACAAGCAGCTGTTTTTCAGATTGAGATAAAACTCTAAAAATTATAGATTGAAATAAAAAAATATATATTTTATATATCAGATAAACTCTTGGCTTGTGTAATATATCTACTAAGTGGTGCAGCTATTGAAAGAAGTCCCAAAATGCATTTATTTCCTTGGACAATGCTGAATAATACCCAATCTGGATAACTACCTGTTTGAAGCAAAGAAGTCACAGAATATATTTGGAGGCCTGTAACTCTAAATGAATTTTGCAAGGTCAGTATTGCCAAGTCTCATGATTTTATCAAAAATCTTATGATATTTGATGTCCTGAAGACATGATATTTGATGTCCTTAAGGCCTAGAGGCATGTAATTAGGTCAGACTTTCTAGAAATAAATGAAAAACAAAAATTTTTTTAGCACCCATGGTTGCCAAGAAAATGTGACCTTTTTAGCCTAAGGATTAAAAAACTAAAGCAGCAAGGAAAAAAAGAAACAAATTTAAATATCCTCTTCTTTTAAACACTAACATTAACAATACTAGAACTTACATTTGTCCATGGCAATATTTTTAAACATAAGAAGATGATAACTTAATAGGAAAGTGATTTTGGACATTCCATATAGCAGTCAATTTAATAGAACCCTAGATTTAAATTTGTTACGGGGGTGTAGGTTGTAGCCATGTTGGTCTAAGGACATAGACAGACAAGGTTCTTTGGGTGAATCGGATATCTTTTATTAGACCAACTTAAATAGTTGGAAAACAATTATTAATGAAGCTTTCTTGTTGAAAAACCCTTCGTCAAGCTAAGGAAGTTTCAGCAGTTGGTGTGTGCTCTTCCTGGATGGAATGAAAAGTAAAGAAGCCAGCGGCTGGGCTGGTATGCATACAACACAGGTAGTCAGCGAAAATGTAGATTGAGGAGTCAATGGGTGAGAGACAGGCTTGGGGGGAGGCGGGGAGAGAGAAGGGGGATGAAAGTGCAGAGATACCTGGGGAGTCAGAAGTCAGGCAGGTTATAATGTGTCATAAATCCAATGTCTATGTTTAGTTTACTTTTCATTCCATCCAGGAAGAGCACACACCAACTGCTGAAACTTCCTTAGCCTGACAAAAGGGTTTTGAACCCAAAAGCTTGCTTAATAATTGTTTTCCAACTATTTAAGTTGATCTAATAAAAGATATCAGATTCACCCAAAGAACCTTGTCTGCCAGATTTAAACTTGTAGAACTTTAATGTTTTGCTCTGAATTATTGTAGTGAATGAGACCGCTTGAAAAGTATGCCTATGCTTTTAAAATAGGGAATGCTTCAGTAATGGGGCAGGGGCCCATAACTGTAAGATGTAAGAGGGGTAACTAGCCCTCCACAACCCCTGAGGCAAGCTAATGTGGGCACAGAGCCCTAAAACAAAATGACCTGCCATCCCAAGTGCAAGCAGTGACTGACAGGCTTGGGAGCAGAAGTGGACTGAAGATCACGCTGGGAATAAGCAACTACACCCTTGACTGACATTTTCGCATAGATAGGCGGGCAATTCTTAAAAGCATAGTATTAATATATCTTAGTCCTCTGCCAGATGTGCAGGAAAAGGTGTGATCTGATCTGATGTGTGATTCATAAAATCACGCTTTCTGCCATGCCACATGTGCGTGGCAGGAGGTGTGATTGTGGAATCATGAATATGATCCCAACTTGCCTTATTTCTGGTGCAGAGGGAGCCTGAGATCATGATCCCAGGCTCCTCTTACACTAGAAAGTAGCAAGCTCCCACTGACAGGATCCTCATCAACTGATCAGGGCTCCCAGCTGCAGGGGTGCACCTTGTGCTGCTCCAGATGGGAGCCCACAAATAATGGCACAATGGGAGCCAGGAACAAGGTTATTACACATTTTTTGTGTAACAGTTTTGTGTTTTATTCCTCATTGTAGCTCTTCATTAATTAAGTGAATGTGTGGCCATGTCAAAATTTAAGATGTGATTAACTGGTTAATCATGCCTTAAGTGTAAACAATGTTAAGTGCCTTACTGACTATATAGACTATATCATTTATCTTAAAATACAGTAGTAATGTATACATGCAAAGAAAAAGAAATATAGCCAAAATTCAAAATTATAGTACCAGAATTTTCTCATTTGGCTTGCTTTTTCATTTACCTGTGCCCTGGCTAGAATGCAGACAATCAGATAATAACAATTTCATTAGCTTGTTAGCTTGCTTTGTAACTATTTACAAATTTATTTTAAAGTGTATATTTTTTTTTCCTATAAGAAGGACTATTGATTTATTGTCAGAAGACCTCCTACCTATGACAAACTGAAATGTTCAGTTCACAGTTCCAAACATCAGACTATCTCCCTAGATAAAGGAGAAAATAATCTTTTTTGGGGGCCTGCAATGTGATTGTAACTCAGAAACTATTTCAGATCAAGTCATCCAGTGTATCCCCACTGTGGAAAAAAATACAATGGAGAGTTTAAGCTTTAAGCTGCTTCAAGCCAGCATTGATTCCCACCATCCATGGGAACTTTTCAAGCTGATTTTCTGCTACCTGCTCCCAGCACTCACAGGGTGGGAAGGCACATGCCAGTGAATACAACAGATAGTGTCTAGCCAATCCACAGCCAGTAGAATAGACTCTAAAAAAATGTACAATTCAGAGAAGCTCTTAGGTTACTCTAGTAAATTTAGTAAAGCTTTCAGCATACTACTGCTTAAAGATAAGGGAAATGGAAACATTTCTAAAAGCTACTATGGTGTGAAAGAGACAGAGATACATGGAGCAGTAGTGTTGGTTGTAATCTCTCTCTCCCACCAGGGACTGTCCAACTTTTCTTACAGTCTCCCTAGTACAGACTGTCTACTGAGTGTAGAGGACCAGGACTCTGTGATCCTCCTATGTCTCCCTTTCTGTACAAAGAATAAGATTAGATCACAACACCTTAAAATTATTAACAATACGCTATAAATCTTTATACTGCTGTACCCACCAACCAATATATACACCTAAAACTAAATTTGGCCCTTTCATAGCGACATGTCTGTTCCATATGAAATGGGAATCAAAAGCCTCTTTCACCTTTTTTATAGTCTTTCTTTTCTTCCTTGGTGAGAACATCATCTGCAGCCTCTTTCATGACAAAAATGCAGGCATTTACCTGGTATTCCAGTGGTTTGGGTTTTTTTCTGATAAACCTGAAACTGTCTAGAACTGCTCAAACTTTCTGATTCAATGAAGCCAACTTCCTACATTCCCACAGTCAAACTTCTCCTCTTTGCTGCAATGCACAGTTTCTTCCTGACTATGTCAACACTCTGGCAGCTTGAGGCTCCTCTTTCTCTTTCTCTTTTTCTCCTTTTCTTTTCTTTTCTTTTCTTTTCTTTTCTTTTCTAGAGAAAGGGATCAGGCCCACTTCTGACATCATGTGGTGTGAGGAGTACACACATGCAAATAATTTCCCAGGTTCACTCTCCTGATAGAAAAAGCTTACCCAGAGCTGAATGTACAGACATTTGATTGCTAAGGCCCTGAAGAGTTTAGAACTTAAAGTGTTACACTGTGCAGCTGGGGAGGGGATAGGGAGTCCTGTGAACACATCGCAGTGTACTCTGCAGGCTCCCTTAGTCTACCTAATGACAGATGGCAGCAGTGCATAGGGCAGCCCTGATCGTCTGCCCCAGACTGGTCATGGTCAGCTTCTGTTTCCCTGCATTGGAATGTGGGGATTGTGAAGGGGGTATGTTCTGTTCCTTGATGGAGTACCAGTATCCAGCAAGAAACATACTGTCTCCCTTGGGGGGCAGGGGAGAAGGGAGGAGCTGGAGGTCTATGTTCTCTCCTAAGAGAATCTATTGGCACGTACAGACATGCACTCTCCCAGGAGAAACTGACTTGGTACTGGTTTTACCCTCGTTGTTCCCAGGTTATTTTAATCCTGAGTAGCCATTTTTACTCTAGGAAGAAGCCTGTCCATCTGTACCCTTGTTGTTTCTCCTGGGAGATCAGAGATTTTCCCACGAGAAAATAAATGGGGCCAGAGATGCATGCAGCCATAGTATGGTTTACAATGTGGTTTCCTTTCCAGAGACTGTCCAACCTTTATTACAGTATACCTAGTACTGCCTGTTTGGTGGGTGTGGGGGACAAGGACACAGTGATAACTCTACAGCTACCATTTACAACTCAGTGAATTACAGATTTCAGATCAAGACCTACATTAGGATTTTTAATATCCCAAAATTCACTTATCCCTATCCAGTGTTTTACTTTGTACCCATTCCTATTGATATGCAATTTCAGAATAATGACTAAGGGATCCAGATCAAAATAGCTGATCTTTGAAAGCATACTGCTATACCATCTTCATGGGTCAAAGAGTAGGAAACAATTTTTCTATAAAAGAATTCTATATATTTTGCAAATATATTTAAACAATGAGGCACCTTTTCTTTTTCAACATAGTAATTCATCTCTCCAGAATGTAAGATGACAAAGAAGAAATACATGTTTTGACTGAGTGCAGGTTTAATTTTATACATTTAAGCAGGGTTTTCTGGTTCACAATACCAGTTGGGATAGAACAAATATTGCATTTTAAAGCTTTATGGAACTAATTTATAGTGTGGGGCAGGCATAGACTTGATCTCATGGCAGCAAAATGTTATGTTTCCATTTCAGCAATACTGCCTAACACAATAATATCAGGCCAGCGAATCTTAAATATAAGTTAAGCTAACATGATCCATTGCCTTATAAAGCAAGAGTACCCTGTGGAGTCATGCTGAATATGCCAAGTGATTTTTCAAAATTTAATCATCCTAAATGTCAGATAAAGGTGCTTTTGCTGTCATTCTTTAAAACCAGGGAAAATCCTGAATGTGCCTGCAAGTTATAGAGAAAAGCTGTTCAAAATAGCTATATTAAAGAATCAGTCAGTCATTTGTTAAATATAAGGAAATATTGAAATATTTTATTATAAAATAAGCAATTGTGTAATGTTTATATAAAGATTACCAGTTTTCATATCAGAATGGATTTTGCTCTTACTTTCTAAGATCAGTTTAACTTTAGATGCAGCTTTGACAATGATTATTTCACAATGCAGCATAACAGGTATCAATAGGGCTGTTCACTGAAGAAGGCTTTTTAAGAGTTTAAGATTTTTCAGAAAAAAGCCCAAGATGGTTGGATAGAAACAAAAACATAGGTTTGGTTAGATTTGAGAAGGTAAAATGAATACTTGGAAAAGTAAATTGTGGATCATTTAAAATGCATATTGGATTTGTTTCACTTAATTTATACAGATTGAATGTCATTATTAACAAATCAAAGTTCTCTAAACCATCTTCATAAAATTTGAGGGTAAAATGTAGCAAAAATGACAATGGGTGAGAAAGGGTTATAAACTTATCTAAAAAATGGAAAGTAACAGCATGGAAATGCTAGAGATGATAGGTGGCTAGCTTAACAGCTTGTTTAAAATGTGTGGCCCTGGCTTTGTATGTGAGCTATGGATAAATGTTTAAAGAACTAAATCCTACTTAGGGCCATCATTTCTCTTTCATATGTACACAGGTACATTCCTCTAAAGATACCAGGCCAGGAAGATAAATAGCAAATATGCTTCTCTAATGTCACATATAAAATAGTTCCACATTTGCTTTTCAGACACTATCAAATGAAACAAGACTTGTATGAATGGAAGATAAGTTAGAACATGCCACAGTTCATTTTAAAAGTAAACTGAGAAACAAAACAAAATTATTTAGCATTAAAACAGAAGTGCTGGGTGCATCTATACAATGTACATGGCGATGTAGTGTCTGTGGGCACTAACTGTGATTCCACTGCTACTGTGCGGAACCAATGAACTACTGTGCAATAGCTCATTGATACTGCGCAGTAGGGGTGACAATGACCCATGTGCTCACAGGAATTCATAGTATCAGTGGGGTCTGCACAGGCATTTAGTACTTGTTAAAACAATTATTAAATGACTGTGCAGCACGAACTCCTCAGTCAGGGGCATGTGGAGATGTGCCCAGTATGAAATGAAATTATTATTACATTTGCAACTTGACTTGAAATATACCAATTCAAGGAAGAAATGCATGCATGAGACAATACTACTAGAAATCAAAGCGCTTTAAAGTTGTGATGGAAAACAATACATAGAAAACATAATTATAATTCGTGCATCGCATATGCTATATGACACTCAGGAAGAATAGTAAAAACCTAAGAGTGGCACCAAACTGGGTCTAACTACTGGAAGATGCATGGAATTCTTTTTTTTAACATTATTCTAAGTATAGACACCTCAGGAAAGAGGTACTTCTGGAAATTATGATGTCTCTATTAAATCAATATTTCCAGGGAGAAGAACGTCTTACTGTATTCTAGGAATGACAAGAAGAAACTGATTGAGATTTAATTAGCCTGCTATAAACAGACTTATGACTGTATAAAACCGGCATGTTGCAAATCCGTGTCTCAGAGCCTAGTCCAAACACCTCTTAAATGAATGGAAACATTCCCATTGATTTCAGTGGGTTCCGATTCTGGCCAAAGGTATCTTTCCCATGCCCATGAAATAAAAATGTTGCAAAATCTTGCTTCAATATTGGTGATATCACCACATTTTCACAGAAAAAATTAAATATCTACTTTTCCTTTACTTATTTCAGACTATAAAATTCAGAGGCCTTTTTCTCAACTAAGTCTTGTCATATATGTTTAAGTTTGCTATCTTTGTAATTCAAGACTAAGTTGAACATGGAGATGACACAACCAAGGGCAACAGCAGTTAATAACTGGCAATACTCCATCATTTCCCAATGTGACAATGTACTTTTTCTTCTACAAAAACACTATGTTTCCTGTAAGCATGGTGCAGTCAGGCTTTCTGGGAATAAGGTTTTATTGTTTTTATAGCAAATCATTGCCTAGTTAAATCTTTTTTTATTATTATTCTTTTCTTCAAATGGCATAAATGGTGCTCATGACAAGGACTAAAGCAGGGTTATAAATGTGTGAAGACTAACATCTCTTGTCAGTGAAACTCAACCACAAGGCAAGAGGCCTCTAGTGAACAGCTAATGAAAGCACTGCCATAATTCACAATCACTACAGTGAGGCCTGCAAAGGCTGAGTAAGATGTAAAAGGCAGCTTTGGAAACTTTGTGTTATACACTCTAGACAATAATCTTTTACTTGTCATAAAAAAAAAGATTCCCACCTGTCTAAAGAACAGCCACAGGAGTGACCATTTATTCATATTTATTATTTCATATAACTGCAGCTATGTAACACAGGGCGGTTTTGAAGCATTCTAGCCAAACATCCATCACTTGAACAGCCCTAGGTTTTCCTTATCCAACTCATGACAGAAACAACTTCCCCCAGAGCACAGAGGAAATATTTTTTTTTTAAATACACTGTGTCTGCTATCCTATGTATTTAAGATACTTAATCCACTCAATCAAGTAGCTTGACTAATGTAGGCATGTAACAGCCAGTATACGCAAATAGTTACTGATTTAAAATACACATTCAGCACAGCAGTTAAAGATGCCAATTCAAAGAGTAATGTAACTGGGGTGGGAAAAGGAGGGAGGGAGAGGAGGGAGGAACCAGGGAAGCAGGCCTGGGCACTGCCTTTGTGGGGTGGAGTCACAAAAGCAGCAGTCATTACATTAGCACAGCAGGAGGCTCATGTGTTGTGGCTGCCCTGCTACACCTCTGGACTTATTAACTTCTTTGGAGTATTATATGTACTGAGTTGGAAAGCAAAACATTCATCAGCAGCCTATGGCATATATGTAAGTATTACTTTTCTTTAGCAAATCCCTGACAAGCAAGGGAAAACACGCTGAGCTCCTGCTTGGAAAATATTTGATAGGACTATAATGCTGTTAGCAAATAAATAATTGTCCCATAAGTCCAAATCTTGGCTTCTCACTCTATAAGGCATCTTGATCTTTTGAAGTGGAGTTCAGTTATTTGTTGAACAAAAATAACAAAAATTGCTAATCCTATTTCAAAGTATAAGAAGAAAAAAGACTGATTACCATATTTGGGGTCAGGAGGGAATTTTATCACACAATCAGATTGCTATGGTCTGTGGGAGTTTTTATCTTTCTCTGTAGTGAAAACATGGCCCTCTCCCTTGGAAATCTCATGCATTTATTAACAACCTTCGCAGCAACAGGATATTGAGGTTCCCCTGCTTCACCTATCACAAACTAGGGCTAGGAACAGACTTTACACATACATTGATTTAAGTGATCAGAAACTGGTTTAAACCTGTAACAGAACATAAGTTCAGTGCACACAAGTCAGTTTTAAATGGCTAACAATGGTTTAAGATAAACCTGGTTGAATGTAGTATCAGACTTAACTGATTTGGGTCAAACCGATTTATGTCCCAGATCTAATCCTGGTTTAAGTTAAACCAGAGTCCCTCGGCATCCCATATGCTTTGGAGCCCTGGTCTGGGTTCTCTGCTCCAGAGAACAGGCTAGCCCTGCCCCTCTGTTCCCTAGCCAGAGCTCCGGGGGAGGCTGCAGGTATAGCAGGGTCTGTCTGGCTTCCCTTGCTGCTCACTGCTCAAGCAGGGATTCCCCACTCCCTCCCTTCTTCCCATCTTCCACAGCATGGACCCCAGCCCCACAGACCCTAGGCATGTGGTATTCTAGCTAATACTGAGAGGTGTTTGTGTGTGTGTCTCCAGTTTCACTGGGTGTGACAACTGTAGGTGTTGTAGGGCTTGCTGCCACTGCCCTAAGCTCATTTGCCTATAGGTGGTGACACGGTGGACCTTGGCTTCAGATCACCTGGTCTGCCAGGAAGTTGGTCTTATGTTTCTTTCCTGCCATGACTTTGATGATATTATAGTGCTAGGAGGCAATGTCCAAGGTGATCCTACCCAGTCTCAATCCCTGTTTACTTCTGTGGGGCTCAAACATCTCCTTTACCCTACCCTAGCCTCTCCAGATGGTACTCGTAGTTCTTTGCAGCCAGATCTTAATGCTGCCTGTTGGTCTATTAGTCTGCCTTCAGCCACCAGGGTGACCATCAACTTTGGTTAGGTGCACACCCTTCCTGCGCTGACCTTGGCCTGCTCTCACATATCCAAAAAAAAAGAGAAAAGCAAAACCCAACTGCTTTCAGTCTCTTTGTTAGACTCAGTCCATGTCCCCTTCACCAGGGGTCAAGCTCTCATGTTCCGATCACAACAAAAAGAAATCAGTTAGTCCAGTCACTGCTCTGTACAGGCCTGTCCTAGTTTACTCATGAGCATTCACAGTCCCAACGGGATCTCTCCTGTGTGGTGCAAAACTCTAACCTGAAAACAGCAATTCTTCTGGCCTCTCCCCCAGATCCTCAGCTGTCACTCCACTGCAGAGATTATCAGAAGCCTTATGTGTGCAGCCCTCTGCCTGCCTCCTTGTCAGGGTCACACCCACAGCATTTCTCCAGCAAGTTTTGCAACACTTATCTGCTGGGACACTCAGCTGCTCCTCTCTCTGCAGCTTGCAGGGAATCAACCCCACTCTGCCCCTCTCCAGGGCCAGAAATACCTCTGAGCAGCCTCCCTCCTCCAATCCAGAATGAGATGCTGTACCGGAAGTGTGGTGATTGTTTCTCTTCCCTTCTGGTCTCCAGCTGCAGCCCCACCAGCCCTCCATGCTGTAAATGTTGCTTGCTTTCACTTTCCCTGTCTGTTGCTGCCAGCTGCTTTTTTTCTCCTAACCTCCCCTGCCCAACATGTAAGGCACCTTGGGGCTTTTGTTTACTCTCTCACACTCCTTCACACTGGGACAGGCAGACAGAACAGCATCCACTTAGGGTTTTTTGGAGCTAATCAACAGGTCAGCTGGTAATGTCCCTCCATTCCTTCCTTGGAAAAAGCTGTTTAAGAAGAGCTTGAACTAAGGATAGAGACTTTCATTTTGTTGATGGGCTGATATAAACTGTCATCAGCTCCTTCCTGGCTCCCTCACCTGTCAGTTTTGCTACAGACAGTATGAAGAAGCAGGGAGAGGCAGACTGAAAAGCCCCATATCATCAACAGATGCATGAACTGCACCTCCTTCTCCCAACCCCACTTTGCCTCAGAGTGCTAGCCCAGGGCTGGGGGCTAGCAACACTCCTGCCCTTTGAGCAGCAAGCAGGGAAAAGCCTGGGATGGTGTAGGCAAGCGTGGAGATTTACACCCCTCCCTAACCAGAGTGTCCTGCTAGGGCCTGGCCTCAGTACTATGGAAGGGAAGGGAACACTGATCTAGCACCCCTGCCAGCTTCTAGCCTGAGCCACTGCAGGCATGTGCTTGTATTTCTTCAGCCCAGAAGGAATGTTTATGCAATTTCAGTTTGATTCAACCTAGGCAGGTTAGACTAACCTGCAAAGACTGAATCAATTCAGGCTCCGGCTTTTTTTGAATGCCTGTCCCCAAACCAGGTGTCATGTCTTGTAATTCTGTCCAAGTTGACGGTGTAGGCTTGCTAGTAGATTAGATAATGGATTTGTATAGTATGGTTTGGATATGGTTGATTCTGCCTCAGACAGGGGATTAGACAAGATGACATCTGGAGATCCCTTCTAGCCATCCTTCTCTATGATTCTCTATGATACTAATTTTGTAAAAGTTCTTGTAGTAAGCATGAACAATGAGGATATGTTTTGTAGAGTCTGTGCGTGAGAAAGAAAGAGGTACTTCCCAAGATGAATAGTTTTATGAATGTTATAGAATATTCAGGCAGCTGTAAGAGGCAGAGAAGAAAAAAATATATATCCTTTAGCTCCTGTTGTTTTTTACTGCTTTTTTGGGTTGGGAAGAGCTAACAATGAGGTTGGAAACCTTTCCCTCTCCCCACATCGTTGTCTTTTTTGATGATTCACAGATGTATTCACAGATGTATTAAAATGTTCCAAATATAGACACTCCAAACCTTGGGGGCTCAGGAAGTAAAGAAGTTCTTCCTTATATCCTGCCTGAATCGGTCGTGGTGGAGTTTGTGACTGTTCAACCTTGTCATCCCTTGGGGTGCTCTAATGAACAGACATTCCCCCAGATCCTGGTGAACACCTCCGATAAACTTATAGGTGGCCAACAGATCACCCTTAAGCCTGCGCTTTTCCAGGCTGAAGCGTCCCATAGCTCTCAGCCTCTCATCATAAGGTCTGTTTTCCTGACCTCCGATCATGTGCGTGGTTCTCCTCTGCACACTCTCAAGCTTCTCCACATCCTTTTTGAATTGTGGACCCCAAAACTGGACGCAGTACTCCAGCTGTGGCCTCACCAAGGCTGAGTACAATGGGAGAATGACATCCCGGGATTTGCTTGAGAAGCATCTATGGATGCAAGCCAGCATTTTGCTCACTTTACTAGCCACAGCATCATATTGAAGTCTCATGTTCATTTTGTGGTCAATCATGACCCACCACGTCCCTTTCATCTGTAGTGATAACCAGCATAGCACTGCCGAGCCTATAAGCATGCTGCAGGTCTTTCCTCTCAAGGTGGAGAACCTTGCATTTTTCAGTGTTAAGCACCATCAGGTTCTCATCTGCCAATTTCATGAGCCTGTCAAGATTTGCCTGGATCACCCTTCTGGCCTCAGGTGTGGATGCTTTACCCCAGAGTTTGGTGTCGTCAGCAAACTTGGCCAGTCCGCTTCTGACACCAATGTCTACATCACTGATGAAGATGTTAAAAAAGTATAGACCCTAGGACAGAGCCTTGAGGGACACCTCTGGTCACCATGCACCACAACAATTGACTTCCATCAACCACCACCCTCTGGGTCCTACCATGGAGCCAATTCTCCAGCCAGTGAATCGTGGTGAGGTCAAGGCCGCAGTTAGCCAGTTTTGCCAAGAGGTGATAATGGGATACCAGATAGAAGGCTTTTTTAAAGTCAAGATATATGACATCAATCTCTTCACCCTTGTTCAGGTGTTAGGTCACCTGGTTGTAAAAGGAGATAAGATTGGTCAAGCAAGACCTACCCGCAACAAACCCGTACTGGGTATCCCTCAGGATATTGCTGTCAGCTAGTCTGTTAAGGATGGCCTCTTTTATAATCTTTTCCAAGATCTTCCCCAGGATAGAGGTCAGGCTGATGGGCCTGTAGTTTGCTGGCTCTACTTTCCTCCCTTTCTTGAAGGTAGCAGCCCATGGGTTTTTTTGACCCCCAGGAGATCCTGGGAGTCAAAAAAACCCACATAAAAAAGGCAGAGCAGGGAAGTGCATACAGGGACAGCACATGGCACCCAAAACCAGAGTCTGGCAAGCTGGAGGCACACTCCAGTTACCGGCCAGGCTTCAAGCAGCAGAATCACTGTTTCTGCAGCCTCAGGAAGCCCCCAGGAGGCCCCCAGGATCCCAGGTAAGGCTTCTGGGGATAGCCCAGTGCTGACCCCAGCCTTCCCCTATCCCACCCAGGTTAACCTGCCATGTGCCAAAGGGTGTGTGGCACAGGCATTCTTCAGGAACAAGTAGCAGCAGCACAAGGTATGCTACTGCTTCTTGAACCTGGGGAAAAAAAAAAAAAACCAATATGCTCGTGTGGATGTGGTCTATAAGTTTGTATTTAAAGACTGTCATAAAAAAGGAATAGCAAAGAGGAGACAGTGATACATAAGGACACTGGCACATTTGTATTGATGCACTAGATATGGGAAAAAAGCAAGTTGTAGCAAAATAGGTACTCTGAACAAAGACAGCTTTTTAGTTTGTGTACCATCTAGTAAAGAATTGACCTGGTCTATGAGTGGTGTTCCATAGTATAAATGAATAATAATAGACAAAGAATCAACCAAGAAGAAGGCAAAGAGAGGATACTGAGAAAGACCTCAGAGCTCTTAAAATGAATTACAAGCATAGGAAAAATATGTCCTTAAGAAAAGGGGAAGGGAGAGCAAATGGTGAGAATGACTAAGGACCTCTTACGTTCGAAGAGAAGCAACGATACAATTACAAAGTGCACGTAGAGGGGAATAATGTAATATGACCAGTGAGTGCTACTTTCTAAAAACAGGTGAAAGTAGGTGTATAGAATGATATGGCAGGGAAGGTAGGAGCATAGGAGTAATGGATTGAATATAATGTGTAACTGGAAGCTTGGGACCATAGTGAAATGTTCATAAATTGTCATTTGTGACTGTCTCAAATCACAATCTTTTGTGATTGTGCCCCTAGGGCGCATTCACACATGCAAGCACATGTGCTTGCAGCAGCTCAAATAGAAGCTGTGCAAATTTGAGCTGGGGCTTTTTGCTTCAGCCCATGTGCTCAGACATGCACTTTGTTGTGGAGCAAATTGTGCCACTTGGGGCAAAATAACCCTGTCTGGCTTCTCCTGGATCTGCAGCCAGGTGCAGCTAGAGCCCAGGGCCAGCACCTGTGCTGTCCCCAGCAGTATAAAAAGCTGCTCAGGCAAGTAGCTCAGGGCTACTAGCTGTCAGGAGCTTCTGGGTCCCAGTCAATTGTTACCTGGGGACGCTACCCCTTGTGCCAGCTGGACTGCTGAAGCAGCCTTGAGAGTTCCCTGCACCCTCTACCCACTACAGCAGTCTGGCAGTGGGGGCTGCTGCCTGGCTGTG
>NW_005842357.1:1193095-1193842 GCF_000455745.1 Alligator sinensis
TTGTCTCAGTTTCCTGAACATGTACTAATCTGTGAGTGTGCCACAGCCAACTGGGTCCAAGGTGCCAGCTCTGAGCAGGCCGGGTCCTGCCACTGGCCTCTGTAGCAGGAATTCTGGTGTTCCCTATTGGAAAACTGAAAAATCCCTGATAAAAAAATCCCAAAGTCACTCTGTATAATACCCCCAAATCCATGTTCCTCCACAAGTAAAACAAAAGACCACTATAAAGAGAGAGAGTGAGGCAGAGACAGCAATCAGTTGGACAATGTTTTATTGATATATCTTACAGTATTAAAGCAAGTCTCTTATCATAATAAAAAAGTGAACTCTAAATACATGTTTCATGAATCCATGTTTTGGTGTACTCCCACAGGGCGATGGCCCCCACACAAGGGGTTTGAACCCCCAACAGGGGATTCAGCCCCTCAACAAGAGTTTCAGCCTCCACACAAGGGGTAGGCCCTCCCAAGATCAGGTTTGGCCCCCCAACAGGGGATTCAACCCCCAAAGAAGGGAATCAGCCGTCCAACAGGGGGTTTGGCACTCTCACAAGGGGTATAGCCCCCCCACCAGGGGTTTCAATCCCCACCCAAGGGGTATGACCCCCCAACAGGGGCCAAATGGCACCCACAGGGGCTACCACCCCCTTGCAAGGACCACATGCCCCACCCCAGCCCTCCAATTGCTGCCCCACCTGGCCCCATCCCCCACCAGTTGCCGCAGCCCCCCCAATGGTTGCCTCCCCCA
>NW_005842357.1:1194324-1205259 GCF_000455745.1 Alligator sinensis
AGATGGGGCTTTTGGGGGTCCCCCCCATGGTCCCCTCCCCCCTCCCCCAGCCCACTCAACCCCTTACTCGCTGGCACTGGAGCCCTGGTGCTGAAACATGTGGCCTGGCCAGCCGTGTGTTTCAGCACCAGGGCGAGGCCCAACCATAGAGATGCTTTGGCAGCTGGAGAATCTCTGTGGAGGATGCAGCCTTCAGTTGCCTCAGGACCATGCCCTGCCCCGCTTTTTTTTAAATCAATTGTTTTAGACCCCTGGATATCCAGGGGTTTAATTTTCTTCCTGTGCTGCAAGTTTTCAGTGCGGGGAACATTTTTTTTTCCCCACACATGCCTATTGCCATGCCTCAAAGGGGTTTGAGGTGGGGCAAAAGGCAAATGTGTATTTGTGTGGATACACCCCTAGGATGCCTTGAAATCTTTTCAAGGGTGCTGTGGGGTGCCATGCAATGTTAACCTTGTTAGATATGCAAACTTGATTTACAAGATAAACCCAGAGATTTCAAATAGGAATCCAAAATGTCAAAAACATTCTGCCTTGTAGTCTTTCTGAGTTCTCTGCAACAGAAGAATTGCTTTATATTTCTGTAGTCAAGAAACAAGTGAAAACTAAGAGCTGGAATTTTCTGAGGGATGCCTTGAGTCCAAAAAGATTGCAAACCATTGAAGTGGATACAATTGCTGGCAGTGACACTTTCTTTTACATGCTGGGTTTATTGCTAGACAAAAGGAGGAGCTCCATTATGAGGGTGAATACCATCTTTGACCCTTCAAACCTCTAAATGCTATAATTGAAGTGAAATTCACAAAAATTCTAATATGCTCTATTTCTATTTTTTGGTTATCATTCATTGTTGCTAACTGATCCTGCTGCAGCATTTGCACATATCATGAATATAATCTATAAACAAGTTTCTTTGCAACGACCGTCGGTTGGTTTCAGTGCAGATTCTGCAGGTTTTTCCACCTGCTTGCTTTTTAACACAGAAAAAACATTGCTGTTCTCCACATAGCAGTCATCTTACAGAAGTATTCCTAACAAAATAGCATGTAAAAGGTTGAAGCATTGTTGATAGGGCCCTGCATTGCTTCTGTTTAAAAGTATTTTTAAGCATTTCTATCTGTAAGTACAGATATTGCACTTGTAATTCCAATAGGTGTCTGCATCAAATGATGAGAACATGAATGAGAATATGAATTTAGGTTCCTAGCATTAGATAACCAGGTTTGAAAACTTTGACCACAACACCTAAAATCTGTGAACCCAGAAATAAAATGTTCACAGGATTCTTGATCATAATTGCTTGCAATTCATTTATGTGTATAAACAGTGGTTCCAGCAGTAGAAAAGGGGGCTTATTTATAAATGTACAAAAAGATGTGGCATGACTGATGTCTTGTTGAAAATAACTGGTTCATTATCTTGAATTATAGCAGCCTGTTTAGATCATAAAGATCAAAAAAAGAGGAGACAAAGTTTGGATGCACATCATTTTAGTAGACAGCCAGCTGAACACTGCAGGTATTAAGCTAACGGTAGTTATTCCTTTTTGCAAAACTGGCATACACTGGAGTAGTCCAATTAGGGCCTTAAAACAAATAATGAAGAAAAAATCATATAATCAGATGGAGACACTCAGAAAAACAGGAAATGAAGCAGAGAAATGAACATCAAGGAAGATTAAATCAGAAGAGGCAATATAGAGTTATAGATGTTCCATATAGACAAAATTGTATGAATTTTACTTAGTAGTCTATCATGTGACCATCCTGAATAGATTTTTCTTTATACTATAGTTAAGTGTGGCCCAGGTATTAGGGGTCAGATGGTCATTCTATAACTGAGGTTGCAATAAGTTTACATTTTAAGCCGAATTTTGGATGTTGCTATAAAATCTACAAAAAAATATCAAACTCTGACTATCAAAACAGAGGAAGTACTTAGAAAACAAGTCATGTCAAATTTGGCTGTCACTTAGGAGGTAGAAGGATACCAGCAAGCACAATCAAAAATCTGTTAATTCTATGAAAAAAAGGCAAACCGACCAATGTATGGTACAGCATTTTTTTTAAAGTGATTCATGCAAAGGATGGCATATCATAAGAAGATCTAGATAACTCACAGCACAAGTTGGAACAATTTTCAAGCAAATACATCATTGTATAAAATATATGGAGGAATGCTGATTTTCCATCTCATGATTTCAATACGAATGTAGCCAGTTTGTTCACATTTCCAAAAAATGCAATATAAGTTGCTTGAAAAATCATGCAAGACAAACACATTTCAATACAAAGGTTCCATGAAACAAAGGGTGTCTTTATACATGCTCTGGGGCTGAGGAGGAAGGGGCAAGAATTTTAATTAGTGTGGCTGTCAGGAGCCATTCAAATTAAAAAGCCTACAGTGTCTTGTATATTCAGCATTCCATGCTTCAAAATGGTGAAGGGGCTGTTTTAAGTAAAGCTAGTTCAACAAGCTTTAGTTTTAGTTAAAGCTTTAATCAAACATCCCTGTCACCATTTTGAAATTCAGAGATGATGAATACACTTGATGGCAAGGCTGCCAGAGTGTTCTAATTAGAACACTCCAGCAGACTCGATTAATTGAGTCACTAATTAGAACACATTGGCGCAGGCATCAGGCACATGTATAGGTGGCCAAAGAGTCTCGAATTCACTTCTGCAGTATCTGTATTGAAAACCTGATCCCAGAAAAAGTAAAAATCATGAAGTCATAAATGGCACTTTATTTGACCCACTAAAGATCAGTAACATATACTTTGAAAAATAGCTACTATTCATCTCCAAGATACTGCTCCTTCAGGCCTCAACATCCATAGTCAGCAGCAACAGCTACCTGATACTACTTTGCTACCTCCAGAAAGAGGGAGTCAGTACTCAGGAACTGCTCACTGTGCTTGTATAAAAGCAAGAAGAAACTTTGAGCCTACTTAGGCCCTGTTGTACTAATCTTCAAGTCAGTTGCACCATGAAAGGTAGAAGGAAGCAAGAAAAAACCTGAAGAAAGGACAGAAGGCATTGAAAAAGGAAAAACTGAAGAAGATGCAAAGGGGAGAAAAAGAGAGTGATAAGGGAAGACATAAAAGCAACTAATTGGGGGGATCTACATGTGTGCTTTACTGCAAAAGTGAGTAATTAGCTCTGCAGTAAAGCATCACTGTCTATACATGTGGCACTATTAGGCTGGAGTAAACTAATTAACTCCGCTCTAGGATAGAACTGCCTGACACACATACTAACCTATGGTAGAGTTATTTATTCCACCACCAAACACATATAGATGGTAACTGGTGTTGGCTGGGTCATGAGGGTGCTACAACGTGGGGGCTGCCTGCTGGTTAGCCCCAGATGGTAACACCCTGGTGCCCCAGCCAGCCCTTCCTCAGCATGTTGAGCCAGGATGGAGCAGCTCCAGGCTGGCAGGCTGACCCCCTGCACCCCCTGCCAGCCAGGGCTGTGCTGCCCTGGCTCAATGTGCTGTAGACCTGGGTGTACTCATAAATGTTGTGCCCAGGACCAAAAACTCTGGTATGAACTGCACTGGAATTTTTTTCAGATACATTGATTACACATGTAGATGCACCCACATGCACTGGCATTTATACCTCCTAAATTTCTCCAAGACTTGGAAGCCTCAAAATGAAATCAGGCTTATTTTTGGACTGATACATCCTATCATACCTCTTCCTTTGGCATATGGGTCTGCTGTTGCTATATAGATAGAACAAAATGGAAAGTAGGTAATCATCAAGCCATATAGTGGTAGTCTGTAGGTTGGTGCACATATAATGTCCAGTAACCCTAAATTCCAAGTTAGGAAAATGGTAAGCTGGATCTGCTGCTTCCATTATCAAATGACATCCTATGACGTATGTTTATGACAGCCAGGGGAAAAGCTGAGAGGTGAAAGTGCAGTGGTGCAGTTGCACCCTCCTTTGATTCCTGATTCACCCAAAGTATAAAACCAACTGTCTGGAAGTGGTAGCAACATTTCTATTCAGCCAGTAATGATGGAGTCACCTCGTGGATTATTATGACCTACCTGATTTTTTTCCTGAACTCTTATTCCACAGGTGTTAAACACCATCTCTCAATTCTAAATGTTCTTAGTGTTCTACTACTCAAGCTATCCTTTCTTCTGCAATTCTGCTCTTTGCTAGTTGGTCCTGGTAATGTAGCTCCAATTTAGCAGCCCTGCAAATTATTTTTAATTCTAGCTAAAAATAACAGCTCAGGTGTAGAAACATCAACTCAAGTGAACAATTAATTCAGATATGGAAATAACTTTCACTGAATTATTGGTTGCACTGTCAGGATGCTTAAGAAAGCTGATTTGTTTTATGAATTTGAAAGAGATATACATTAAACTGAATAATATATCCTTAGGCCCTTAGCATATTAGTAAAGCTTATGGGTTCTTTTACCTTGCAAAATATATGCATTGAGAAAAATATGTGATCATGCACAGCACAATTGACACCCCCCCTGCTTTTCAGAATCCTAAATCTGCCCAGTATGGCAGCCATAGTGGTTCCTGTCAGGATCAACCAGGCCATAGTCAATGACTTAACAAGTTACTATAGGCAGGCTGTGTGTCACACCATGTACACACTGCAGTCCAAGTCATCAAGCCAAGGTTTGAGGTGGTATCATAGCCAGGGTAGATGGAAGATCAGAGCTGGGAGGTTCAAACAAGGCAGAAGCAGGGCCTGTGGCAAGGCTGGGATCAGGCATGAGCCAAGCAGAGGTCCAGAAGCACACCTAAGAGTATACCTCCACAGAAAGTAGGAGGGGTTTTATGGGGCTCATGGTTTCCATAGGTTCCACCTGGTCATTTAAATCACCATAGGAGGGACCAGGAGGGAGTGGTGTGCTGCAGACTTTGCCTCTGCCTGCTGGCTTCACTGCTTTGGGTTCAAATCCCTGTGGTCCTAACAGTTCTGGGCTTTGGGTTGTATTACATAGCCTGGAATACATTGCTTTTAGGAAGCTACCCATTTTCTCAGGTTGCTACCCTTTGTTCACTGAATTAGTTCTTAGATTCCTTGCTTCCCCACATAAGCAGAGGTTAGGCAATATTCACGTAATGACAAGAAAAAATATAGAAAGAATGATATCTGATAGCAGTAAAACAGTTACAATTTTATCTAATCTATTTTTCCCTGGGAACAACGCTAGGTGAGATAACAGTTGATCCCCAAATCTTCTGAATAAAAACCAAAAATTATTTTCATTTCCTGTGAAGTCTTCCCACAGTCATAGCTGAAGTGGGACAGAAGTTAGGACAGCAATGGCAACAGGTGAGTCTGCCTTTCTTGTACCCAGAGACATAAGTAGAGAGGGTGAGGAGGGAATGGGAAGGGCAGGGAGATGCTACTGAACACATTTCATGGAAATGGGGAGGAAGAAGGTGCAGAGAGTATGGAGGGAAGATTCTTACCTGATTTGGGGACTTAAGTCCTTGACTTCTATTCCTCCTGCTTGGGCTGCCTGCCCCAGTGGGAAGCTGGAAGCCTGGGAGCACTTTTTAATATCCTTGATTTATTTATGTAAGGAACACATTAGAGGCCTCAGTCTTGCATATATATTGGATTACATAAAATCAGAACAGCATGTTTTTGTTTTAAATATGTAACTAAAATAATAGAAATTCTGAGTTAAGATGCAGAAGTGTGACTAAAGCACAGAGCATCAAAGCCTGTTTCTTAGTGGCTGTAGAGTGAATTTTTGAAGATACGGTAATTAACTTCATCAGGAAAGAAAAGGAAGTAATCAACATGTCCAGTTAAACCAGTAATGAGATCAAATTAAGCAGAGTACAAGGCCTGAAAGGAAACATAATAAACAAAGACCTTAAATTACATAATCCAAATAAACTACACATAGCTTAATCTTAAAATGTTAGTAGGAATGATTGATGTAGCTAAATGTAGTAGATGTAGTTTAGCTTATAATTAGGGTTGCACCAATAGAGATTTTTCAGGCCCATACGATAGCCGATTTTTAAGGAGACATATCGGCTAATACCAATCCAATTTCTGATACACAGCTCTTCAGCTTGAAGAGCTGCATCCAGCTGGTAAGTCTGGTATGGTGAAAGGGGAGGGGGGAGGGAAGGGGCATGGTGGGGGAGATCAAGGCCCCTGCATTGAGGAAGGGAATGAGGCTGGGGCTAGGGCAGGTGCTGCCTAACTGAGGTGGGGAGGGGTGTGGGACAGAGCTGCAAGTGGCTCATCCGAGGGACAGGGGGGCATGTGCCCCCAAGTCTGTGGGCACAGGGTGGGCTGCAGCTGTGGGCTGGGACTGGGGCCAGGGCCAGGGCAAGTGCAGGAAAGAGACACAGGTTGTTCAGGGGATATGGGAAAGGAGTGGGGTGGTGCCTGCTTCTGCACACAGCTTGTCCAGTGCTCATCTGGTGGCTCCCACTGCTCCTCCCACCACTTGTCTGGGAAGGCATGGGATGGCATGTGCCCCCAGATCTATGTGGGGTGGGGCAGGGGTGGGTTGAGGCCAGGGCTGCACTGGGATCTTTGCAGCCGGGCATATCCAGGAACACCCTCCCCCACAATGCCCTCCTGAACAAACGGTGGAAGTAGCGGTGGAAGCAGCCACATGAAAAGGCAAGCACTAGATGAGCCACGTGCAGCAGTGGGAGCCACCCCCCTCCCTTCCTGTGTCCCCCAGGCAAGCCACAGCTATGTCCCATGCCCACCCCACCCTGGTTGAGCAATGCCTTTGCCAGCCCCTGCCACAGCCCCAACTCCAACCCCAACCCCATACACTCCTTCACCACAGGGGCTTTGATCTGCCCCCCCCACACCCCTTTCCTCTCCCCTTCCCTCCCTCATCCCCTCCCACCACACCAGAGTTACCAGCTGGAGGCAGATCTCCATGCTGCTGGCTCTGCTTCTCACTGCCTACGTGCTGTGCTGCAGCTGTACGCATGAATGGGCATTTATCAGACAAATTATCAGGCTGTGGCCATCAGGCCTTGAACACCCAGTCACGAATGGCTTTACCTCGTATGGTGTGTGATATTCTCCTCGCCCACTCTAATTGTTGCCCAAATAGTTGCTCCCTCCCGAGGTGGTTTGCCTGTATCTCTCCTGCCATGAATTTGAGTATTCCCAGTGGGGGCTACCTCCTTAGGGTCACTCGGTAGGGTGTAGTCTGCTTGGTGGTCACATACAGGGCTTCGCCACCCCTACACCCCAACCTTACTCTGCCTTGCCAGTTGTATGGACCGCATCGCTTCCTCTGTGGTGGAGTCAAGGATTCCAGGCTAATCCCTGGTCAGGATCTTTTCTTCTGTACTGACCTAAATAATCTCTGTGTGGTTAATGACTATTATGGCCTCCTGGCCTATATCAAAAGTGGATTCCTAAGATACCAGGGTATCTGAGTCCCCTTTTCCTTTACTTCTCAACCCCTTGATTCAGGGAAACATAAAAGAAACATCACAACCCTGTTGCTACCCAGGGCTTTAAGCTCTTTCTCTTTTCCTTATCCTGTCCGCCCCTACTCTCAACGCCTTCACTCAGGGAAACAAAATTAAACTTGCAACAGAAAAGGGTCTAGCTTGGTATCATACCAGGACTCCTGGTAGTCCCCTCTCTGTGTCTCTGGGGTCCTCACTCCCTCAAGGTTCCCCCTCCTAGGTACAGCTCCCAAGTTATTCCCCGCCATCTCCTCCCTCTGGACTGGCCTGAACAGGGTGTCTCAGGTCCTCCCCACCCGTCTCTATTCTTCTTCTGGCTTCAGGGCCACCACCCTGCTCTTCCAACTTCCTCCCTGTGGCTCATCTTGAAGCCTTCCCCACGGGGTTGTCTTGTCCTCCTCCCCACCATTCTCTCTGATTCCCACCTGATATTCTGTAGCTTGCCACGGGCTCATCCCTCCTTTCTTTGTTCGTGATGCCTCTGCAGTCTGCAGAGACTGTTTTTAATTCTTCTAAATAGCTACCGGCGTGTTCCCCACCATTGCCTCTTCAGGAGCCTCCTCTGGCTCCCTTTCTGAGGCTTCATGCCTCCTGGGCCTCTCTGCGTGTGCGTTAGTCTCCCGCACACTTCTCCAGGCCTCTTCTCCCTCCCTCTCGCTGCTGGTCACCATCTTCATCTCTGCTGGCTGGCGTTTGTTGATGATGTCACACGCCAGTCTTAATTGAATAAAGATGCGACTGACAAGCCGCGCAGGATCCCCTCCTTGCTCCTGTTCCATTGTTGCTCTCGCTGCCGGTAAGTGTTTTTTCTTTATTTCATTTCCTTGCTTTATGGTGCCCCCTTCTTGCTCTTCCCTGTGACACAGGTGTATTGGGCCAATTTCTGAGACAGAAAATTTTCTTTATATCAGTGCCGACCCAATATCAGACTAATGTATCAGTGCACCTCTACTTATAATAGATGTTCTGTATTAGTTTTATTATATAAGCATAAAGAACAAAGCTGCCTTATCCATAAAGGCTATTAAGCAAGGTGAAAATAAAAACAGAATGGTGACAAACAACATTTCATGATGGAGAAGGAAGGAGATAAGGAATCCTTCCCTCTAAAACTGTTACTTCAACAAAAATGTACATCCCAACTCATTGACACCTTCCATGTCCACAGGAGAAATAGTTCAGCCTAGTTCCAAAAGTTTCAGTGAGATAAAGAAATTTGAAAATATCCAGTCAAAGTGTGAACAGATACAAATTGGTAATGATCTGTGGTCGTAAACATGGGGAATTTGGTGAGTTTGGAGAATGGAAGGATCTGAGGAACTGAAGAGAAAAAAATCGTTGATTTAAGATTCTGAACTACCCCTATCATCCCATGCATGTTTTTGCATTCCCATTACCTGGTCAGAATGCGAGTTAAACTTATGTTAGTTTTCCAATAAAGTGATTCTCTTGGGAAGAGACAAGCATGATATGCTCTCTTTTAATTCCTAGGCCCATTCAACAAAATAACCCCCCTTTGTCCTAATTTTGGTATTGAAGGCTTCCCTTCAACAATAAAGCAACTGGAAAGTCAGTATGATTAAACGAACTCGAACCTTGCTGACTAGTAAAAAAAATATTCCATGAAAACAGTGAAGTTTTCCACCTATTTTCACTGCAGTGAGGAATAAAAATTAGATTGTGTATATGTGTGTATGTATAAAAACACACCCCAATATCCCAGTGGATATAGCAACAAATTACATTGGTATAACTACATCATGTGTTCGTATCCTCAGTATCTGATTTGAAGTCCCATCCTGGACCTAAGAAATATTTTCATTAAGATTAAAATGTTTCCATAAAGAATTTCATAAACATTTTCATGCCAATTTTACTTGCTTGGCATGCCATTCTCTCAAAACTCATACAAGGCTATTGAGTAGTTTGAATGGTTCTTTAGTCCTTTAAAGTATTTATGGGCCATTTTTTCACAAGCTTGTGTTAATGTATTCTTTTGTTTGTTTTAAGTCCAAACTGTAAAGCATTGATGATTTAGCTTGATTTCAACTATAGTTGAAATTTGGTTTTAACTCAGGTGAAACAAATTCTCTGTGGAGTTTCACTTTGAAATCCTTGGTCTGTTTATATCCCAAACTGAAAGCAAAAGCCTGGAGCACAAAACTCATACAAATCTGACTTAAATAGCACTTTTTCAAAAACACCTTTGAAGGAAAAAACTCTGAATTTCACATAGCTGCATGACCAGGCAGCCAGATCAGTTATTGTTTTATGGCACATCAATAAAAGAAAACAAACTTCTACCAAAGAATACAATTTAAAGACCACTGACTTTTTAATATAGTGGAAAAATAGAGGACAAAGCAGAGTAACAAGGCCTTGAGAAGCAGATTAGAGGTTTCTATGGTAAAATCTTTAATGTAACTGCTTTTTGCAAACATGCTGTCTTGCCCCTTATAAAACAGCCATTGATTTTGATGTGACATTTATTTTATATAATTTTCAGTCAGAAATTTAAAATAGGTTTATAATCAAGTCTAGAAAATCTGCTCAGGAGCCTAGATGAAAACAGGTTAATACCATATTTACTCAAATACAAGATGTCCCTGAATATAAGATGAACCCATAGTAATTAGATTCTAGATATGGAAAACTAATAAAACATGGGGAAATTGCTTTGGGTCTGACTTTGGCTGCAATCCTGATTGGTGCACAGGTACTCCATAAACATACTTTTTGTCACAACCCAAGGGTGTGATTTTTGTTTGTGCGCGCTTTGGCACTGCTGAATTATTTCCCGCCACTTGTAGCTTTCTTTGCAGGGTGCATTTCTTCGTTGCAACATAGAAATGCACGTTGCAAGGAGTTCCCGCCATTTGTATTCAGATTCGTGTCCCACTATTGGCCAGTTCTAAATTATTCCTACGTGGCAGCTAGCAATTGGCTTGCTAGCCGTATAAGAGGCTTGAGCGGTTTCCGCCCAAGTTGGAGAACTCCACGACTATCAGGAGGAGGAGAACTTCACGTCTCATGAAGATCTCTAAGCGCTGCGGAACCTATCGGACCCAGTGTGTAATTGAAGAAGGCTACAGGGGTCTGATCAACCTCTCGCCTCTCCCTGTCGCTGCCTGATCCCTCGAAGTACCGTTCCCTGCTCGCAAAGTACCACGGAGCCTAGCAAACTTCGTGTGAGTGAATCCAGAGCTCTACCCAGGGTTCGAGTCCTGCAGTTTTTTTCTTCCCGTCGCTGAAACCCCATTGCGACATACTCCTGAGGTTTTTGTTCATCTCCCGTCACCGAAACCCCATTGCGATGTACCCTTACGTTCTGCAGGTTCAAGTTTTTTGTTTTGTTTTGTAACCGCAACTCAAGCAAGTTTTCCTGCCTGCACCGCGACCATCTTCAGTGTAAGTAAAATAATCTTAAATCAACCACTAAGCGTCCGTGCCTAATTCTAGCGTGCCGCCTGTCTTCCC
>NW_005842357.1:1205985-1228163 GCF_000455745.1 Alligator sinensis
CTGACGACCACGCCTTCCTGCCGACGGAAGGGAGAATCGAGCAGAGGAGTGCATCCGCCCCTCCTGCCTGAAGTAATAACAGCAGCAGTGACTCCCGCAGCAGTAGTTCAGCCTGTAACAACAACTAACCGAGTTGCTACTGCCTACTATGCTCGCACCAGAACTGAACTACAGGATTTGTGCAGAGAATCAAGAATCCAACCTGAAGAAACTCTAGCTGTATGGTTGAGACATTTGGTCATGGAACTTGGATCTGACCTACTGAACCAGGAAGAAGCAAGCTTCTTGGTCAGACAAGCTTCGTGGAGTAGAGGACATGTCACTGACATAGACATGGTAGCGGTTAACGTTCACTGGCCTATTCCACTGCCAGTGCTTGTTGCAGGACTGATCGGCCAGAAAGCCCACATATGGCATGATGGATTAAACCAGTGATTCTCAACTTGATATTCATGGGAGCCTGGGGTGCCTTGAGATCCTTTCAAGAGTACTGTGGGATACCACACAATGAGCACTGTTAGGTTTGCAGACATAATCACAAGATAAACCCAGAGGGTGCATCCCCACATTTGGTGGCATGCATTTCCAGAGTCACAAAAAGCAGTGGCACACATTTATGCACTCCAGCATATGCCAGATTGTCCCATACAGAGTACATGAGGCCAGGGCCAGCACGAGTGCTGGCCCTAGCAGCCTTATCTGGGATTCTGGGGGGCCTCCCAGGGCAGCAGCAGCACTGATCTGGATGCACATAGCCTGGCCAGCAACCAGACCATGGCTCTGGACAACCAGGCTTCATTTCTGGGAGCACACACTGCTGCTGCTTGTGCCATGCTGCTTTTTGTGGTGGTGTTTTCTTTTTCTTTTAATTGTATTTATTTTGGGGGGGGATACTGGAACATTCTGGTATCAAATTTTGGCACTCCACAGCACAGTTCACAAGCGTTATGAATGAACTAGTTGTAGCCTCTGACAAAGTAAGCTGTCACCTATGAAAGCTCATGTCTCTGTGAACCAGTTAGTATATAAGGGCATCTATACACATGCTTTGTGTAAAGCGCCTGCAGTGTCACACGTATTTGATGAGCTTTAGTTAAAGTGTCCCCACTGCCATTTTGAAATGTGGGACTGCTGAATACATGTGACACAGAGGCTGCTGGGGTGGACTAATTAGCATGCTCGAGAAGGCTGGATTAATTGAGTCTGATCTGATGAGTGCTAATTAGCACACCTTGGAGCAGAGGTCCATTATGTGTATAGGGGCCCTAAGGTGCCACCCTGCCCCACCCTGAGGAAGAGTAGACCTGACAATACTGGCAAAAGTAAGTATGTTTTGGATTTTACCCATCATTGCAATAAACAGATATATTTAAACCAGGGGGAAAACCTTAATTGTTAACACTTTCTCATTTTCCTTAGCTCATCAAAGGACCTATTCCTATGACAAGTCAATCAACTTCTTTGATTGATGCAATTTGTAGTTCAAAGCCATGGAGAATTAGAGCAAGTGGAATCACTCCTTCAAGGCTAGGTGATAACATTTTCAACTACTTCATCAAGAAACTTCACATACCCAAAGGCACTCCAGTTTATAAACCATTCAGGATTTTTAGCCACTTTAACCTTCTGGGATTTTTCACTTATAGCTTAATCAGTGGAATCAAGTCTATGATGCCAGGATATAGATTCACCTGGGAAAATTTCCAACGATATTTTGACAAGTGCTTTATATAACTAACATAGTAATGCAGTATAAAGGAAACTAAAGAAAAAGTCTGATCTACTATTATCTCTGAAAGTGAAAGTGAAAAAGTTTCTTAAGCTATGAAAAGAATCTCTTGTGTTCTTTTTATTCCTACAGACATTTAAGAAACCAAAGTGAACATTTACTACAAATATAAAAATATATTCTTGGGGGAAACAAAAGAAACCATACAAAGAATAAAAGTCTTTCCAACTTAACAGAACACTCTGAAAAGGTGTTATTTAGAAATCATGCTATAAACATTGTATGCCATTTTTTATTTATTAATCCTTTACTTTTATTACAAGATACACCGAATGAATAAGTACAGATTTTTTAGGTATAAAAGGTGTTTTTAATGCTTTATCATGGTTTCTTCTTTCCCTGACAGAATTTATAATTTGTGGTTGTAATGTCTTGGATATACTGGAGACTCATCTGTGTTTAAGGCTATCACTGCTACAGTCTCTTTAGGGGAACATACAGATGTTAATTTGGACTGGACTAACTGAACATAGTTTAATCTACCTGTATGTGTACAGACATTCAAGCATGTTGGATGGGCTAAATATGAAACACACAAATCTAAGTCATGTTTAAGATGTACTAAATCAAGATTGATTCAGGGTAGACTGATCTATCAAATGTCTGCACTGTTCCCCTATTGATTCAAGTTACCCATTGCCCACCAGCATTTGTTCATGATTTGTGCCCTGCCACAGCCCTCCCTTATGGGGAGGTGTGCTGGCACTTGGCCTTCAGTAAGCTGGCCCAGCTGAGTAAGTATCCATCAAACCTCAGCCCTGGGCAGTCTCAGGGCTATGTAAGCCCAACCCCTCTCCCCAGACCCACCTTCATCTGTGAGCAGCAGACACACACAGAGGGACCAAGACAACTGTGTTCTGTACATATCCCCCAACCCCCTGGGCACTGAAGACCCTGGGCCTTGCCCACATACCTCCAAGACCCTGTGACAAAGCACCTTGAAAAGTGAAAAGATGGGGGAGGGTTATGCCTGCCTTCTCAGAGGTGTCAGCTGAAAACTCCTGAAAAGTTCAAGGACATGTGGATAGCTTGGCCAGTAAAGCCATGGTCACTCTGGAGGAGGGATCACACCCACTTGGAGAAGGAAAAAATGACCACACATACAGACCTGCACCCATGTGCACCCAGCTATATCCTCCCAACCAGAACTTCACTCATGGACACTGAGACCCCATGCATAATGCCACACACCCATAGCAGAGCCTATCACATATTCCTCTGGTACCCAATACCATGCACAGAACTGGGTGCTCATGGAGAGGAGGGATCTCATCTCCCTCTGGGGGTTGCAGATTCATAGTGGGCACCACAACAAGGAGGTGTTGGAGTAGATTGTTGAAAAGATGCAAGTGTGGGGCCATGACGAGGAGTGGGTGCTGTGAAAGGCAAAGTGGAACATAGACACATTCATGATGCTAACAAGACATCCAGTGCTGGGAGGCACATGATGACCTTGTACAAGGAGCTGTCCCACTCCTTCACTAGCAATAGGTCCACCCCCATCCTGCACAGTGTGGAGGAGTAGCAGTCACCTGTAGGAGCCTCCCTACTGTAAAGAAAAACTCATGATGCTCACTGACACAGCAATCCACATGTCCTTAGGCCCACTCCCTGTGGAAACAGGGACTAGCTGGCTGGCTTCTGGGGTGACTGAAATGCTGTGGTAGTGAAGAAAGTCTGAGTCTCATGGCATCAGCAGATACTGTACCTAACACTCAAAGCCCACTGCCCACCTCTCTGCCACCTGTCATGGCCCTGTCCCATTCCTAGACACTAGGGCTGTGTGAGTCTTCGGATCCCGCTTCGGATCAGGAGCAGCTTTGGATGCTTCGGCGTCTGAAGCGGCACTTCTGGATCAAAGTGGCGTCCCAGCAATGGTATCCAGAGTGGGTTGGGGGCATCCGAAGCATTTCAGATCTGCTTTGGATGCTTCGGACCCACTTTGGCCATTTTGAGGCAATTAGAAGAGGGAGGGGGAGCGGGCGGTGAGGATGGAGCGGGAGCGGGGGTGAAGACTGATGCTTGTAGGCTCCCAGTGAGAAGGATTTCTCCCTAGCTATTTTTCCAATGGCAGTGTCTGTGGGGTGGGACTAAAAAGAACAAAAAAGCCTCTGTTTCCTGCCCTTCTCTGCCTTTTGCAGCTCGTTCACTGTCAGCGAGACCTGCCTGCTCCTTTTTCTTGTTATAAGGGAGTGGTTAGGATTTAGCTTAGCTTAGCTTAGTTTAGTTTAGCTATTCTATTCAATTATTAGTAGTATTACAATTCACTTTATTTCTTTGAATTATTTTTTTGTAAACTTTTTTTGGAAACTTTGCAAAAAGAAAGTTGTGTTTTCCCAGCCAGTGATATCTATCACTGTGCAGGGAGGCACAGATTGCTTGCATGCATGCACGCACGCACGCACACACACACACATGGAAACCCAGAATATAGGAAAAAAATCACAGCAGAAGAAAACAGACAGGTATTTACAGAAGACCAAGACACATAATATATTGAGAGACACGAAGACACACAAATAATTTTATTCAGAGTAGAACAAGACAGATATTCACAGGAGAACAAGACAGACAGATATACCAAAGGTTTCACACACACAGACCTTTTGCAGCACAGGAAAGATCAATATAAAGTGTGCTGGAAAGGCAGGTGCCAGGTCTTCTGGCAGGAGAGGGAGAGGGAGTACAGGGAGAGCCAGAGCTGCAAGCCCCCCCCCCATTCCAAACACAGATGCATTCTATTCCCGAGCAGCCATGACATCAGTGCTGTCAGTGGAAGGCAGGCAGTGGGAGCAGTGTTTGTACCTAACGTCCCTGTCCCTGCACCACCTCTGCTCAGTCCAGAAGTGGGCACCAGCAGTGTAATCACTGCCTCCTCCACCCCAATTTCAACTCTCAGTGTGAGCCTTCCATTGCCAGAGGAGGAGCTGGAGCTGGAGCTGGAACCAGGGATGCTGAGCATGGTGGCTCAAGCAATTCTGGGGACTGAGGGGGAATCAGAGTTTGTGCTTCACACCCCTCAAGTTTCCCCTAGACCCAGGTCTCCTCCGGAAAGCAGCACCTCAGAGGAGGCTGAGGTTGTGGAGGCAAGTGGCTCAGCTGAGTCAGCTCCAGTCTTATTGTAAAAGGATAACACTCCACCTAGGGTTTGTTTTTTTTTACTTAATACTTATGATTTTGATGCATTTATTCCAGCTCAGATTTTTATTAAAATAGATACCAAGGTATTTAAGTGAGGATACCATCTCCAATTTCTTTTTCTGTAGAAAACATACCTGTTTCCTCCTTTCATTTCCAAAAATCAGTACCTTGGATTTAGCAGTGTTGATATCCAAACTATTTAAGACACAATACTGCTGAAAAGTATCTAGTAACCTTTGATGGCATTATCAGGGTTGTGACAATAACACATCATATTCATAAAGCAAAAAGGGGATAATATTTAATAGTATAGGTACATGGAATTGATTCCATGTTAGCACATTTTAGATTATTCAGAAATAGATTTTAAAAGTAGTAGAGCAAGCAAACTCCCTTGTTGTACCCCTTCTTAATCAGAAAACTAGTAAATAGGACACCACCAACCTCAGAACATATCATGACTGCTATATCTGAGTAGTAAGCAGCAGTTAAATGCAGGAGAGCTTTTTCCATTGATGTTACTGCTAGTTTTTTTCCATAATTGTAATTAGTCTTATAGAGTCAAAAGCTCCCTTTGAATCTATGAAATATACATAACTGATTTGGGTTTTTTACATATTCAGATGTGAAATAATGCAACATTAAAGGATGGGCCATACAAAAATAATTTTATCTAAAACCATCTTGCTCTTCTCAGAATATTATTTTCAGAAAACCATGGTTGTCAATGAGAGAGTGTCTGCCATATATTTTGGCTAGAATTCACATAAGACTAATTGGACAATATGCTGCACAGCATCTCTTATCATCATTTTTTAAAAACTGGGGGTATTATATTTTAATTTCAGTGCTTAGAATAAAAGCCTTCTAAAATAAGTAGAGGTGCACCAATACATCAGTCCCATATCAGATCAGCATCAATATAGGGAAAATTGAAAGTATCAGAAATTGGCTTTTTTTGCCCGATGCAGCCAATAATATGGCCAATAAATGCCCCGTGCATGCTCCCTCGCCTTGTTGCTCTGGAGCCTTGTTGCTGGTATCACTTATCTTGTGTTATGGAACATATGGTACATACTCCCTTGGTTTCCAGGCTGTTTTCTAAACTGTTTGTCCTTGTTGTGTTAGACAACCTGTCTGTCTTGAAGGCTGTGACCTTGTGTTATGTCATGCCCCCTCAATTCTTAGGCTGTGTGTCCATCCATTGGCCTTGTTGTGTTAGACAACCTATCTGCTTCCAGGGCTGTGAGAAACTTTGTGTGTGAAACCCAGGATTCTTAGAAAGCAATTAACCCCTGCTGTCCATCTTGAACACTTTTAATACATATATCTATACCTATAAGCCAATTCCCAAAAAACAAACCTTTACATATCATTTCTAAGTGAACACTTACCTGAAATACAGAAGTGAAGTACTGATCTGCTTGTGACTTAACAGATAACATTTCCTTCAGTCAGCAGCCCTCATTTCCCTCACCAGCTGTGAGTAGGCTGTTAAATTTACTTTTAAAAAACAAACCAATGTTTCTTCAGAATTCAGCTTTTTTTTTTTTTGTCCCTTTGGCTATAATCTGCCAAAGATGTTGAATATCTTTATTTTTCCCTGCATTTGCCAGTTCCTTCCACAGCCTCATTTAATACCGTTTCTTCTTCTTATCTATTATTTTTTATAGTTTACTGTAATGTTTTTGATTAATAATTTATTTAATATTTTGATTTTTTTGAAACTAAGACGGTCTTTTTTGTATTTGTATTCTTTTCCTCATTGTTGATCTTTTTTTCCCCCCAGTATCTCAATTCATCTAAATTGTGTCACTGGACTGTTAGTAAGAGTGTTGTTAGGCTGAAAAGTACAGGTTCTTTTTTGATTGTTTTTAGCAATACTTTCTGTTCTGTTTTGTTTTCAGTGGTGAGGATAGATCTCCATTTACTGACAGCAAAGGTGTAAAGGCAAAGGGTGTTTCCATTGCACTAACCCTAAACATTATATTTGCAATGGCAAGAGCTCTCCATTATAAGCCTATTATCTGGACCTGGGAATTACTTCTTTAAAGTTACACAGAATGGTCAGCACACAACTGATAAATAGGTGTTGACAAAAAAAGCAAGCATTGAACAAAATAATAAAATTGAATAAAATAATGCGAATGGAATCAAATAAGCCAAAGGTTACTGTCCCAGGGGAGCTAGGGTGCAGGAGGACCCTGGGCTGAAAGAGAGCCACACTTAACTCTTGCAGAGCCTGAAGAGCTGGAGGAGAGGCACGCGGCGAAATCACCGGTGAAGGTAATTAGCCGCGTGTTTATACAGCTGTGGCCGAGCAGCGTGGGTGGGAGAAACCGCCTGGCAGAAATAAAAAGTGGCCCCGATGATGCGGTGTGGTGGTTGATGGGTGGAGGCTGGAGGACCAAGCCCTCACTCGGAGGGGATCAGCCGCCATGCCTGGCAGCGTGGGAAGCCAAAGGCGGAGCCAAGAGGGGCTCTGAGAAAGCCGACAGGGAAGCCGGCTGCAGCGTCGGTGGCAGAGCTGACAAGGAAGCTGGCTGCAGCATCAGTTGCAGAGCCAACAGGCAAGCCATTTGCAACACCGGCAGGAGAGTCCTGGCACTGATGTCAGCTGCAGAGGCAGCAGTGCAGGTGGGAGCAATGCCAGTGGGAGATCCAGCAGCTGCACCCGCAGTGGAGCCAGCGGCAGCACCCTCGGAGGAACCGGAAGGAGGAGCCAAGAGAGCAGCATCGGGGCGAGCCGGCACTGAGGCCGAGGAGCGAGCCTGTGCGGGGGCCTTGGAGACGAGGTAACAGAGGGGCGAGTCCAACGGGGCCTCGTCGGGCCACACCAGAGAGCGGACGAAGACCCGGAGTGGGGTTGGACAGTGGACCTTTGGGGCCCACAGCAGCCTTATGGAGAGGAGGTGATTCAACACCCCAGTGGGTGAGCCGCTAGGATGGTGGAATCTGAGCCCAGGGCAATCCACACGGCCCAGAGGCCAGAGGCACCCCTTTGGGCCTCTCGGCCCAGTAGTTTAGAGGCCTTAGTTATCATGGTGGTGGTCAGGCACGTCACGTCACAGGGTGTTTAGTATAGGGCGATAGGGAGCCCTATTGGAGGTACTAGGCCGTGGGACTTCGTGGATCTTCCACCAGGCCCGAAGACACAGACGCACGGCTGGCAAGCCATAGGCAGAAGTTGGGGAAGAGCCGAGGACACCAAAGGGGCCCGAAGATCGGCAGGCCGAGGTGGGGAGGGGCCGGGGTGTAGGGGAGGTTGGAGCCCTGTCAATGCCCGCTGGAAGGCGTGACAATCCAGGAGGCTGCCCCTCCACTGAAGCAACATACAAAGTCATGGCAGGCGAGTTAAGGCATCCCCCTGAAGTCAGCAGGGGTAGTCTGTGGGGTCCACCCGCAAGCCCGGGACCGACGCAATCCATAGTCTGGGCGAAGGCTGCGCGGGAGCGCTTAGTTGAATGGAGGCGGGCACAGTTACATAAATTACCAACACTTAAAAACAAAGTAAATGAAACAAAATAACCACATTGAAGACTTACATGTGGGTTTACATTAGACTAAATCTACTACACAGTAACATGATTTTTGCCAGCCACATTAATGCACAGTAGAATTAGTCTTCTGTACAATAAGCGTCTAATGTAGATGAGGCCACAGAGTAGCCAGTATTCAGTGGCCAGTGCCCTTTGGCTGCTGCCTTTAGGCTACCACCTAGGGTAGCATCAGTTTATGTAGGTAAATGGACCAGCTAACCCAGGTGAAGAGAGTTCCTCTAATAGAGTCCCACTAAACTCTTTTCTCCAGCTTCACAGCTCTTAAAAAGAGGTCATCAAACATAGAGTGGAAGACTTCTTAGGACAGCAATATTGTAACTGCTTTAGCTACACCTTTCCCAGGGTTAAGCATAAGATGTCAATTTGAAGGACTGTATCTAATATCATTTCAACCAGCTGTTGATTTTTTAAAGCAATTTTTCAGTTATTTTAAGCTTATTTTGTTTTTAAAAGAGAGAGATCAAGAAATAAAAAGACATAAAATGTTCTATGAGCAGATTTTTTTTTAAATGATAGTTTCCAAATTTTCCATACTAAAGGATCTGATTTTTTATTACTGTTCTGCAGTCCTTATTTTATGGTGAGTCCAAAATATGAATTGTTGTTTTAAACTGAGATTGACAGTCAAATACTATACACTAGGGGTGTGTGAAGCAGGCCACATTTGATTCGGATTCAGCCCAAACCAAGGACAGTGATTTGATTTGCTGATTCAGATCACTGTCCCCAATTCCATTTGCCTGAATCCGAATGTGAAGATTCGATGCTGATTTGGAGAATCAGCAATTTGGACATAGACACAGCTTTAAATGTTTTTTCTACATACCTCGAAGTACCAGGTATGACTCATTAATGCTGTGATGCTGAGGTAGATGAAGCATCCCACAGGAGCACAGCCTCCCCTCTCCCCCCGCCCCCCCCCCCCCCCCCCCCCCCCCCCCCCCGGGCTCAGCAGCAAATCTAGAAGTGACCAGAAGTACTCCCTGTCCACTTCTGGATCCACCAGGGAGCACGCGGGGAGGGGGATGGGGGCTGCATCCCCCCAGCTTGGTGATTGGCCATAGAGGGATCCCGGGTGCCTCCCCAGAACCAGGAGGCACAGGTCACTGAGCCAGGAGGGCATGGGCAGGACCCTTGCGCATTCTCCAGTGGACCTGGAAGTGGACCACGAGTGCTTCTGGTCCACTTCTGGATCTGCTGCTGAGCTTGCTGGGGAGCCCCCTGCACTCCTGTGGGATGCTCCATCTGCCCCACCATGTCAGCATTCATGAGCCACCGGGTACCTTTGAGGTATGTAGAAAAAACATTAAAACTGTGTCTATGTCCTAATATCCAAATCTTTCTGAATCTCTCCAAGTTGATTTGGAGGGTTCTGATTTGATTCGGAGAGATTAAAGGGTCTCCTGATTTGATTTGGATTAGGAGATTTGGCCACTGAATTGGGCCAAATGTCCGCCAAATCGCATTAGGGCCCAAAGCTTCACACATCCCTACTATACACATAATCCCAAGATATTACCAAATGTAATGTTTTCAAAATCTTCACAGAAGATGAATAATCATTAGTAAATACACTTGAAAAACCTTAATTTATTAGTAAAATATTCTATTTACTTGCATACCACACACGCCTTTTCCCAAAAAAATTAGCCATCCCAATTGGGCTTCAGATTTCAAGCAAACAAACTGATTTCCATGCTGGAATGGAGGCATGGAGGTGCTATAAAGACTACCAGGAGCTGTGATGCCTTCCCTTTCTTTTTCTTCCCTGCCTGATGGAGAAAAGTCAGTGCCTGCTGCTTAAGTCACCCACTCCTTCCTTACATGCTCCGCAACTGAAGCTTTAAATCCCTTACAAAGACTGCCAAAATTGGGAGCCAGTTTCAGCTAAGCAGCAAATTTGGAAAACCCTGTGAGGGAGATAAAGCTTGATCAGTATAGATTGAAAAGAGAGAGTGATGCTGAATAATGGACTCAGTACCTGCTCTATGCAGCCTCAATTAGTCATGACTTTGGAAAAATCTTTTATGTTCTTCATTCTCAAAACAAGGTATGCATCTTGTTTGTGGGGCATGTGGTGTGCAAGAAAGTAATGCCCAGATCTCCTATTTATTTTTTTCTTCATTGACATCATAATTCATAGAAGTAAAAATTGGCACAGTTGAAAACCACAAAGGCAACAGGCCTTGATGAGTTTGATGCCAGATTACTGAAAGCAAAGCAGAGTGACACCTGGTATGTCAATCGTTAGTATTCATAATAAATCTTTTTAAAAACAAGTTGCCTTTTATCTGCATGGAAAATTGCCAAGGTGACTCCTACTTATAAATTTAAGCGATGGATGAGACATCATTTACTATTTACCCATGTGTCATGTTTCCTTTATATCTAAATTTTTTGTAAAGGCAGTACATAAACAGGTTTATAACCCGACCATGATTTGAAATGTAATAGAAGTTTACCAATCTGGATTTCACCCAGGTTATTACTGAAATTTACCCTCCAAATGTATATTAATATAGATAAGTGACATCTGTGTGGGATTGTGTTTCTAGGATCTTAAGAATTCTTTAAATGTTTTCAACTACTCCATCCGCTGCACTAAATAAAGTGCATGTAAACTATCTAATAATACAATTCAGTAGTTTCCCCTGTTTCTTGGAAGCAACTCCAAATAACTTTTTTTGAAAATATGCTCTAGGAGATAAACTCAAATGATATTGTAGATACATAGAAAAGAGAAAGAGGCCTTTAAACACTTCTTCGTTGCTCTTTATTGACATGCCAAAGTTTGCTTAAATCAAAGATCTTGCTTATTGCAGATGATACTGTAGTATCAAGCAGATCAGCTATTTTTAAAATATTTCAAAGAAAATTGTCAGCTTACATAAAGCCTTGAAAAAAATCAAATTGAATTAAATCAAATCAAAGGAGAGTTATGATGTATATTCACTTGAACACAAGGCCTCAAGTAAACACACATTGAAAGTTCAAAATGTAACTGTCCTCTTTTTTAATATCAGATTGATACTTCATGGGAAACATCTCTTTTTCACTTACAGCTGTTGGCCAAAGAGAAGTAAATCCTAATCTTCACACTACTTGCAATAACAGTCTTGCAATTTTTTAAGAGTACAAGTATGAATGTTTATGCTAGATTAATGTCTAGCCAGTTATTACTAGCCAGTTCTTACAACTCAGTCAGTTGTATGTAGTTACTCTTTTCAGTATCCTCAATTACTGTCCTAAGCTGTTATAGTGTTGTCCACTTATAAAACACACACATTTCAGAAACATAAATGGTGTAGGCAAATTGTCAGACTTGTTCATATTAATAAAGACTGTACATCTTCATTTGTGTAAAAAGCTATTCAGATAATATCTATCCACAAAGCAAAGGAAGATTATTTAGTGTCATTATGTCAGATTATATGGAGACCATCCTAATCATATCTTTAAGTAGAAAGATTGTTATGGAACTGTTCATCTAGGACTGTTCTTCGTTGTAGAGTAATATTCTCTTTTGTTAACATATTCATTTCCTTAACCACTTGTTCTATATTTAAGCAAATGATCTGGGCATAGTTTGCAATAATATTATCTGGCCTGTTAAGCAAATGTAATATTAAGCACTGTGTGAGGCTGCCAAATTGGCAATCAGGATGAGTAAATCTCGTCATGGAAATTAATTCTCTGGAAGTCTACTAATTTGTATGAAATGCCGGTGTGAACTTATTGTGGCAAAATTAAAAAATATAAATAATCCAAAAGATTCTGAGTACATATCACCACTCCTTACCTACTTCCTTTTCAAATCCTTCCCGAATAGAAAAATAATCATGAAACCAGGGGTAGATACAGAAACTGACACAATTTTTATATTATCCTTGTATCCTTCTCTCTAGTTTTGCCATAGCAATTAAGCTGTATCTTCCTCACTTGGCATCATTAGCTTGATTATTTGGCTGCAGAGGAAAAATGTTATTTTAAAGGGCTTCTGATTTATCTCCAAATAGAAATCCATAGAGGATACTTTCTTGATCCGAGTCAGGGTAACTATCTCTTCCACAGATCTGTATATATGCTCTTTAGTCACTAAAATGTAGGAATGGCCTAAATCCAAATTCTTGGAATTTGAGAATTCTGAAGGGCTTTATATACTTTTGCCAGAAGTAGTACTTTGTCTGCCTGGGCAAGAGATAAAAGAGTAGCATTGCTCTATGACTATGACTGATAGTCCTGTCATGTATACGGAGGGATAAACCCATCTCTACATGTGGAAATTAGATATATTTTGGAGATAGAAACAGTTTACTTGCAGTGAGTAAGGGCAGGGGTGGGTACAGAGAATTGGGACTGTGATACATGCATATACACCACAATATTCAGTGGAACTCCAGAGGAACCCATGTATTGCAGGGAATATGGGAGACTCAGTATATTATGCTACTACATAGATAATACCTTCAAATCTAATGGATGGTACATTCTATGGACATGGAATTTATAATGGCCTTGCAGTCTCAGAAACAGAGAGATCATTTTGCTCCTCTGATGGCTGGGTGGAAGATTTTTTTTTTCAGAGCAAACTAGTGCATAACCCAATAATTATATACATTGCTCCTCATTATTTAGCATCAGTGACTGAAAGTGAATGCAAATCTCTTAAGCAGGCACTTATTGAACTCCTTTATCTATTTTCTGATCTGACTTGGAACAAGAAGTCCAAGCTGTTCAGGCTTCACTTAGGAATAAGTTCTACAGCTTTATTTGCTCTTTTCATTTTTCAGGAAATTGTAGGATCTTGAAACTTTCACAGTGGTTAGTGAAAATCCATTTATCACTTGTATACAAACACTAGTTAGATTAGAGATGTATCTTGACTGAAACAAGATACAATATGTCCCTCTACAATATTAAGAAAATTTGAAACCAGGATAAAGATTTGTCCCATTATCAAAATAAAAGACATGATGAAAATTCAGAATTAACTCCAAAATTGGAGGGGGTTCAAAAATGAGATGTAGTTTTTGCTCACTTCTAAACAACTTCAGTCTGTTATAACTATTTTATTTTATTTGTGTAATGTATTAGTAACTTCAAAATGCATAGGCCA
This sequence comes from Alligator sinensis, assembly GCF_000455745.1. Classification (NCBI taxonomy): domain Eukaryota; kingdom Metazoa; phylum Chordata; order Crocodylia; family Alligatoridae; genus Alligator; species Alligator sinensis. Next base: position 1,219,592 of record NW_005842357.1, read on the forward strand.
CTTTAGGCAATCAGGATTACCTTTTCCTCTAGATCAATATGGTTACAACCTGGATACTAGGCCGCTTTAGAGAAGTGATCTTGCTCTACTGAAAAACTGAAAAGGGAAAACAATGATCATTATAGGAGACTATTATTTTATATTAATGTATTCCCTGGATGAGTTGTATTCCATGTAAAAATAAAAGCCTAATCCTTCTTAGATGAATAATGAAAATATAAAATCAGAAAAGGTAGTGTGAATAGTAAAATAATAGTCAAACACATAAGTGCCAATTCTAGTTTATTCTGATTAATACAGTCATATGTTTTTCTTATAGTGAACTATAGTAATGACTTGAGGATATTGATAGACATTACAGTAAAACCTCAATTCTTTAGAAATCTTAATAAGAATTATTTTGCATCAAAAAACCTTATAATTTTGTTAATTATTCCCATTTTTTAAAATACAGCTAGAAATGGGGGGTGGGAGAAATTATGGCTAATGTGATCAATTACAATACAAAAATAATGAAGCTTGCAAAAAAATACATCATCTGAAAACTATTCATTGAAATGAATAGAAAACATGTTTGCAAATATCAGGAATGATTTCTATTCATTGAAATGAATAGAAAACATGTTTGCAGATATCAGGAATGATTTCCTAACCAAAAAAAGCCCACTTTACAGGTAGTCCTTGACTTAAGACATTTCAAGTTACAACAAACGGCAATTACAACGTTTATAAATTGACACCCTGTTTTGACTTTCTGACATCAGTTTCAGTTTTATGATGCTTTGTCCGACACCACACCACACCAGTGAACAAGTTCACTGTGTTGCCCATGTCCCTGGAGAACATCTGTCCAAACTTCCTTGGACACTTTCTTTAAGAAAGCAGACAAAACTGCTTTCTTAAAGAAAGCAGCAAAGACTTTTCAGCAAAGACTGCTGAGAAGACTCCAGACAAGAACTCTTCAAAAAGTCCAACCAAGAGCCCTTCAAAAAGTCCAGCAAAGTCACCTCAAAGAAGTCCTTCCAAATCAATATGATTGCTATTTACAATATAAATACATTAATGTAGCTATATTACTCAGCTATAATTGACTGAGTACAAAATTCTGGATTATTTTTGGTGAAAATAGGGTATCAGGCCTTGGTTCAGGAACCAATTCCCCCTTTATAACATTGTTTCCCATGGAAAATCAGTTCTGAGTTACAATGTTTTGACTTAAGATGCGGTGTTCAGGAATTAATTGTGTCATAAGTTTGATGAATGCTTGCACAGCAAATATTATTTTACTTGAATGGTTCAATCAATTTTGGGAAGTCACCTAATCACACCCCTTCAGAGTGAGAGTAGCCTTAGTGTGAAACCATTTCAAAATATTCTGATACGTTGAAAGACAGCAAAACAAGAGGTTAATTCAAAATGTAAATATCAGAAGAACATTACTCCTGGCCTCTAGAGGAAAGCCCCTTGAATATACAAAAACATTTATAGGTGAGGAACCCAAAATACATCAAGTTTCTTTTCCTAGTTTAACAAAGAGTGTCCAGGTGTTTTACTAGAGGGATGATGCTAAAGCAGACATCACCCAATTTTCCCCCAAATTCTCAATTCTCATCTTCTCTAATCTAGTGTAAGAATGAAACTAGTCTCAAATCCAGTTCAGCACTCACGTTGCAGCAGCTAGACCACTCACACATTAAACAGCAATGAATCACTCTTCCTTTAGTCACTTTTCCTTATTATTTTTCAATATAGAAAACAACTTTTACTAGGCCATTTACAGGTAGATTGATGGGTCTGTTCAACACTGAATTCATAGTTTCATAGTTCCATAGTTGGTAGGGTCAGAAGGGACCTGAGAAGATCATCACATCTGACCACCTGCCATGGGCAGGAGAGAATGCTGGTATCAAATGACCCTGGCTAGGTGATTATCTAGCCTCCTTTTGAAGATCCCCAGGGTAGGAGAGAGCACCACTTCCCTTGGAAGTTGGTTCCAGATCCTAGCCACCCTGACTGTGAGGTCGTGCCTGATGTCTAGCCTGAACCTACTCTCAGTCAACTTATGGCTGTTATTCCTAGTTATTCCTGGTAGTGCTTGGGGGAACAGGGTCTCTCCCATTCCCTGCTGGCCCCCCTTGGTAATTTTATAGATGGCCACCAGATCCCCTCTCAGCCTTCTCTTGTGCAGGCTGAACAGGTTCAGGTCCCATAGCCTCCCCTCATAAGGCCTTCCTTGCTGCCCCCGATCATGTGAGTGGACCTCCTTTGGACCCTCTCAATGTTGTCCACATCCCTCCTGAAGTGTGGCACCCAGAACTGGATGCAGTATGCCAACTGCTGCCTGACCAATATCGCAGAGGAGGAGGATCACCTCCTTGGCCCTGCTCATGATGCATCTGTGGATGCATGACAAGGTGCAGTTAGCCTTATTGACTGCATCCTAACATTGGCAGCCCATGTTCATCTTGGAATCACTAATGACTCCAAGATCCTTTTCTGCCTCTCTGCTGACAAGAAGGGAGTTCCCCAGCCTGTAGGTATGCTGCTGGTTCTTCCTCCCTAGGTGCAGTACATTGCACTTGTCAGTACTGAAACCCATCCTATCCACCCCCTCTCATCCGCCACCCTTGTAACCTGTCCAAATCTAGTTACAGCCTGTCCATCCCTTCTAGCATGCCCACTTCTCCCCACATCTTGGTGTAATCACAAATTTGAACAAGGTGCTTTTCACTCAGTCATCCAAGTCACTAATGAAGATGTTGAACAGTGCAGGCCCAAGGGCCAAACCCTGGGGAACCCCACTGGCCACATCCCTCCAGGTCAAAAATAACCTATCCACCACCACTCTCTGGATGCAGCTCCCCAGCCAATTTGTGACCCATCTGACTGTAGGCATCGATGCCACAGTTGCTTAATTTTTTAATAAGAATGGGATGAGAGACAGTGTCGAAGGCCTTCCTAAAGTCCATAAACACTATGTCTACTGCAACGCATGCGCCCAAGGATTTCATGACCTGGTTGTAGAAGGGAAACAGGTTGGTCTGACAGGACCTGCCTCTAATGAACCCATGTTGGTTGCCCCTAAGCATAATCTCTCCTGATGCTCCCTCACATATCTGCTCCACATTGGCCCTTTTCCAGTCCTCTGGCACCTCACCAGAGCACCATGAGTGCTCGTAAAGCTGTGCCAGGGGTCCCACAATGACCTCTGCCAATTCCCTCAGCACTCTGGGGTGGAGATCATCAGGACCTGCTGATTTGAACATGTCCAGTCCCACCAGAACTTCCCTGACTAGGTCCTCACTGGCCCTGGGTGTGGCTGCACCTCCCCTGGGTCCATCCAGGATCCCAGTGGGGGGGATGTCCCTGTCCCTGCTCAGAAAAGCAGAAGCAAAGAATCTGTTAAAGAGGTTAGCTTTGTCATCTGGTGCTACCACCAGATTACAAAGCATGTCCTGCGGAGGCCCCACATTACTTGGTACCTTCTTTTTACCCGCTATGTATTCAAAAAAGGACTTCTTGTTATCTTTGATCCGGGTCACTAGTATCAGTTCCATCTCTGCCTTAGCCTTCCTAACAGCTCCCCTACAATGTCGAGGATGGAGGTATAATCCTCCTACAACTCTCCTCCCCTCTGAGACCTCAGTGCCTCCCTGACTAGTTTCCTTACCTCATTGAAATCCACCCTCCTGAAGTCCAGGGCTGCTGCCTTGCTGCAGGCCTTTGACACCCTGTGCTGGATGGTGAATTCCAGTAGGTCTGATGATGATCGCTATCACCCAGGTGATCGAGAACCCTCAGCCCCCTCACCAGGTCATCACCTGTGGCCAGGACCAGGTCCAATAATGGATTTCACCTGGTGGGACTGTGTACCTCCTGGGTTAGGTAGAGGTCCTATAACTCATCTAGGAACCTACATGAGTGGTCAGACCTGGCTGACTGCTCTTCCCAGCAGATGTCTGGATAGTTTAGGTCACCCATGATGACCATATCCCTTGACTTAACTGCCTCCGCGAGCTGACCTGAGAATTCCTGGTCCAGCTCTTCCCCCTGGTTGGGTGGCCTGTAGTAGACCCCCACCGTTAGGTTCCTTTCCCCCCACCCCCCTTGTATTCTGACCCAAAGCACCTCAGCCTTCCCTACCTCAGACCCAATACTGTTTGCTGAGGATGTGTTTTGGTCTTTGATGTAGAGCACCACCTTTCCTCCCCATTCTATCTATACAGCCTATAGCCCTTGATGTTTACCACCCAATTGTGTGTTGGATCCCACCAAGTTTCAGTGAGCCCCACTATGTCCAGGTTTGTGTTAGCTAGTAGGAGGGCAAGTTCCTCCTGCTTGTTCCCCATACTGCAAGCATTAGTGGAGAGGCATTTAAGGCCTCCTATGGGTGTATGCACTTCCCCCACAATCCCATAACTATCCGGACCCCTTTCACTTACCTGGGTACTTATTGTGCTCATCGCCTCTCTTGGCTGGGAAGTGTCATTGTGTCCCCCTTTGGCCCCATCCCCCAGTAAAGCTAGTTTAAAGCACACCGTATGAGATCAGTCAACCTGGAAGAAAAGACATGCTTGCCTTTAGGGGAAAGGTTAAGTCTATCCCACCCGAGCATGCCCCCTGCATGAAAATGTGGGTCATTGTCAAGAAACCTGAGGCCTGCCTGGTGGCACCAACTCTGAACCCACCAGTTGACCACTCCGATGCAGGCCTCATGGCATAATATGTGTCTACTTACTGGGATAATAGAGGAGAATACCACCTGCACCCCTGTCTCCTTGAGCTTGGCTCCCAGGGCTTTGTAGTCCTTCATGATGTGGTCTGGACTTCTCCCCACTACATCATTTGTTCCCATGTGAATTAAGACCATGGGGTACTGGTCCAAGGGTCAAAAGAAGTCTGGGATTATGTCTCTAATATCCTGAATCTGAGCCCCACTCAGGCAGCAGGCCTCATGTGCCATGGGGTCAAGTCGGCAGATAGGACCCTCCATTCCCCTCAACATGGAGGCTCCGATGATGAGGATGCGGCATTTTTTCCTCATGGTGTTTTGTCCATGTTCAGACTGTGCCATACATAGAGTGGCACCGTCCCACCCAGAGGCATCTTCTTTGACCTTTTCTCCTCTAAGGCTGCCAAGGCCTCAAATCTGTTCCTCAGTTGTACCTGGGGAGCCACCACCACACTAGCCTGAGCAGCCCTGGTTTTGGTGGTCACCTTCTTCCATTCCTGAGCTGTGCATCTCTCCCGGGAGGTCTGTCTGTTGGAAGACTGATCCTTCATAGAATGGAAATGTGTGTCAATTTCATCCTCCGTAGCCCTGATCCCCTGTAGCCTGCTCACCTTGGCCTGGAGCTCCCTCATCTGCTTCTCCAGGGCCCAAAGTTAGGTACAAGAGGGACAGGCAAGGGAGCCTCCAGACCCCTCTCCTACCCACGGCCTCTGGGTCCCTCCCAGGCAGCCCCCAGAGACAGGGAGGTAAGGGGCCGATGGCACCACCATGGGATCTGTCTGGGTGGAGGCCTCAGAGGAGCCCAGGATAGGTGGCACCAGTGGGGCAAGATCCATAGTGGCCACCCTCCTCGTCCTTACCACTGGGTCACAGTCCCTAGCAGCTACTACCTGTGCTCTTACCGTATCCATGGAGCTGTGACTCTTCCTCTCTGTCTTGCTGCATACTCCTTCCTGGCTCATGTTGCATGCCTGCCTTGTGGGAATGTCGGCGTGCCCTTCCAGAGCATTCCTGTTTCTGTACTCTGTTTGCACACACTGCCCGTGCACAGCTCGGGAGTGAGGGTCCCTGCTGGCTCACTTAAGAGGGATCTGGGGGGGAGGTCCCCCTCTGGATCCTCTGCAGCTGTGCTGGCTCCCTTCACCCTTTGCCCTCCTCACTTACCTTGTGGCATCAGCTGCCACCTCCACCACTGCCACCATCTCTGCAGCTGGATTCTCCTTCTAGTTAGATAATACCCCAAACATATTTCTCAGGTCAGTCCATAAAAAACACATAACGGCCCTTGTCCTGGGGGTATTCAGACAGAAGAGCCCCAAGCTGCACCCTGGGGGCTCCGGGGATGGGGGTCAGGTTTAAAAGCAAAAAACCAAGAAAATTACTCACCTGCAGCAGAATACATGATGCAGCAGGAGCGAAGATTAGAGCCCATGTGGGTTACAAGCCGTGCCTTTTTCCTGCTGAAGCTGGCCGGTGATGTCACAGGCAATCACCGGCCAGCAGAAATAAGAAGAATCACTGCAGGAGAAGTGGAGAGAGCCAGAGAGGCAGCGGAGGCTCCCCACACCAGTGGCAGCCAGTGCTCGTATAGCAGAGGAAGAGTCAGGCAGGAGACAGCAGTAGAGACAGGAGGGTCTCCCTGCCAGGGCAAAGGAAAACTTAAGTCTCAAGGGCTGAACAATGCCAGAGGTGGAACACTGCAGGCAATGCTGAAGGAAAATGACACTGCAGGCTGCACCTGGTGACGTGAAAGGAGTAATGCTCCAGAGAAAGGAGCCACAGCAGACCCAAGGGAGATGATGGGTCATCCTCCCAAGTGCTCCCAGGTACCAGGTACAGGAGATGGGTTGGTGGTGGTGGAGCCAAAGAAACTCCCTAGGAGGGGCGTCAAGGGGACCCCATCGGATTTTGACAGTGGAGCTGGTGGAATAGCCCAATAGGTCACCCAGATCCTTATTTTGGTTTTTTCTTTTAATTTCTTTTTCCCCTTTTGGTGGGGTGGTGATGAGGCATGCAGGCCTCATTAATTTGAATCTCATAGTCTCGAAGGGCCGCAGCACAGGGAAGTGAGTGCAGCCCAGGGAGGCCAGAGTCGTGGCTCTCTTTCTTTTTTTTTCTTTGTGTTCCTTTTTTTTTGTTCCGCCCCTTCTTTTGTTGTCCCAGAGGGGGGAAAGACCCGGTCTGCATAACTAGTTGGCCTGTGGGCCACCGCAGGTGAATTATGCACAGGACACAAAGCCTGAGGGAGGCATCAAAATCAAGGAAACATATACACTGGAGCGATGGCTGCCACAAGACCTGGTGTCCCACCAGAGGTTGGGGTGAGGTTGGGGTGTCGGGGATGTGGAGCCCCATGAATGGCCATCTAGCGGAGTACCCACCCCAGAGGGGCCTTCAGTGGGTAGCCCCCCCACTGGTAGTACATTCAAAGTCGTGGCAGGAAAGTTTGTGGGCGGGTGCCGAGGCAGTATAGACCTACCTTAGGGACCACACGAAGCATTGGTACATCCATCAACAGCCGCTCGAGTCAAGGCAGTGCGCGAATGGGCATTTGAGGCCAGGCAGGCAAAGCTCTTTTTAAATGAGCATTTTATATTTGAACCCTTTAACTCAGCCACTGAAAAAAATGGAGCAACTTCTTGAATACTCTACCCATGTAAATTAGATGTTTATTTAGGGTATGTACATCATTGCAGTTAAATCAACCTAATTAAGGTTAGGTTGATCTAAGTGCTGATCTGTACAGATGTTTGGGGAGGTTAGAGCTGGCAAAAAAGTGTCAGCCCAATCAAACTTACTTCACTTGGGGAGGCGAATTAAATCAGACATGGGCCAGCCCAATTAACAAATGTCTGTACACGTTTGGAGTACAGCCCTGGTACTGGGAGAGCACAACCACATACCCTAGCCCCAGGGCTAGGCTTTTTCTACCCTTCCCCTACCTGATTGAGCTATTTTTTGCCCCCCACCCCCACCCCTTTGGACCTACCAATACCCTTCCCTGCAGATCCACCAGTCTCCCTGAATCCCATGAACACCCCATACTCCAGGACCCACCAAAACCATGTGTAGGTACTCTTAGTTGCATCTTTTAATTTATAATGTGAACAAGAGATTTTTGTCCTTTTTCCTTAGCTCACATCCCCTGGATCCAAACAGTGAATGTGTTTTGCTTTTTTTAGCATGACTCCCCTGCCTGCTTCTTAGGATGTACCTTGCATTAGATGGTACTCTTTAAAGAGCACTGTTCCAGTACTTTCAATGACCAATGCCTAAATGCAATTATATTAAGCATCTAATATGACAGGAATCATATATGGATTAAAGCAATTTCCCCAGAGAATAGTTTTTCCTTGGTCACTCAGAGAAGGAGGAGGATTAAAAGACATTAAAGCATGATTAAAGTGAAGCATCATATTAATTAAAATAAATAGTAAAACCTTGTACTTTACTAAAAGTGGTCCTGGATCCTGATAACATCAATAACACTAAGTGCAGCTTTCAACTTCTAAATAAGAGTTATTCTGGTTTAAAAAAAAACAAACAGTATTTGGGGGGAAGAAAGCTATATATTAAACAATAAGATTATACCATTTATACAAATAACTTTCCTATTTCTGCCATCATAGAAATAATGTCATACAATGCTATGTTTATGGGAGGGGAAAGATGAAGTGACTCACAGGAAAAGATCAAATATTTCCTTCAGTGACCATTCACCTATACTGGTAGATCCTAGTAGCCTTTTTCACTTTCTGAACTGGGGAACACCTCTGCTTTCTCATCAGTGTCGTATTGTTTTGTGTCTTAAAATAATGCATGTTGTACCTCTCTCTCTTT